>NW_006299705.1:254155-256577 GCF_000327345.1 Myotis davidii | reverse complement strand
GCGGGAGCCGGGGGGCGGAGCGTCGGCGCGCCTGGGGCTCCACCCCTTCCTCCGCCTGCCACCCCCCCGGTCGGCGGCCGCCTTGGTAGAGTCCAAGATGGCGGCCCCCATGGTGCGGCACGGGGTCCTCCTGGCGCGGAGAGTGCCTCTGCCTCACCTCTCCCTGGCAGGTTGGTGGCTGCTGCCTTCGTGGGGCTGCTCCGTTAGACCCCTGAGCACCCTGTTCCTTGAGTGAAAGCAGCGGTGGGCTTGGAAGAGGAGAGGGAATGCTTCTGGGGCCTCGTTGCTAGAGAAGTCCTGGGGGGTGTTCGGTAGCACAGCACGGGGAGGCAGCGTCTCCGACCCGTCTCCTTTCGTAAAGTAATAATAGTGTCTCCCATCCACAGGGGTAACGAGCGGAGAACGTCTAGCCTGAGCGCTTTTGCGTATGACTGGCTGGGTCTGTGTCAGGGTGACTGCCTTCTGCTGAAGCTGAAAAGCCCCGATGTGTCCCCCCTGGGGCTCTGAACATGGTCTCCCTGCAGGTTTCCTCGGAGGGGCGTCCTAGCGGTCCCTTCACGGCGCACAGGGGCCAGAGCCCCGGGTTCGGCTGGTGGGAGTTCTCAGTGTACTCAGCTCACTCTACCCGATGACCTTGGGCACAATTTTCGCTTGACCTTCCTTAGCTGGTCTTCTACCTGTAGGCAATGAATGCTGATAGTTACTTCTAAAGCACCTCGGTATGAGTGGATGGCAGCCCACCCAAAACCTGTTTCATGGATAAAGACATGGGGAAAATGTTTTTTAACATTTTCAGAAGCTAAATCCTGATAAGTATACATGATTAAGTGGTTAAAATAACCCCAGTCGATGTTTCAGTGCCTGTGATCTCCTCTTTCCAACATTCCTCCTCTAGCCCCTATAGAAAGGCAGCACATACACTCCTGCTCACACTTCTTCGGAGCAGCCATTAAATAAAAACGTGAGGTCACAAGTTGGCCGCCCGAAGTTTTCTGAGGATGAACTGGTTGGCCTAGCTGGTAAAAATATTTAATATTTAATGTACAGGGGTATGCATAGTGCCTGGTATCTCAAGAGGTTGTAGCTATTTACAAGCATATTTAGTGATGCTTGTCTATGTTTCAATATCAACAAGACTTTAGATGGTCTATTAGGGAGGGTATTGTGCTTGCTTAGAATGTCTGGGGACAACCATTCATTCTAACAAGGGAAAGGGGATTAGATAAGGGAGAGAATTTCCAGTTAGCATTTTGGTCTTTATTTGAACGGGTGAACTTGCGGTAGATTATATACCTGTGCTATTCCATGGTGGTAGCTACTAGCTGCCTATGGCTATTTAAATTAGTGAAAATTAAATAAAATTTAAAATTCAGTTTCTTAGTCACACTCGCTATAGTTTAAGTGTTCACTAGACACCTGTGGCCAGTGACTACTGTATGGGGACAGCTAAGAATTGAACATTTCCATCATTACAGAAAGTTATATTAAACAAGGACTGGGTTAGGCCATAGATGAAAGGAGTCTTGAAATGAGGAAATGGAGGCTGTAGGCAAGTAATATAAATAAGTAGGATAGTGCATTATAGACCACTCCAGATTTGAAAATGCTGATAAGGAGCCTGACTTTAAGTCATCAAAACATCTTGAACCATTATAGGATAAAAGAGGAAAAATAGTATACGTCGTACAAACTCACAGCAAATGTATTGTTCTGTCCAACTTTATAGAAATTCTTTGATTCCAGTGTTAATATATAGACCTTCCAACTACTCTACAGAGATGGAAAGAACTTTAAATGGTGTCATTTATAAAGCAACTCAGAAAGATGAACATCCTGCTTTTAAAGGCTTACAGAAAATGGAATGTCTCTCTTTCTTAAGGCGTGGGATAGAGCCCATCTGTGTTCTCTAAACTTTGAAATTCTGGTCCTTGGAGGTATTTTTTTTTTTTCAGAATTAAATGGAAAAATATTTCTTATAGTGGATAGTTAAGTTAGAGAATGGTTGTGTTAAAAATTGACTGGCTGAAGGATAAGCAGGTTACCAAATTACCACAAATTTGGTGGCTTAAACAATGCAGATTTATTATATTACAGTTCTATAGGTCAAAAGTCTGACACGGGGTCTTGCTGTGCTAAAATCGAAGTGTTGAAATGTTGGGTTCCAGCCCCAGCAGGTCCAGGGGTTCCCAAAGGTGTGGACGGAGTCGGCGAAGAGGGAATGACACGGAGACAACGTGTCCTGTTACATCTTTTTTTTATTGTCCTGTTATATCTGTATTTATACCATTTGATCCTATAAGCATGCCTCTATAATCACATCATGGTATGTTTTTGGTAACCTACAGTTCCTTGTTTCATTTCCATAGTTTCTTATCTGACCTTTGCCAAAAATCCTGTCTCTAAACTAGATCTTTAAACTAGA
>NW_006299705.1:252181-253893 GCF_000327345.1 Myotis davidii | reverse complement strand
ATAGCGCTGAAAAAAGGGGGAGCAAACATATTAAGAACAGTATGCCGTATATGCCAGGTACCTTGAAACATATGCTGTGCAGATGTTTCTTCCCTGCAGCGACTGTGTCAAGCAGCAAGGATGGACCGGCCTCCAGCATTGAAAGGGATGTAGAATCTGCTTCCATGCCTTCTCTATCTTTTCAGAACCATCTGCATTCCTTGGCTGGTGGTCCCTTTCTCAAATATCTTCGAAGTGAGCAATGGCAAGTCAAGTCCTTATGTCACTCTTTATATCCTTTACACATCACTCTAAGGACCTGACACCCTCTTCTAGCCATCATCACAATCAATTTAGGACATTTTCACTACCTCAAAATACAAAACAAAACAAAAGCAAACTTAGTAAACTACTCCCCAACTTCCCTGAAGTTTTCCTGACCCCTAACCCTCCAAATCTAGGCAACCACTAATCTGCTTTCTGTTTCTATAGATTTGTCTATTATGGGCTTTTCCTGTAAACGTAATTATATAATATTTGGTCTTTTGTGACTGGCTTCTTTTTCAGTTAGCATTAGGTTGTAGAGATACATCCATGGTGTAGGCATGTATCTACTTCATTTCTTTTTTTTATTGCCAAATAATATCCCATTATAAGAATATACCACCATTTTATGTACCTATTCATCATATTTGCATTGTTTCCACTTTTGGGCTGTTATGAATAATATTGCTGTGAACATTTTATACAAATTTTTGTGTGGAAACATACTTTCACTTTTCTTGGGTATTTACCTAGGAGTGGAATTGCTGGGTCGTATGGCATCTTTATGTTTATGTTTTAAGGAACTGACAAACTTTTCCAAAATGGCTGCACTACTTTACATTTTTACCTGAATTGTAAAAGGTTCCAGTTTTTCTATATTTATATCAACAACTGTTACTATCTGTCTTTTTTATTATAGTCACTCTAGTGGGTGTGAAGTGGAATTTCAATGTATTTTGCCTTTCCCTAATAGCAAATACTAAACATCTTTTCATGTACTTGCTAGCCATTGGCATGTATGTATATATGTTTGTGTGTGTGTATATAATTTAATGGAAACAAATGGTTCCTGGTCCTAAAGTTATAGGAACAAAATTACCAGCATTTCTACCCATAACATTTTTATTGTATACATTTTCAGTTCTCTGTATCTTTTTTTTGTTTTGTTTTGTTTGTGTTTTTGTTTGTTCATTTGTTTTCTGTATCTTATACTTGTTAGAGGTTGAGCACAGTTAGTCCGGAACTGAATTATTAACTGTGCAATGTTGGTTACAGTATCATGTTACAATCTTAAATCTAGTAAATTGAACATATTACAAAGATACGTTTAATGTAACAGTCATATAAACTAAACCTGTTGTGAAACCATGAATGTTGAGATAATTGTCTTTTTCCTCAGGTAAAAGGTGTCTGCTTTCTGCAGCATACGTGGACAGCCAGAAATGGGAAGCAAGAGAAAAAGAAGATTGTCACCTCGGTAGGTACCTGTGTGTCATTTGCAGTCACTCCATGTGCTTATGATAATATATTCATACTAGAGGCCCAGTGCACAGATTTGTGCACCAGTGGGGTCCCTCGGCGTGGCCTGTGGGGATCAGTTGACCTTCGCGTCGCCGCAGCCCAGCCTTACCTACCAGCTCGTTGGGTTCCAGCCCACTGTCCACCTTGATCCTGCACAGCACAAAGTG
>NW_006299705.1:244393-252114 GCF_000327345.1 Myotis davidii | reverse complement strand
CGGGCTGGGCACTGTCCCACCCCTGCTCATCCTGTACCTGCTGCATGCCTGCTACTGCCACAGCTCGGGCGTGCAGGGGGAGTGTCTGTGGGAGAGGCTCGCGCCGCTGCAACTGTGCTCGCCAGTGGTGAGCTCAGGAGTTTGGTGCCCATCGGTCAGCTGAGCGGCGCTCCCACTGTGGGAGTACACTGATTACCAGGGGGCAACTCCTGCATTGAGCGTCTGCCCCCTGGTGGTCAGTGCATGTCATAGCAACTGGCCGGTCATTCCGTCGTTTAGGCCTTATATATATAGATGATGTATTATGAAATGATGCTTTTATGATAACCCAATTCAGATAAGGACATTTTAGCTCTTAAAAGGAATTAGACTTTTGTTTCACACATGGAAAAGCCATTTTTGTTATCCTATTTCTTTTTTGCCTTGATGAGTGGTCTTCCTAAGTTATGTAAACAATTCTTTTTTTTGTCCATTTTTATTGTATAGTTAGTTAGTTGCTCTGCAGCCTCTGTTTTATGTTATCTGCAAAGAGAAATTTGTTTTATATTCTTTTTTTAAATATATTTTTATTGATTTCAGAGAGCAAGGGAGAGGGAGAGAGAGATAAAAACATCAATAGTGAAAGAGAATTATTGATTGACTGCCTCCTGCATGCCCCACAGTGCGGATCGAGCCTGCAACCCTGGCATATGCCCTTGACCAGAATCAGACGCGGGATCCTTCAGTCCATAGGCCAACACTCTATCCACTGAGGCAAACCTGCTAGTACTCTTTCATCTTTTTTTATTGTCATTTCTTAACTTGTGGTCCTCAGACAGCTTTTTGACTCTCCTCTATTTCATTGCCAGATGACAGATTGATTTGAAAGCAGTGTTATAATCTCATATAAACCATTTAAGGAAAATAGTTGGGTAACACTTCTCAGGCACTAGGCTCCTCATTACAGGCTCCTGTTCCCTATGTTATATTACACTAATAGCAGCCCTTCTTTTATAAAATAACAAAGCCTAAAAAAATTACTGACCCTATGATCATTTTATAGGAATACATGCTACATAATATATTTTATATATAACATCATTGTGATAACATGAGATGATTGGTGATAGTTTTATGGTGAATGATGTAATTTTTGGATCAGTTCTAGTGCTGATCTAATATTTTCCGCAAGATTTCTTTCTCTGCTTTTTTTTTTTTTTGGCTTATGTTAAATAAGAAGAAAGTCTCTCTGTGTTTATGGGTTCTTCCCATAATTTGAGCAGGCAGGATTGTTTTATAGCTATCTGTAACGTCTACCTTGGAGAGCAGAGTTGGTTTGTGAGACCTGGCATTGGATGTATGGGCAGGAGCCAGCCAAAACAGAGCTGTGGAGAATCTGAAGATTAGTAACTACATGTTTGCACTGAAATGTAGACTCACTGTGAACAACAGACAGAAGTGCAGTTGGATACAGATGTGGTGTGCTAGCAAAGTCAAATACCATTATCATAGGTGCTGACAGCTTTATTCACAAAATGGTGAACAATTCTTGGTAAAGTTCTGAATGAATCAAACTGCTATCTTTCCTCAATTTACCTAGTAGTTGCATTTATGGAAAATTCAGCTTATTTTCAAGTTATGCCCCCCAAAGTGCTTTGTTTTTATATGTAAAATGGAGTTTTGTTAATTATAGACAGGTATTTTTAATAGTCTGGATGTCTGCCATGTCATACATGATATGTGGACCAAATATTTTTAACTTTTTATATGGAAATAATTTGAAATTTCCAAAAAATTCATAAGAATACTACAAAGAGCATCTGACCCTTAGCCCAGATTTACATATTTTTACCATTTTGACCCATTTGTTTTTGCTTTCTTATGCTCTGTATGCACTTTTTTTTTTACTTTTTGAAGAGTTTTTTGCGTTTATTACAGCTCTTTATCCTGAATGCTTTAGTGTATATGACCTGACATTTTTAAAGAAGCCAGTCTCTTTTTTTAATAGGATATTCTTCTTTTTGGGTTTGTCTGAGGTTTCCTTATGATTAGATTCAAGATATGCTTTCCCAGTCAGAATATTGTCAGTGTTATTTTGTCCTTCTCAGGGCACATCTAGAGATACCTGTTGTCGACCTGCCTTCACTGGCAATGTTAATTTTGATCACCTAGTCAAATGTGTCTGATCTCCCCACTGGAGAGTTACTATTTTTCTCCATTATGACTAATAGGCCATCTGTAGAGAGATATTTTAATATGCAAATATCATGTTGAGCAAAAGTTTTCACTCAGATTTAGCATCTATTGAGGCATCTTGCCTGAATCAGTCTTTACAACAATTGAAAAATGATGGTTTTCCAACTCCAATAATACTTCCACATTTACTAGTTAGTACTCAGTGCTCTACTGTGAGCATGAGCCCTCCTTACTTTCCCATTTCTTCCTTTGAATCATATTTATCTGTTCACTATCAATATGGTCTTCTGGATTATGGATTTCTCTTGTTTTTCTTTTTAATGATTCATTACCATTCTGTCTCAGATTTGGCTAGTAGCAGCCCTTTCAAGCTGACTCTCAATGTTCTAAGCTCATCTGTACCTTTCCTGCTCTGGCTCGGGAATCAACTCTTTCTCCAAGGAGTCCTGGTTTCTTTTAAAGGGAATGGTGTTAGAAGCCAAGATCTGCATACTAGTTGTCCTCTTGTCATTGTGGAGTTTTTGCTTCTTGGCACATTCAGTGGAAAATATGTATACATCCTATATAATAAAAGCCAAATATGCTGTGTCCAGTCGTCTGTTCAACCAATCAAAGCATAATATGCTAATGATATGCTAAGGCTGCTCAACCGCTCGTTATGACATGCACTGACCACCAGGGGGCAGATGCTCTGATCATAGGTTAGCTTGCTGCTGGGCCTGGCTGATTGGGACTGAGCCAGAAGGGCCAGACACCCTGGAGCCCTCCCACAGTCACTCCCCAGCTGGCCAACTTCCTGCATCCCTCCCCGTGTCCCTCCCTGGCCCCAATCGTGCACCGGTGGGGTCCCTCGGCCTGGCCTGCATCCTCTCACAATCCGGGACCCCTCGGGGGATGTTGGAGAGCCGGTTTCGGCCCCATCCCACTCAATGCAGGAGCTGCCCCTTGGTGGTCAGTGTGCTCCTACAGGGGGAGCACCGTTCAGCCAGAAGCTGGGCTCATGGCTGGTGAGCGCAGTGGCAGTGGCTGGAGCCTGTCCTGCCTCTGTGGCAGTCGGACATCCCCCAAGGACTCCTGGACTACGAGAGGGTACAGGCCGGGCTGAGGGAACACCCCCCCATCCCCCGCATAAATTTCGTGCATCGTTCATACTAATACTTCCAATTTTAGTATATTCCCACAGGGTTCTTCCTTGCCTTCCTCTAGTCCAGCAGTTCTCAACCTGTGGGTCGCGACCCCTTTGGCGGTTGAACGACCCTTTCACAGGGGTCGCCTAAGACCATCCTGCCTATCAGATATTTACATTACGACTCATAACAGTAGCAACATTACAGTTATGAAGTAGCAACGAAAATAATTTTATGGTTGGGTCACAAAATGAGGAACTGTATTTAAAGGGCCAGAAGGTTGAGAACCACTGTGAGTCTAGTCTAGTCCATATTTGTATCTCCTTCCCATACTGAAAACTCTGGCTACCAAAAAGAATGATGTTTTGATGTATTGGACAGTCTCAGCATTGTAGGTTACCTAATTTTCTGTTGTTCTGCCCATTAAGTGCCAGTAATGCCTGGCTGTCATTCTGACAGAACCCCCCCACCCCCCACCCCCAGTATATTCTAAAATGTTCTCTAGGGCTAATAATACTCCTTTTGGAAACTACTGTTGTAGTGATGAAACTTGACATGGACTCAATTATATTGCAAAGCTTGTTCTGATGTACTGTATGTGAATTAAAAGAAAAGGACTATGGGAGTACAGAGAAGAGAATGAAGAATTTCAGGAAAGCTATTACTAACACTTTCTTAGGTATGAAGGGAAATTAGTAAATGAGCCTACTATATTTGGCACCTAGGTATGGGCTATAGTCGGCTGTCTGTTATTCTGAGACAAATCTAGGGGAACGTTTTCATAGATTGCTGAATAAGTAAAATCTTTTTGCCAAAAAATGAACACACTAATCTGCAACAAATGAGTATATGGGGTAATTGTCTCCTTGTCTGTTAAGATAGTATACTTGGGAACGCAGTACCAGCTACCATTTACTGAATACCACCTAGCCTAGAATACCCTTTGTGCATCCTGAATCCTACCCAGTCAGAATAGAATTTCCCTCACCCTGTCTTCCTACAGCACTTGGTTATGCAGTGTGATGTAGTGAAGAGCCTGCGTTTGGGAGACAGACATCTAGGTGTGACCCCCAGCTCTTCCAGCTTTCCAAAACTGTCACTTCACCTCGATTCCTGTACTTGTAAATTAGGGAGGATGGTAATGGCTGCCCCAGCTAAGACCCTGACATGCAGCAGGTGCTCCAGAAATATGTGGAATGAGCAGGTCCCTAGGCCCCTTGATTTTACCTCTGTGTAAAAGGTGGGAGATTCTGAAACTCAAATGGCCTGGAAGGAAAAGAGGCATTTGAGACAGTATGTTTTTCTTTACTGTTTAATAGAAAGTGATTAAAACAAGCTTTCGCGCCTATGTGCTTAATAGCTTTCCCTAGCTAGTATTTGAGTGTTTGGGTTAGTACTTGGCCCTGTGAAGTGAGGGCGCGCTGTGGTCTGCCGGGCGGGTGATTGATCATTGCGGCGGCCCGGGAAGATCGGGCGGTAGGTGGCAGTGCGGGCTCTTCGGAGACGCCGCGCAGCCTGTGGAGCTTTCTGCAGCCCGCAGCCTCTCCGGAGCCTCCGTTCGCGTGTGGGAGGCCTGCCCTCCAGCATGTGGAGTGCTGTGATTGGGCGCGGGGATCTGGTGCGGACTCGCTGATTGGGGGAGCGAGGAGGACCGCATACTCCGCGAGTCCCCATTGGAGGACGTGAGAGTGGGAGAGTGGGGGAGAGGGAAGAGGTGTGGGTCTGGGTCTGCGTTAAATGATTGCGTCTTCCTGCCGAATGCTGTGCAGGAGACGTCCTGGGTTCCCTCGGAAAGGCATGCAGCTAGGGTGCCTCTGTCTTCAGTCCCATTCGTGGTTTTCTGTTAGTCTGGAGGGAGAGCTGTGGAGATCTGCGCAGTTCGCAGTACGAGGGTTGTTGATTACCCTGGAGGTGTTGATTCACACCAGTTCTGCTTAGTGTAGTGTACCTGCCCTCCAGTATAGGGGGCAAGCAGGCCATCATGCAGTGCAGGTCCTCAGATAAAATCAGAAGACAATCTCTGTTCACTGCCAGCTGTGTGCCGGGTTCTGTGCAAGGCAGTTCATAGGCATCCTCCCATTTAATGCTCACAGCCAGCTAAGGCAGCTGCTGCTACTCCCCTTCAGAGATGAAGAAACAGTCCATATTACTGCACTGCTTAGAGCCATACAATATTCTATTGCCTTTCCGCTCTTAGTGATTGCTGTAGTGCCTGCAGTTGTACCGTCGAGTCTTCCTTTGCATTGAAGCACTGGATTTCTTGCCAAGGAAACTGAATTGGATTCCTGAGCCCTACTAACTTAAATATTTTATTTCTGATTTTCCAGTTTATAAGTAATCATAAAGTAAGGCACCTTTTTTATGTTTTTTTATGAATTAATTTATTTTAGGAACTCCCTTTCTAAATCAGAAGTGAATTATACCACTGACACATTTGCATTCAGTTCAAAACTGAGCACTGTGGTAATCTCTTTCGGACACTTCTTGCATTAGCTGAGCTTTAGTTTTGCTATTTCATTTCAGCTGTGGAGACCTTTGGCTTATTGCAGTAATTTTTCAAATCCTGCTCTTGAAGCCTGATGGAGATTTTGTGAAGCCTGCTTTCTTAACTTTGTCAGTTCCATATTTGCATCTCTGTGACATCTATTCATTTACCAAGTTCTGTATTTACCATCTGCTGGCTGGGCTGTGCTGGAGGTGGCCTGATTTGTGTGCATCCTCCTCTTTCAGTCTCATTTTCACACACACACATCCCAAACGTTATTGTCTAATATTAAAGTTTTATCCTTTAAAACACATGTAAGACATTATTATTTTGCATAGTCAGTTTTCCCTCAGATTGAAACAGTTTTATTTACTTACCATTCTAGCATCTCAAGTCTTCTTTAGAGGGTCGTTTTCTGTCTCCTAAAAAAATACAACTTCTAAGAAGTTCCTTTTGTAAGTGTTTGTTGCTAATGAATTATCTCAGTTTTTGTTTGTCTAAAAACATCTTATTTTTCTCTTAATTTTAAGAGATAAAATTACTAGGTTTGTGAATCTCTGTTGAGAGCATTTATACCTAGCGTATTATTCTGCCTTCTGTTGTTCCTACTAAGAAAATACACATTGGTGTAGTTGTTTTTCCTTTGTAAATAACTTATCTTTTTCTTCTGGCTACTTTTAAAATCCCCTTATTCTTCAGTTTCCCTATAATGTATTATTGTGTGGGTGGAATTTTACTTAGTTGATTTGAAATTTCATGTTTCTTGGATCTGAAAACAGTTCTTTTATCAGTTCTAAAATTTATGTAGCTATTATCTGGTCGTGTATTACCTCTCCCCCATTCTCTTTAACTTCTTTTAGAAATTCAATTAAATGTAGCTTAGGCCTTATTTTATTTCCTATTTCTCTTTTATACTTTTCATCTTTACCTATCTTTGTGCATTCTATTTCTTTTAGATCTTTCAGTTCACTAATTCTTACCTTACCTATGTCTAACCTGCTCTAATTTACTCATCATATTGCAGGGTTTTTTTTAATACCTTTGTTGAGGTATTCTTTACACAAATAAACTGCACATACTTAAAGTGTACAATTTGTTAAGTTTTGACATATGTGCATTTGTATATGTTGATGAACTCATCACCACAGTCTAAATAATGAGCAGTGTGTTCCCCCACCCACCACCACCAAGTTTTCTCTATACCTTTGCAATCCTTTCCTGCCTCTTCTGCCCACCTTCCTAAATTCCCAGGTAACCACTGATATGCTTTCTGTCATTACAGATTAGTTTGCATTTTCTAGAATTTTATGCAATAAAACCAACTCTTTAGACCACTTTAAACAAAGTTCTCAGGTTGGTATATCTTGTATAACATAAGTGCGAATTAGGGCCTCAGAGGTGTGAGGGCATACTAGTTTAGAATCCTCAGGGACAGCTGTATCCCTGCTGTTTATCTTTGCATGGCGCATTATTTTCTACTTAATTCTCCTTTTCACTGCAAGTGTAGCCCTCGCTGCTCCTGGCTTTACCTGGGGCTCTCTGAACCAGTTTGTCTTCTTATAAAGGCCTTGATTATATCCTCTGTCTCCCATAAGCCATTAAAACCAAAGCTGTGTCACTGGGAACCTACAGATCCTCTCAGGTGACTGTTACCATCAGTGCTCCCTTAAACACTCAAGGTTTGTGCTCCCATCTTGCCTGTGGCCTCTGACAATTACATCTACCTTCTTGAAAGCTCTGTCATATATATTTTAATAACAGCTTTATTGAGATGTGTTCACATACCATAAAGAAAAACCCTTTAACATGTACAGTATTGTACAACTAAGCTCAGTCATGTTTGAAAATTTTTTAAAATATTTTGTTTTTATAGTAGGAGGAATATTTTAAGGGATATTTAGTCCACCTTATTCCAGAAACAAAATTTAGTTTAA
>NW_006299705.1:203888-244351 GCF_000327345.1 Myotis davidii | reverse complement strand
ACTTTAGTCCCAAGAAGCTGCATCACAATCTCCTGGGGCTTTGTTTAAAAAATTAGATTCCTCTGATGTCACCTCAAACCTACAGAATTAGAATTACCTTCTAGGTGTGAGGTTAGGAATCTGAAGTTTTAAAGCCCCTCAGATGATTCATGTCCTCAACCAGGTTTATGAACCAGTACATGCCTATATTTGGAGTAGTGTAGGGTCCTCAATGTGTATGTACTCAGATCATCAAGGGTATTGTTTTCTTCAAACAAGAAGGCTATTTTAATACAAGTTTACATGTCATTTTCTGGGCATACGTCCACATTATCTGTACAGTTTTGTTAAATAAAGTATTTTTCAGATCCATTTTCCATATAGTCTTTGTTATGTATTTCCTGAGACCCTGAGTGACCGGCAAGAAAGCATCTTTTTTAGCACATCCCTTTGAACAAAATCTGAGCATCTGTGGGCCCCTCAGTGACACGTGAAGTGTGATTTTGGCTATTGAAGCCCATAGTCCAGAAGCCTGTGGTGCTGGCCCTCTGCAGGCCGCAGCTGCCCAGCTTTCCGGCCCTCCCTGCTCTGTGCAGTTTTCTACCTCATTCATCACGCCAGCACTATCATAGGAGGTGATTGGTCACACATTATATTTAGCAGCAAACCTCTCTCTGACTTGCAGTATGCAAATGTTATTCATCAGATGCTGGGCCAGCAGCTGTTGCCCTTTTGGAGGCCCCGGCCCTGATTTCACTTGGCTGAAGATGTCTGGATGTGAAGGATTAGAATAGAATCTTGAGTTACCACATACAGAAGCCAACCTAATCCAATGTTCAGTTCTACATTGTGCGCTCTGTGAAACCCACGAGGAAATGGAGGCCATTGTAATTAGGCCAGTAGACCCTGATCCTGCTTTTTTAAAGTTTAAATTTGAGGTAATTTGTTATAACGCCTGTCATCTCAACACAAGGGCCTCTATTATGAAGAGATTATAAAGATTTGGTATCATGGGTGTTGTTTAATAACATTCTGTGAGCAGGTAGATTTAACAATATTAGTTTGCCTTAGTGTGAAGAGGTTTTAGGGATATCCTTATGTATGTGTGTAGGGGGGGTCTCTAAACCATTCTTGAGTCACCTGGTGTTGATCCTTTCAAGACAGTTGTGAGAAAAGCTAATTACTTTTACATCATATTAGGTTTAGGGGATTTGCAAAGTTGCTTTCCCCAGCAGCTACTGAATCATTGCGACCATCACCTCCAGGAAAGAACAGAGGAAAAATTGGTTAAATGCACTGCATTAGGTCTTCAACAAATACTTGTCAGTTGTTTACCTCTGTCTCCTTATTACTTGATACTGATTTCTTCCACTAGGGAGTAAAAAAATAAAAATAAAATAAAAAATAGCCTTGGAAATCCAGTTATTTTTTTCTCCTTTCCTCTCTCCTCTCCATTCTTTTCTCCCTCCTTCCCTCTGTCACTCCCTTCCTTTTACCCATTTCTTTAGGTATTTATTGAGTACCTTTTATGGAAATGTTCTAGAGACTGAGAATTTGTCATGAGTTAAAGCCTTGCCTTCATGGATTTTACTTATAAACGTAAAAAAGAGGGAAAATAAGTAGATAAAAACACAGACCAGCTATGTAGGCATTTGCAAGTCATAGGAAATATTTTGGGTTTTATTCTAAGTGTGATTGAATGCTGTTGGTTGAGGGAAGAGAATGACAGGATGTGATTTATCTTTTAAAAGGCTGTGTAGAGGTTAAATTGTAAGTGTGGGGGTTAAGGTGAGTAGTCGGGAGGTGAGAGATATTGGTGGCTTAGCAGTGGTAGTGGTAAGAAATATATATAATTATATTTCAAAAATCTAGAGCCTATAAGAGTTGCTGACAGTTGGTTAAAACAGTGAGGTCAAGAATGACACCTGGATTTTTGGCCTGAGAAAGCCAGTGAATGTAGTGGACATTTACTGAGATGGGAAAGACTTGGGGGAAAAGCAGGTTTGGAGTGGAAGGCTGCAGAATAAAGAGGACATGTAATGTTTAGATACCTATTAGACACTCAAATGGAGATGTCACCTTTGAAGTTGGAAATACAAGTCTGGAGTTACAGACAGGAATCAGGTAAACATACAAGTGTGGAGTCAGTAATCTGTAGATGATGATTAGGGCTGTCAGAGAGAGTGTGTGGTGAAGAGAAGAGTCTACTGTTTAGACATTTAGGAGTCAAGAAGAGGCAGAGAACCTGCAAAGGAACCCAAGAGAGAGAGAAAAGAGTATTTTTCATGAAGGTCAACTATATTAAAGCTCATGAGCAGTCAGGTAAGAAGATGAGAATGAAGAATTAACCATTGGGTGTAACTATGTGGAGGTTGTCATTGGTGTTAGTGGAATGATGGAAACCAAAGTCTGATTTGAGAGAGATTAAGTGAGAGTAGAATTAAGGAAGTAGTCACAGTTGTCTAGGTATGACTCTTCGGTTGTCTTGCTGCTGAGAGGAGCAGAGCAAACAAGTAGCAGGAAGGAGAGATGAGGGAGATGTGTGGATTTTTTTGTTTGGTTGGTTGTGTAATAAAGTTTGCCCTTTGTAAAAAAAAAGGGGGGGGGGATGCAGAGTAAATGGGCACAGATGCTGATAGCCTGGTGACTTGATGGTAGGAGGATGAGGTTCTCTTTTGATTGCTTCTGTTTTATACTCACAAAAATAAGACCCATACTATACGTATGAGAAGACATGAAATAATGAATTTGGAGATTTATGTTGCCTAGGATTTCAGAAATTTTTAGACTCTGAAATAACAGTGTAATCTCAGGAATACCGAGTAGCCATGTGGATATTCTACTAAAAGAAACTGGAATAGGAGTAATTCAGGCTGAAAATCATTAAGTATAGCCAGGGTACCTTCTCTGATTTGTTTGGGGAATGTATAAAAGTTATTTGATAAATTCCAATTTAAAAAATTTTAATAGCTAATATATTTACCTGGTTCAGAATGCAAAAGGAATAAATATAAACAGTGAAGAGTCTTCTTCCCTTGGCCTCTTACCATCTAATTCCTTTCCCTGGAGTTTGTCAGTAATAATAATACTTCCTTGTGCCTCCTTTCAGAGCAACTTTATTGATGCATTTTTAAAAAACTAAATATATGTCATCATTTTAAAAATAACCCTACTGCAATTACATAAATCATTTTTATTTATTTATTTTTTTCTTTTGGAGGGAGGGGGAGAGGGAGGGAAGAACGTGTCCTTTGTGTCTACATAAATCATTTTTAAATATTTCTAATATTTGTTATCCTCTTTAATTTCTAAAAATAGCAAGAAAATGCATCTGTTTTAATCTTGGTTTCATAACGATGGCAGCCATGAGGCAGGAGTTGTATCTGTTAGGTTTTCCATAAGAAATATGCATATTTAACAGGTTCTTTTTTCTTCTTTGTCTTCACAGCTGATCTGGCATCTTTAATGGATAAAACATACGAGAAAAAGTTGCCTGTTAGTTCTTTAACAATATCACGGGTAAGAAAACGTAAATATATATATTTTCAAAGAAAAAAGTAGAAGAAATCAAGAAAGGCTTTTTATATGGATGAGGCTGTGTAAATAAAGAAGATCTTTCATAGGAAATATTTTTCCAGAGTATGGTATGTTTTTGTGGTTACTAATAGATATTTTATGGTGAAGTAGCAAATTTCCTTGACTGAAATAAAAGCTAATAAATGTATCAGGCTCTGATGTTAGTGGTCATTGTTATGTATCTGATTTTATTTTTCCAGGATATGGTATTCTGTTGTATAATATCATGATTTTTTTTTTAGTTGGTACACCCATCAGAGGAATAGTATTTACTTGTTAGTATTGGAAGTATTTTTGTTAGCTGAGAAAGTCTGTAAAAGAATGTATATTAATGTCCATGTTAAACTGCTGCAGAGCAGTGGAGGAGAGAATAATATTAGGCTAGGAACCAGGAATAGTAATTGATAGTAACCATTACTGAACACTTTCTATGCCATCTATTGTACTAGTTTCTTCACATATATTATCTTATATATTAAGATAAGAAAGAAGCATTATTATCTCCATTTTACATGCAAGATTCAAGTTGATAAATTTCTCAAGTTCACACAGGTCATAAGTGGAAAAATTGGGCTTCAAACCCAGTTCTCTGTGACACCAAACTTCTTTTCCTTCAAATAATAACTGATTTTGTCTTTATCGTGAATTAACTTTGTGACATTGGGCTATTGGCCCCCTCTCATTTTCCTCATTTCCAACCTGAGGACAATAGTATTTTCCTTGCAGGGCTGATGTGATGCTAAAATGAGCTTTCAGTTGTGAAAGCTCTTTATAGAAATTAATAGCACCATAAAATTCAAGGTTACTGTTAAAGCTAGAAGAGGAAAAAGAAAGAAACTGTCATTATTTTTAGTCTGGTTTCTTTCTTTTTGTCTCTTGATTTTATCCTTTAAGTAGGGGAAGAGTTTAACTAGGTCGTAACAAATTTTATAGACTCATAATGTTCAGATTGAAGGGTAACAGAGAGGTCATTGGTTCATATGAAGGATAAAATCTCTGTTGCCATAATACCTGGTATTTGTTTAGGCAGCACTGCAGAATTTTAAAAACTTTCGCATCCATTTTCTTTTTGGAGCTGCAGACCATTGGAAGCAGGTGCCTTCATTCTATTTATGCAGATGGAGCACCTGAGTTCCAGAGGGGCTGTGCCATCTGTTTATGCCATACAGCAAGCAGTCAGGAGAGCTAGCTCTCAACTGCAGTCCTGTGTTTGCACCAGTTTATCCGCCCCTTAATGAGATTCCTAAATCAAATCCATAAGTCAGAGGCATTTTGAGAAACTCTCCCCCTTCTTATTCTCCTCTCCCTCATTCTGAGGTTTTAATTATATTCACAACATGTCTTCTACTCCATCTCTTTGCCTCTGAGTCTCTACTTTAGGGTAGAATCTATCCTTGGAATAGCTCTTTCTATTTCTTTATTTAATTTAGAATTAAGGAGCATACTCATAGATTTTTATGGTTCAAAAGGAGACTTTGTTGGTTGGCTGTTCCATAGCAGAATTTAAGTCAGAGTAAGAAAAATGGTTCCAAGATTGAGTTCTCTAAATTTAGATTTTTATCTCTTGAGCATATTTTTTTAGCCATTAGAGTCTTTAACCTTTCAGATATGTGTTCCCATGTATTTGGTGCTCAGAACATAGAAAATATTAGAGTTTAAAGATAAAGGGGAATATCAATGACTAATTATAAATTTATAGTATAGTATAGTATAGTATAGTATAGTATAGTATAGTGTAGTGTAGTATAGTATAAAGAGGAGTGGTCTCTTGTTCTGAGCAAGGTTCATGTTTGATTTCCAGTTTTTCTGATCAAGGTAGTTTTATACAAAGAAAAAGAGAAGACATGGTGTGTGTTTTTATTGCATTAGCACAGAGGGATTTCAATAAAATGAATGTTTTATCTTTTTTAAGGTTAGCATGTGAATTAAGCCCAATATATGGCATAATTTGTATTCATTCAAAGGTTTCTATTTTTGTCTTAGTTTGTGGACAACATTTCATCTCGAGAAGAGATAGATCATGCAGAATATTACCTTTACAAGTAAGTTTTCTATTTCATTGGCTATATACTTTCCTATTTCACACCTCTTTTTGACACAAAAGGTGGTATGTATTATATATACTGTTCAACACCTTGCTGTTTCTATTTCTGTTTTGGAGATCTTTTCCTATCAGTATATAGAGAGCTTTTTCATTTTTTATATCTGTATGATATTCCATACTATGATTATATCATTTAAACCACTTCCCTATTGATGGATCTTTAGATTGAGCACTCTCTCTCTTTTTATATTATATATAATGTAAAAATAACCTTACACATATGTAATTTTGCACATAATTCTCATAAATGTTTACACTTGTAATTTTAATAGCTGTTTCCAAATTGTTTCCTTTGGAGGTTTTATCAGTTTACATTCTTACCAGCAGTGTATGAGAGAGGCCTGTTTTACAACTTGGCCAATATGAGTATTTTCACACTTTGGGATTTTTTTTCTTAATCTGAAAGATGAAAAATTATATATTTATCTCTTCTCTTTTTTTATTCACTGCAAAATATACTCTATGCACTATTTGGCCTCTACTATTAATTAATACCATATTTTAAAAAAATTTTCTACATCACCACAGTTAACTTCATTCTTTTTCTTAGCGGTAAGCAACTGTACTGTGAACTGTATACAGATACACTCACGCATGTGTACAAAGAAGCTTGTTCAGTGCAGCACCATCTATAGCAGCAGAAGACCACAGTGACCTAAAGCTCATTAAATAATTGGCCAAATAAATTATGACTTATCCTTATAGTTGATGTTCCACCTATCAAATATCTGTCAGAATGGTACCATACAACTAACTTTTTATACTGTTTTCTTGTTGTGGTTTCAAAAATCTGATTTATGATTTGTTCCAATTCCTGGGTTTCAAAAATAGCCTCAGATTGAAATTTAAAGTGTTTCCAGTAAGTATTACATTAGAATTCCCATTTGATCTTACTTTGTTTTGATTAAGAAAGTTTCAGTTATTTTTATCTGGGTGCATTTTTAAAAGCTTTCATGAACATGTATTCAATTTTCTTTTACTTGCTTTTAAAAATAGTAATGAGGCTTCTTTTTTTCTTTCTGAATTGGGTGAATTCTACCACCTTTTTGGTGTTTTCAGTTTAAATATAAATCTCATGTAGGTTAGATTTTACACTATAAAAACCTTTATTTTAAATCTAAGATTGCCTTTAACAATGTCCTGAGTTTAAATTATAGGTCCTGAAATCATAATTGCAAATGCCTTCCTACCCTTCATTAAGATAAATATAAATAGCCTGGCTGGCGTGGCTCAGTGATTGAGAGTCAACCTATGAAACAGTAGGTCACC
This sequence comes from Myotis davidii, assembly GCF_000327345.1. Lineage (NCBI taxonomy): Eukaryota > Metazoa > Chordata > Mammalia > Chiroptera > Vespertilionidae > Myotis > Myotis davidii. Next base: position 237,423 of record NW_006299705.1, on the reverse strand, counting down.
AGTTTGATTCCTGGTCAGGGCACATGCCTGGGTTATGGGCTTGATCCCCAGTAGGGAATGTGCAGGAGGCAGCCAATCAATCATTCTCTCTCATCATTGATGTTTCTCTCTCTCTATCCCTCTCCTTCTCTCCCTTCCTCTCTGAAATCAATAAAAATATATTTAAAAAGAAAAAAGATAAACATAAATGAATGCTGTGAGGACAGCAAGTCTGTCTTTCTTTAGTGGTTCTTGGCCTGTGGGGCTCCTTTGATAGTTATTTTTGCCTGTGGTGAAAGATGTATTTGGGCTGGCATCTGCCCTGTTCTCATCCTTTTGCTTTGCTTATGACAAAATGTAGAAAATAGTTTCAACTTATAAATAGAAAAAATTAGAAATCCATCCCATAGGACACAGTGCCATAGTCTTAAAAGAAATATGTCTCAAATTTTCTTCTCTCCCAAAGTATGTCTGTAACATATAACTGATTTCAGTGATTCAACAAGTATTTACTGAGCACATCTTAGTGCAGTGATGGTGAACCTATGACACGCATGTCAGAGGTGACATGCTAACTCATTTTTTTGGTTGATTTTTCTGTGTTAAATGGCATTTAAATATATAAAATAAATATCAAAAATATAAGTCTTTGTTTTACTATGGTTGCAAATATCAAAAAATTTCTATATGTGACACGGCACCAGAGTTAAGTTAGGGTTTTTCAAAATGCTGACACGCCAAGCTCAAAAGGTTCGCCATCACTGTCTTAGTGGGTGCCCAGTCTCTGTCCAAAGTGCTGGACATAGATACAGTGGTGAATAAATGTGACCTTGTTCCTGTCCTTATACATTGAAATTTAACTGAGAAATTTGTCCTACTTTTTTTTTTTTAAATATATTTCATTGATTTCTCACAGAGAGGAAGGGAGAGAGATAGTCAGAAACATTGATGAGAGAGAAACATCAATCAGCTGCCTCCTGCACACCCCCCACTGGGGATGTGCCAGCAACCAAGGCACATGCCCTTGACAGGAATCGAACCTGGGACCCTTCAGTCCGCAGGCTGACGCTCTATCCACTGAGCCAAACCGGTTAGAGCTGTCCTACTTTTAAGATCTTCCATGATTACGTCTTCACACGATGCCCAGTTTTATGTGGTCTGGAGTATTACTAAAAGTTTCATAAAATCTCTATTTCCTCTTTTCATATAAGTCATACAGAAGACTTTTGTCTATCTTAAATCTGAGCCACTGTTTTTCATCCTATCCTTTGCTTAATTAAAACAATGTTCTAACTATGACATCACTTTTTCATTTCTGTTCTTTCTCTTCCCTTACATTACTAAGAAAATTCCCTCTCTTTTTAAGCTTATTTTTTTAAAAAAAGAAACATTTTTATGACTTCTTAAGATGACTGTTATGTACATATATGAGACTAAGTGGAACTCTATAAAGTTGTATCCAAATGTAGATAAAGTCACAGTTATGAACTCTTGGGGTTTATCTCCATTGATTGAAATTAGGAGTGTTAATCCTGAAGACACCAAGGGCCTGCAGTATTCCTACCTGTTGGGTTTTCAGCATGAATCGTTGTGATGCCAACATCCATCCCTACATGGGATGACTTTATACACCTCAGAGTCAACTTAAAATCACAGGACTAGGGTGAGGAAATATAAAAGCACTTTCCTAATCCTACAACTAATAGCTTTTTGCTGATCTGCCTTAAGGATTTCTCATTCCCTAGGCAGTACCATCTTGAAGGGAAGGCCCACAGCAGGACTTTTGGCTGCTACCTCTATCATTAGCGCAACTCTTACCCTGCCTCAGCCTGTAGAGACAGGCACTGCATGCCGAGTGTAACTGCTGCATCATCTCACCTTCCAGTGATCAAATATCCACAATGGTTATGTAAAGAGCATTAGAGCCAAAGAGGTTTGGAAACCTCGCGGGATCCATGGAGAGCTGATTGAGCCTCTGCCATTGTATATCAGGTGCACAGGTAAGCAGCTCCAAGTTTCAACAATTCAGGATGCTGCTGGCAGATGCCAGCTTGTCCTGTCACCCCAAGACAGATGATCAGCCTTTGAATCTCCTGAAGTGCACAGGTTTCAAAGTTTACGGGCTTCAACATGTAAGAGTCCCAGGGATCTTCTAAGGAGAGTTAGAAAGGCCGCTCACTAGACAGCAGGAGGGAGAATAAATATCTGATCATCCCTGTTTTGGCTGTGCTGTTCTCTGGAGGACCCACAAATCTATGATCAACCTCTGTCCTGCCGTATACAAATAAAGCATGGAAACAGACACCAAGAAAAGGGAAATGATCCTTTAAACAAAAGAATAATATGAACTAAAGATTATTAAGGCAGTTAATACCAGAAACTATACAGGTTGACGATTTTAAAAAAAACGCCTGATAATACTCTACACAATCTAAAGGGAAAATAAACCAAGAGTAAAGATGGTTAAAAACAGTAAAAAGTCTAAATTAAAGTAAAATAAACAAAATGTAAAAGCTACAAAATAAAATAGGCATGCTGAGAACTGTTGGGCTTTATTAACAAAATAAAGAAAACATGATTGAAATAAGAGAATAAAAATATAATAAATAAATAAAACAAGATAAGAAGGATCCGATCCAGGAACTTCATAAAATATGTATAGGTATGACTAAGAGGGTGGGAAATAAATAAGGCATGTTTCTGCATAGATAAATAATAAAAAGTAAGGAAACTGAGGGAAGGGATTTCATGGAGACCAGAGTATAGAGCATGATAGAGCAGAAGAAAATCAAAATTAAGAGATAAGAGGAAATCCCATACATTTCTTGTTTGTTTTCTAAGAACCATGATTTTAGCTTTTTCTCCACAAAAATCCCCTTTTGGGATCTGTCACCTTGAAGTCAATGTTATCTAGAGTTTTCCCTCATCATTTGTGGAGAGCATCACTTTCCTGGACCACCTAGTCAGTAGTTCAGAGCTCAGCATGTCCCAAGTCCATGTGTGCTACCCACATGCAGGCAGATGAGCCCTAAGGCAGGCTCTGTGTCTCCCTTTTCAGGAGATAAAACTGCATGTCATCAGTAAAATGTAGCATCAAGAAAAGCCATTATGTTTATGGTTATAACAAGCTTTAACAAATCCTGTAAGAGTATTTGATTATTGCACTAAGAGAATGCAAACTCAAGCCATAAAAATTCCTTCTTGTGGTATCCTTCTCTTCACCGAGAATGCTTGCAAATTACATTTTTAAAGGCTTATTTATACTTTCAAATCATTTTGGGACTATGGCAATTCAGAGATGCATGAAATTAAATGTGTTCCTCTTACTATCAGAGCATCAGTAATCAGGACCCATAATTTTATCTGCAATATAATGGCCATTCCTGACGGATCAGTGATAGAAACAGATATAACATTTTATTTTAAGAATGTAACTTTTTTTTTGAGTAACCTTTTGGTTTTTAGCTGAATTAATTGTCATGCAATAAAAAAAGATGGTTGCTGAGCTCCATGAGGTCTGTTTTTCTCAGAATACAGCTCTGTGTTGTCATGGAGAGTAGCATGCCACCCATTAATGAGAGGAAGTCAAGGTTGCGTTGCAGGATGTGTGCTGCCAATACATTCATCTACACTATACTTGGGCCTCAGGCATCTTTCATCAGTTGCTTAACTGACCTGGCAGATATGAGGCATCCCTGGTTGGGGACGGATGGCAGGTCAGGAACAGCTGGGGTGAGGCAGATGGCAGCCTGCATGTCTCCAGGTCCTGGTTGGCAGCCAGCCTAAAAAGGAAGGACCAAAATAGCTTCCTTTTTCAATAAGCAAAAACATTCTGATGCTTCCTTAGAAGGTGAGTGTACCACACTGGGCCTATGTTATAAGAACCCATGTCTGACTAGAAAGATAGGAAGAAGGGATTTATTAGGATGGAACAACATTCATGAGTTTAAGCAGTAGTAATTTTCCTTTGAGGACATAGAGATTGTATGTTATAGCAATAAGAGGAAATGAAATTTTTTTCTATTAGCATATTGCCAGGGCTCATTATGTTTGAACATTATTAAGAAAAGCATAAGAGCCTAGGGGAGGTAAATGACTCTTAGAGCATTTTTTGGAAAGTTTAATATTGCCAAGTGCTTTATTTAGTACTTAGTTGCTGATCTTACCTGGGGCCTGGGAGAGGTTCTTATTGTTAATGTGCATTAGAGAATAGCTGAATGTCGGGTATTGTCCACGCCTTGTCAAAGACTCCTTGGAGCTTTGTGATGAGAGTTAGGATGAGAACCCTCAGCCTCTAAGCCTTTAGACTTTGTACTTCTCTCCCCACTGATCTCATTTCATCCTGGAGCCTGGCCGTGGAAGACATGAAGGGGAGTAGGGGTTACCTTCAGGGTATTCTTCTGTCTTTAGTTCTCACATTCCACCTGCCTTTCCCAGAGTGACCTCACGCCTTAGATAGTTACTCTCTTTTACTCCTCCAATGTGATGAATGAGTCCCTGAAGGTTCTTCTTCTAGGAGTCCATAGCAGTCCATGCTGCTAGAAACATCTATGTACAAGTAGGGACATATGTTTTTATTGGAGTGGAGGGTAAATATCTAGGAGTGGAATGGCTGGAGTGGTTGTACTACTTTACAATCCCAACAACAGCTCCAATTCCTCCACATTTTCGCCAACACATTTAGCCATGCTAATAGAGTTTAGTGGTATCTCCTTGTGATTTTAATTTCATTTGCCTAATGACTAATAATGTTGAGCATTTTTTTCATGTGCTTGTCTGCCATCCATATACCTCCATTGATGGAGTATCCGTATAAATCTTTTGCCTTTTTTTAATTGTTGAGTGTTTGTTTTTTTACTGAGTTTTGGTAATTCTTTTTCTTATAGTCATGTCTGTTTATTCAGTTAACAGTGTTTTTCAAAGCAGTTTTTATTTTTTATGGAAGTACAATTTGTCAATTTTTTTTAGTGGATTGTGATGTCAACAAAGAAGTTTTTGCCTAATCCAGCACCACAAAGATTTTTCTCCTGTGTTTTGTTTTAGAAGTGTCATAGTTTTAGGTTTTACAGTTCAAACTAGCATCAACAGGATTAATGATGGGTTGAATATAAAATAAAGATAGAAAACAGGAGGGTCAAAAATGAACTAAAGCCCTGACTGGTTTGGCTCAGTGGATAGAGCGTTGGCCTGCGGACTCAAGGGTCCCGGGTTCGATTCTGGTCAAGGGCATGTACCTTGGCTGTGGGCACATCCCCACTGGGGGGCATGCAGGAGGCGGCTGATCGATATCTCTCTCTCATCAATGTTTCTAACTCTCTATCCCTTTCCCTTCCTCTCTGTAAAAAAAATCAATAAAATATTAAAAAGAAAAAGAAAAAAAATGAACTGAAAATTGAACCTCAGTTAATGAGAAAATGGCTAGTCCATTGATAGAAGTAGTGAATTGGAAGTAGATTTAGAAGACAGTAAGAGGGTGGTTTTTCTTTCTTTTTCTTTTCATTATACATATACAGGGTTATTTCTTTTTTGTTTTTATTTCTTTTTTCTTTTTTTTATAATTTATTGGGGTGACATTGGTTAATAAGATCACATGGGTTTCAAATATCCATTTCTATATCTGACCTGTATATTGTATTATGTGCCCACCACCCAAAGTCCAATCATCTTTCATCACCATATATTTGGCCCCTTTTACCCTTTACTATGCCCCCACCACCTTCCTGCTGGTAACCACTGATGAGCTTCAGTTTTATATCCCACATATGAGTGAAATCATATGGTTCTTAAATTTTTCTGACTGACTTATTTTGCTCAGCATAATAATCAAACTACCACCTCACACCTGTTAGAATGGCTATTATCAACATACAGGTTTAGTTCTAAGTTTGCTGCATCACATCTCATGCCTATTGACCACATTTGAACTGTTTGAGAGGAACTGGCCCCAGACCTTCGGAGAAAGAATAGCTGCCAAAACTTGGCTGTATTAGAGTCTTCCTGCTGTCTTGCCCTGTCTGGGAAATTTTAGACTAGGTGGTCTCTGAAGTTCTCCTGACTTTCAGAATCTGTGAAATTGAGACTTGGGAAGACTAAGCAGTTTTCTTAGAGCCTTGGGACAAGTCCAAGCTTCATCAGGATGAAGGCCTGGCTTCGAGTTCAGAGGCTTATCATCTAGACCAGTGTATCACTGTGCCAGCCCTTTCCCTAATGCCGTCTAGTTAATAAACCAGAAGATGTAGACTCAGTGAAGAATGAAATACCTCATAACAAAGTGACATGAAATTAATTAAACCTAGAAAAAACCTTGCGTACATAGAGATTCAGCATTAAAATACATAATCATTCAAATTTGGATGGGAGAGAAGAATTGGGTAACCTGGATTTTGGGACCATTTGAGTTCCCACTTTGATCTGTAACTTGGAACCAGTTAATAAACTCTCTGGACACCAGTCTCCTTAGATGAGCCAATGATCTTGGATGTCTCCCAAGGCGCCTTAAGTATCTATAATACTGTGTTTCTCATTCTCTGATACAGAAGCTAGACTTTATCACCAGAAGCCTCAACTTTGAAAGCATGAGTTTCTGGACTTTGTTTAGTTTCTCACTAAGAACTTTATGGACATAAACAGTAGAATTGAAGTTTCAGCCACATTAACTATGAATATCAAAAGAAAAACTAATAGATGTTACCAGTCTTGGGACTTAAGAAGATTTGAGAGCTTAAATAGTTCCATTTTAATAACTGCAGAACCCTTTGTGGATTAAAGCTAAAAAAACCCCTCCAGTTTCATATAAAAAGATATATCCCAAGTTTGTTTTTTTCCACAGTATAAACTCCTTTGATTCAAAATTCCTATTACTGGCTGTTTCTCTACCTGTGAAATCATAATAAAGGTGCCAGGAATTAGAGCTGTAGGACAGAGAGAAAGGCCTGACTGAATATATTGCTTTATATTTATGAAGGAGACTTCAGTAGGGTTTTGCATGTAAGGCTGTTCGATTTGACGATAATTAAGAGATCTTTTCAGGAGCTGTGCAACATTTAAGGGAAAGTAGATAAACAGAAGCTTCAAGAAGAGATTTGTGGGAACAGATGTTTCCGCTGTTTGCATCATCAGTTTTGAGGCCACTGGCAAATAAATTCCAGAGTATTTCCAGATGCTGTGTGTCTAGGCAAGAGGACAGTTGAGGAGCTAGAAGTATTTGATGTGAATTCTCCTTAGTAGTCCTGGCAGCTATCATTTCCAAGATAGATTTTCAGTTATGTTTGTTTTTACAAGACAGATTTTGTATTTTTGAGCTCTATTCTGTTCTTTTTCATAGTAATGCTGGTTTTAAGACAAATGGGATCACCAGTTACATAGCTAGTAATGAGCAAGGCTGAGACTTAAAACCAGGTCTTTCAACTCCAAGCCATTACAGCACTTGTTTATCACCCACTAGCTCAGTGACAGATGCTACCAAGAGGTGAAACTCAAATTGTTCATTAGTCTTCATTGATAAAAGCCTAGGAAGAATTTTAAGAGGAAGAACACGGAAATATTTGTTAAAATAATAATTTTGTGGGTTTTTGTACGTATAGATTATTATAGTTGTCCATTTACTGACTTAATAGCAGGTAACAACAGTTAACATGTATGGCACATTTACACAGTGCCTTCAGCTCTAGCCAGAATGGACTGCTGTTCTCTGAATGTGCCCATGCTTTCTTTGCCCATGCTCTTTCCTCCCCACCCTCCAATCTTCTTCTAATAGAGTGCAACCTGTCTTGTAAGGCCTGTCCCAAATTCTGCCACATCCATAAACTTGCCCTGACTTTCACTATTTGGATATGCTCTCTGACCCCCTTCTACAGAATTTACTTTAATCTATTCAGGAGTGCTTAGTTTTTTGGGTTTTTTTTGACTAATTAAAAAGTTGCTGGTGTTTTTATTTTTACTTGATAAGTATATTATGGTAGATAAAAGCATGGGCAATGGAGCCAGTCTACCTACATTTGAATCCTAGATTTGCCATCTATTAGCTGTATGGTTTAGTTACTTATATTCTCTGTCCCTCAGTTTCCTCATTTATAAATTGGGAATTAAAAATCTGCCTATGCTTTAGGATAGCTATGCGACTTAAAAAAAATAATACTTAATGCCTTAGAATAGCCTTCGGTCAAAGATAGTCAATGCTCAAGAAATTTTAGCTTTAATGTTGGCTGTAATAGATGTAACATCTTGAAGAACAAGGACTATCCCTTTCCCATATTTCTCTCTTTACGGAAAATGTACTTTAAGCTCCAGTTTTGGTTTCTAAGACTGCTAGTCCCCAATTGTCTCCACCACCCTCACCCAAAGGGTATCAAGGTACAAAGATTATCGGGACTCAGAGATGGAGAAAAATAGATGTTTATGAGCACTAATAGGTCAACTCCCAGATGAAAAGGATATCACAGTTTGGCGGAAGCTGCCTGGCCCTAAAAGGTAACTAATTGAAGGTCTCATGTATACTCATATTCCTAAACTTGCAGCAGCGAAAATCCAGCAGGGGGCAGCAGCAAGTCATCTGCTTCCCATCTGTGGAGAAAGGAAGAAACCAAAAGAAGGTGCTTCCCAGTTAGGAAAACCTACACCTAAACTGATCTCTCTTTTTAAAAAAAACCAAAAAACAAAACTTGACATGTTCATTAATTAAACTATCACGTAAATTTTAAAAAGTGCATAGAAAATAAACATGTTTAAAAACTCCTCTTTTTTTACAACTATGTACACTTTTTACTTTTACATTCAGTCTTTCGTAGAGAGCTTTCAGCATTATTATTTTTTGAACTATTAAAGTTATTTTCCTTCATCCCTGTCACAGGGAGTTAACACTGATGGACTTTAGACACATTTTTTTCCCTTTTTTTTTTTTTCCTTTTTTATGGAGGAGGTGAGTGCCCCCAGGGAAAATGTGTAGTGTGAGAAAACAAGTTCTAAGGCAGGACCTTGCAGCCTGCCAGTATTTAAAGTGGAGGAAGAGGAATTGTCAAAAATTATTTTTTTGCTCAGCCAGTGTTACTCAGTGGTTGAGCATCAACCTAGGAGGTCACAGTTCGATTCCTGGTCAGGGCATATGCCTGGGATCCATAGGAGAGGGTGTGCAGCTGATCAGTGATTCTCTCTCATCATTGATGTTTCTATTGCTCCCTCTCCTTTCCTGTCTAAAATCAATAAAAATATATGTATAAAAATTAGAAAAGAATAAAAATTATTTTTGCTTATGAAAAAGTTAACTACATACTTCCCCTCCCCCTCCAACTTATAAAGGAAACATTGCTCACTTTTTAGTGTTTTACTGCCAGCTCTTTTACTACATATTGCCATTTTGTTTGTTTTAAACTATTTGACACTAACTCTCAGATTTCATCTATAAATTCAATGCAATTCCAACCCAAATCTCAGCAGAACTTTTTGTGGGATCTTTGTAAAATTCAAATGAAAGAGTAAATGGCCAAGAATAACTAAGTTAGTTTTAAGAAGACTAAGATAAAGTGATAGGTTTACCAGATAGATAATAAGACTTAGAAAGCTACAGTAAATAAAATGAGTTGTTGGCTTAGACAAACAGACTAGTGGAATAGAACAGAGAGAGCCCAGAAATGAATCTATACACATATGAAAACTTAGATGTTTTACATAGTTACAAAGGAGGAAAGAATAGATTAGTTAATAAATGGTACATGGGCAATTGATTATATGTATGGAAAAAAATTAATTTCTACTTCAAAACACTCAGGCATTTGCACATTTTTAAAAGTAGATTAAAAACTTACATGGAAAAAGTAAAGCCTAAAACTTTTAGAAAGAAATATAGGAGAATATTTAAAATTGTACTAGAGGCCCAGTGCACGAATTCATGTACAGGTGGGGTCTGGCCAGCCTGCCCCAATGGGAGAGGGAGGGGCCATGAGAGGTTGGCTGCCCCCACCCCTTATTGGGGGGGGACCAACGGGGGAGGGGCCACGGTGGTTTCGGGGGGAGGGGGAGCGATTGGGGCCCGGATCAGGCCGGTTGGCCACCACAGTGTGCCTCATAGCAACCGGTCATTCTGGCATTCCAGTCACTTGGCTTTTATATATATAGACTATAGGCCGAGTGCACAAAAATTTGTGCACTCAGGGGGGTCCCTCAGCCCGGCTTATGCCCTCTTGCAGCCTGGGACCCCTCAGAGGATGTCCACCTGCCGGCTTAGGCCCGCTCCCTGGGGAATCGGGCCCAAGCTGGCAGTCAGACATCCCCCTAGCAGCCTGGGAGCCCTCAGGGGATGTCCGACTAAGCTGCATCAGACATCCTTAGCACTGCTGAGGAGGCAGGAGGGGCTCCCACCACCACTGCTGTGCTCACAGCCATCAGCCCAGCTTGTGACTGAGCAGAACTCCCCCTGTGACATGCCTGGCCAGCCTGGGTGAGGGGCTGATGGCTGTTTGGCGCTGCCCAAACCCCCTTCAGGGTGGGGGTCCCTACTGTGGTGTCTGGCCAGCATGGGTGAGGGGCTAATGGCTGTTTTTAGACTGACCAGGCCCACCGAAGACCGAAGCTCCCAGCCTTTCCTGTTTTTCTTTTTGTTTTTAATTCGCTCCAGCTCCGTGGCCATGGCGGCTGGAAGCAGGTATCTGGGGTTTATTTACCTTCTATAATTGAAACTTTGTTGCCTTGAGAGGAGGCAGCAGCTGGCTGGGAAGTTTGGCTTCTTCCATCATTGGGGCAACCAAGCCTCCTGCTTGCTCCAGCTCCATGGCTGCCAGCCACCATCTTGGTTGCATACAGTCGCTCTGATTGACTGGTGGGCGTGGCTTACGGTGTAGCGAGGGTACGGTCACTTTGCATGTTTGTCTATTAGGTAAGATGAGATGTGAGCTATTAATAACTAGAATACATCTGTAGATCAGTAGGGCAAGAGGATAATCCAATAGAAAAATGGATAGAAGATATGAATCAGCAACCCACAGAATAAAAAACAGAATGGCCAGAAATGTATGAAAAGGTGGTCTCTCTCACTAGTGATCAGATAAGTTGCAGTAGAAAATGCTACGTGGGCCTAGCCAATTTGGCTCAGTGGATAGAGCATCGGCCCTCAGACTGAAGGTCACGGGTTTGATTCTGGGCACATATCTTGGTTGCAGGCTTGATCCCTAGCAACCCCAGGCCCTGGGGCGCATGTGGGAAGCAACCAATCCATGTGTCTCTGTCACATCAATGTTTCTCTCTGTGTGTCTCTCCCCCTCCCACTCTCTCTAAAAATCAATGGAAAAATATCCTCAAGTGAGGATTAACAACAACAAAAAGCTACATGTTTTCACATTTATCAGATACAAAAATGAAAAGTTTTGACCGTTATAAGCCCTGGCTAGTGGCTCAGTTGGTTCAGTCGTCATCCTGTTCACCCCGAAAAAAAAGAGATTACATGTTTGATCCCCTGACAGGTCATGTATGGGAGGCAACCAATCGATTTTTCTCTCTCTCCCTCCCTCTCCTTCTCCCTCTCAAAAATCAGTACAAACATATCCTTGGTGAGGATTAAAAAAAAAAAGTCTTATAATTATGGCAAAGAAGAGAAGCCGCAGGAACCTGGATATACAACTAGTGGGAGTTGGAAGTTGTATTGCCACCTTAAAGAACAGACTGACATATGAAGCGAAAGTGAGGATGGGCCTAGTGTTCTACTCAGTATTCTACTCCTAGATAGATACTTAAAAAACCCGTGGCATGTACAAGGATTAAGTTATAAGAATACTCATTGTAGCATTGTTCATAATAGTAAAAACTAGAAGTACCTGAAAAATGTGCAACAGGCAAATAGACAGTGTGACGGACTCATACAATGGACTACCATACAGTAGCGAGAAAGAATGAGCGAACTAAAGCTATACATACCAACATGGTTATTTCAAAAACATAATGAGTAAAAAAAGCATGGAGAAGAATCATTGTACAATATGTTACCATTTATGTAGTTGGAAAATGTGTAAAGCTTATGTTTATAGGAATACATGTGTAACGTGTAAAAACATGCCCAAGAATGATAAACAAAAAATTCAGTATATTATTTGCCTGTGAAAAGCAGTGAGAGTAGGAATAGGATAACGGTATATGTATATGTATCTGTATATATATATAAGCTTCAACTGTATCTATAATGTTTTGTTTTGTTTAAAAAGAAAGTCTGAAGTATGTATGACACATTAGAATTTGATGAAGGTAGGTAGTTGGGTACTTTCCTGAATGTTTAAATTCTTTATAATGTTTTCATCCCTTTTCCCATGACACAGAAAAAATATCCATTTTTACAATTGTTAACATACTTATTTGAACAGATTTGAAGCTAATTCCCTCTCACTTCCTCCTTGAAAAATCCTAAGGTAGGACTGGCCTGGCTTCAGTCAAAGTTCAGCTTGGCAAGAAAGCTAGGGTAGTGTGTTTGGACAAGGTTGGGCCAGATAACTGACCCTTTCAAAGTCTCAGGCCTGATAGGACTGCTTTCTATATGCCACCATTTACACAGTAAAAAGTATTCTTAGCTCATAGATTGCACAAAAACAGGCTTTGGGCTGGATATCAGACCTCTTGTTTGTCAACCCCTGATCTATATCCTCACCTACTTTTCTCTTAACATTTTTGGAGGGGAAAATCCCAGTGTATCTTTTCATTCGTCCTTACTGATTTTTTTTAAGAAAAAACAAAGACTGAAGCTTCAACTCCTAAGCTATCTGATTTTGCAACTTGTAGCTTGAGGAGGAACAATAAGTTGGATGGCTATTTTGTATCCCAGGATGAGCATAAGTATAATTATCATCAGCCTTGTAACAAATACTGGGCACCAGCAGATGGCTGGCATGTGTTCCCTCTTCACACCAGTTCCAGAGTGAGAAAGATGGCCTTGTTAGCTGATAGACACCTAACTTACACGAATGTTCTTTATTGATACTGATAATTTGACTTTTCATTTAGGCATCTCTCTTACATAACTACTATAAAATGATTAAAGTCAGAACATTTAACTATAACACAATAATCTAATACACAGTCCATATTCAAATTTTGTCAGTTGTTCTTATGCATTAATGTTCTTTATGCATTAATATTTTTCCTGGTCTAGAATCCAAGCAAGGATCACACATTATATTTAGTTATCATATCTCTTTAGTCTCCTTTAATTTGGAAACAGTTCCTTAGCCTGTGTGTGTGTGTGTGTGTATGTGTGTGTTTTGACATTTTTTAAAAGTACAGGCCAGTTATTCTGTGTAATGTCTCTCAATTTAGGTTTCTCGGATACTTCCTAGAAAGGAGGGAGTCTGTGGGCAGGAGTACCACAGCAGTGATGTTGTGTTCTTCCCAGTGCATCATTATTGGAAGGTGCATATATTAGTTATGTTAATTTTGATTGCCTTATTAAGGTGGTATCAATAAGATTTGTCCACTATAAATTTACTCCCCCCCCCCTTTGCAATTAGTAAGTAATGTGGGGAGATACTCTGAGATTATGAAATATCCTATTATCAAACTTTTACCCCCAAATATTGGGATCCTTTGATGATTGTCTACTGCATCATCTATAATAATAAAAGCATAATGTGCTAATTAGACTGGACAGCTGAACGACCTTCTGGATGTCATTCCAGACATCCTTCCAGATGAAGCCGCCACGGCGGAGACCAAGGCAGAGGCAGTTAGGGGTGATCAGGCAGCAGGCAGAGTGGTTAGGGTGATCAGGCAGACAGGCGAGCAGTTAGGGGTGATCAGGCAGGCAGATGAGCAGTTAGGGGCGATCAGGAAGGCAGGCAGTGAGCAGTTAGGGGCAATCAGGTAGGCAGAGGTGGTTAGGGGCAATCGGGCAGGCAGGCCAGCAATTAGGGGCAATCAGGCAGGCAGGTGAACAGTTAGGGGCGATCAGGCAGGCAGGCGAGTGGATAGGGGCGATCAGGCAGGCAGGCAGAGGGGTTAGGGGCGATTGGGCAGGCACACGAGTGGTTAGGGGCGATCAGGCAGGCAGGCAGGCAAGCAGTTAAGAGCCAGTAGTCCCAGATTATAAAAGGGATGTCTGGACCCTGAGAGGGGTCCCAGATTGCGAGAGGTGCATCCCGGGCCTCTAGTTCCTTCTATATTTTGGTTAACATTCTGCTGTTAGAAAGAACTTGTCCTCTCTCTTCATTTATTTACTTATATATTTATTTCTACCATAAGGACTCATGATTTGATTTTCAGTAAGTTATAATCTATTACTATTTTGATATTCAAAATGTCCCAGATTTGGTCAGTAGGGGACCCTGTCTCTTGCATTGATTTGATACATCCCCATCATTCTTCCAACTGTTTTCTTATTTTTAAATATATATTTTAGTTTCTTCTTATACTTTATCTCCCCTAGCCCTAGAATCAGCCATTTTTCTAAAGAGCCTTGATTCTTTTTAGAGGAGAATGGCATTCAGAAGTCAAAATCTGGATGTCACTGTGCTCGTTGCTATTGGGGTGTCACTGCTACCAGGCTTCCTCAGTGGACAGAGTTAGAAATCTATCAATCCTTCCTTTCATCCACCTATATATATTTTTTAAAGCATCTTGCTGCTCAGGTGTCTCCTATTTTAGTCTAACATTTCAGGTTTCATTTTAGTCTTGATCTTTTCCTTATTTTGTAATTCCTTTCTCTGATGGTAAGAAACCTGATTCTTACTATTCTTTGTCCTAATTTTTACTATTCTTTGTCATATATCTATTTTGCAAATATTTTCTCCTAATATATGGCTATCCTATTTAGTTTCTCAATGGCATGTTTTGATGAGCACAAGTTTTAAATTTTGATGAATTCTAATTTATTTGTTTCTTATTTTATGGTAATTATTTTCTGTGTCCTAAGTAGTTATTATTGCCTACCCCTTAGTCATAGATATTCTTTTTTCTTTAAAACTTTGTCATTTTATATTTGATGTCTCGATTTGATTTTACATTTCAAACCAAAATTCTTGTGTATGGCATAAGTGATGACATTCATTTTTTTCTGTATGGGCTATTAATGTTTTCTTTATTCTTTTCCACTGATCTGTCTATCCTAATGTCAATACTTCACTCATAATTACTGGAAGTCTTGAAGCCAGATCTGTTAGTCCTTCAACTTTGTTCTTTTTTAATGTTATTTTGGCTATCATAGATGCTTTACTTTTTCATATATATTTTAGAATCAGGTCATCAATTTCTGTTAAAGAAATTGTCTCCAATTCTGATTGGAATTTTGTTAAATATACAGGTCAGTTGAAGAAGAGTTGACATCTTAATTAAGTCTTAATATGATGTCATAAAATATTCTGTCTTCCAACCCATGAACATAGTTTAATTTTTTTTAAGTCTTCTTTACTTCCAGCAGTGTTCTATAAAACTTGGTTATTTTATAGTGTAGGCATCTTGCAAGTCTTCTGTTAAATTTATTACTGAGTATATTATGGTTTTTGAGGTAACAAGTCATTTTTCTAAATTTCATTTTCCAGTTGCTACTAGAAATACAGCTGATTTTTACATCTGCATCCTAGGGTTTTGATTAACTCATTTGATAGTTCTAGAAGTTGTTTGTAGATTCCTTAGTGTTTTCTTCATATCTAATTATGTTGTCTGTGGATAGAAACACATTTACATCTTCCTTTCCAAATTTTAGGCCTTTTAATTTCTTTTTCTTGTCTTATTGCACTAGCTAGGACCTCCAATAAAGTGTTGAATAGAAGTAGTGGGAGCAGGGATCCTTGTTTTGTTCCCAGTGTTAGGGGGGAAATGTTTAATATAGTTTTCATAGATGATTTTTATCAGTTTGAGGAAGTTCCCTCTTATTTCTAGTTTGTTGAGAATTTTTATCATAAATGGGTGCTAAATTTTGTTAAATTCTTTTTCTACAAATATAGAGATGACCATATAGGTTTTCTCTCCTTTGTTGTTATTTTATTGAATTACTTTGATTGGTTTTCAAATGTTAATTCAGCCTTGTATTCTTGGGATGAAGTCCCAACAATGTATTATCCTTATGTATTCATAAAGTTAATTTGTTATTATTTGTTGGAGATATTTATGCTATGTTGTCAGTAATGCTGGTCTCAAAATTTCTTTGCTTATAACATCCTTGTGTGGTTTTGGTATTAGTATCACGTTATGCCAACTGTATTGGGAACTGTTCCCTCTATTTCTGAAATTTGTTTAAGATGGTGTATTATTTCTTCAGTGTTTTTTAAAATACATTTGTATTGATTTCAGAGGGGAAGGGAGTGGGGAGAGAGAGAGAAACATCAATGATGAGAATCATTGATCAGCTGCCTCCTGCACACCCACTACTGGGGATCGAGCCGGCAACCCAGGCATGTGCCCTAACATCAATGATGACAGAGAATCATTGATTGGCTGCATCCTTCACACCCCCTACTGGGGATCAAGCCTGCAACCCAGCATGTGCCCTTGACTGGAATTGAACCTGGCACCCTTCAGTCCGCAGGCCAATGCTCTATCCACTGAGCCAAACCAGTTAGGGCAATAAATGCTGTTTTTTAAAATACATTTGTATTGATTTCAGAGGGGAAGGGAGTGGGGAGAGAGAGAGAAACATCAATGATGAGAATCATTGATCAGCTGCCTCCTGCACACCCACTACTGGGGATCGAGCCGGCAACCCAGGCATGTGCCCTAACCAGGAATCAAACAGTGACTTCCTGGTTCATAGATGAATGCTGAACCACTGAGCCACACTGGGCTATTACTTCAGTGTTTGATAGCATTTACCAGTGAAGTCATCTGGGCCTAGAGTTTTCTTCTTAAGGTTTTAAAATTACAAATTAGTATTTTAGAACAGGTATATGGCTTCTCCATGTCGTTTTATTATATGTATATATCATTTTTTAAAATCTTCACCCAAGGATATGTTTTTATTGATTTTAGAGAGAAGGGAGAGAGAAGGGTGAGGAGAAGGGGGAGAGAGAGGCAGAGAGACAGACATTGACTTGTTGCCTCCCATACACACCCTGACTGGGGATCAAACCCACCACCTGGGTATGTGCCCTGACTGGAAATCAAACCCAAGACCTTTTGGTGTATGGAATGACACTCCAACCAACTGAGCCACACTAGCCAGGGCTATTTTGTATATTTTATTATTGATGAGATTAGAAGTCATATTTTCGTGAACTTTCTTATATCCTTTCTCCTGGATTGTTGGTCTTTCTCTTATTGGTTGTAGGACCTTTCTTAATCTTTAGGAAATAGGCTTGAATGGATAAATATTTTTTCTATTTGTTTTTTTTAAGATTACTTTGCCTTATGGTAGTTGTTGCTATATAAACATTTTGTGTGTGTGTGTGTGTGTGTGTGTGTGTAACTGATTTATCAGTCTCTTCTTTTATAACTTTGTATCAGACTAAGAATGACATTCTCCCTCCCAAGAAATTTTTCTCCAGTGAATATATGCTTTTGTTTTTAACATGTAAATATATAATTCATCTAGAGTTTATTTTGCTTTGAGTATGTGAGGTATAGATTCATACATACATACATTCCTACACATGCACAAAACAAATGGCTACTCAATTATTCTAATGCCATGAGTAATCCATCTTTTGCCTATTGATATGACATGCTACCTTATCACATGCTAACTTATTTGTGTTGGGGTCTATCTCTAAACTTCTTTTTTTAAAAATATATTTTACTGATTTTTTACAGAGAGGAAGGGAGAGAGATAGAGAATTAGAAACATCGATCAGCTGCCCCCTGCACACCTCCCACTGGGGATGTGCCCACAACCAAGGTACATGCCCTTGACCGGAATCGAACCCGGGACCTTTCATTCCGCAGGCCGACGCTCTATTCACTGAACCAAACCAGTTAGGGCAATCTCTAAACTTCTTGTGCTGTCCCACTGATCAGTAGCATCACACTTGTTTTAACTATTATAGCCGTCTAATATGTTTTAGCAGAGGAAAAAGGCCACAATTCTGTCTACCATTTTGCTCAACCTCCATTACCACCCTTCTATATTTACCTCATTAATCATTAGAAATATTTTCCAAGTACCGTATTTATGAATTCCCTCCTCACTCTCTCTCATGGGGAAGCTTAAGTGACCGTTGAAAGTCTCAGATATGTGACTGGGACCTCAAACGGCCTTTAGGGCATCTATGTACAAATAAGAAAAAAAACTGCCTTTTCTAGACAGATAAGTTAAGGAAAAGGTAGCATTTTCTGAAAGATGCAGACTTGGACCTGATTATACAGTTGCTGGGGCTGATTTTAATCCCTAGTCACATCCCTTATGTAACGATTTTGAATTGTAGTGCACCATACAAATAATAGTGTCAATGAAAGAATTACTCGGAAAGCCAGATGCATATTCCTTCCTTTGCCCCCTACTTCCCATTGGAGCTGCGAGCACCAGAACTTCTAATTACATCTTTCCGTAATGCGCTTCTTTAAGTGGAAGTACAAATGGCTGGTCACACTAACTCTCTGCCTTCAGGAATGCTTAGTCAGATGGGGATGAGAATGAATAAAGCTCTCAAAGTCCAGTTGGCCACCATCAATGGGAATGACATTGTGGGTGATCAAGATAAAGGTCAAACAATGATAATTACTTGTATCCATACAAAAGTACATTGTCATCTCATTTTTGTTAACCATCCTGCAAAATTGAAAGAACAGACACTGTTTTGCCCTCTTTTGTAGATAAAGAAAGTAAGCCAGAGAGGAAGCTTTTCCAAGACCAACAGCTAGTGTAGCAGAGGGCCTTGATCATAGCCTGAAAGGATCCATTTTCCATATCACCCATTCCCATAAAATCATTATTGTCAGCTCCACAAACATCCAGGCAGGTTACATTTAAATCATCATGACATTGTGGTGATATGTTTCATCCTCCTCAAAATACATGCTCTTATTTCTGGCATGTTCATGTCACCTTCCCTTAGTGGTGCCAAAATACTGTACTTCCTGTTCAGAAACACTCATGCTGCAAAGAGAATCATATCTTTTTAAGGACAAAGGCACAAGTTGCCTAATATTTGTTTTGATTTGTTAGTAGAGGTCTATAAGCCTCTGGGCTTTTAGAAGATTGAAAGACAGTGATTTTGAAAGTAAGGTTATATTGTGATATAGTCCTATGGTAAATTAAATTTGTCATGTGTATGATTCCAAATTTTTACTATATTTTAAGGAGTTGACTTTTAGATTATTTTTTTAGGGTGATCTTTCCCTGTCATAGACAGAGTTAGTTTTCAACTCTGGATACAATACAGATTTGAAACCAAGTAGGAAAACTTCTGAGACTGATACTTGTGCCCATGTTTATTGAGGTTGGGA
Source organism: Myotis davidii (assembly GCF_000327345.1). Lineage (NCBI taxonomy): Eukaryota > Metazoa > Chordata > Mammalia > Chiroptera > Vespertilionidae > Myotis > Myotis davidii. Next base: position 218,103 of record NW_006299705.1, on the reverse strand, counting down.
GTCACTGTGCAAGTGGTTTTTAATGCCTTTAGATTATTTTTTTTCTCTCCCTATTTTCATTTCTAAGTATTACCTTTCTTTGCAGATAGTCATCATTTGGACTGTGCTGTCAGATCTTTTTGGCGAAGTATCCTGTAGTGATTCACATAGTTCACCTGGATATCTATTTAGAAAGTAATATCAGCACACATTTTTATTTTTTAAAGATCTTATTACTGTATGACATTACAGATACTTTTCCACTTGTTTTGATATCTACATATTTGGCAGCAGTAAATTTGATTTTGACTGAAGGCATTTGACTTCGGATAAAATGTATTTCTGGAGAACCACCAACCTAAGGTGAACTTTTCAAGGATAATGATTATATCTTATTTGATTTGTATTCCCAGCACTTAGCCATGCCCGGAACATAGCTGAGCCTCAATAGATCTTTGAATGAATGATAGAAAAAAATCTATAAGCAAATTAATACCAATAAAATCCTTAGTGCATACACATTGTCTTCCCCTGCTCATACATTATATGAAACTATTTTTTAAGGCAATTTCAAATAAGACAGAAAATCAGTCTAGGGAAGTGTGGTTGGCAATAAGCCATGGACTGGAATTGGAAATTCCATGTGATTCTACCAAAGTGATTATAGTTTGACACTGGTCAGGTCACTTGGCCTTGCTGACCTCAGTTTTCTTATCTTTAAAATGAAGATAGAAGTTGTGTAAGAATCACTCGGCTCATACATGTAGAAATGCTCTGGGAAAGTTAAAGCATCCCATACCTACAAGAGGGCACTGCTCTCCGGATGGCTTTCCCTCAAACCCTGAGCCCCACTTTGGGGCGGCTTCAGGGCCCTGTTGCCATAAAAATAAATATGTGTTCTACTTTGTGGAAAGGTTCATGGACCTAATGGTAACATAGCACATTTTGGTCCTTCTGTATTTCTGCTTCTCCTATAGTTCAGTAGCATTCTTCTTGTCATTTCTCTGTCTGTGGTTAGGAACTGAGTCAACAGCAGATGCGTAGAGCATGAAAAGGACACAGTGCCACCTTGGGGACTTCGCTTACATTCAGAGTCATGTCTTGGGAAGGTTGCTGTTGAACCCCTTTACTGAATTGGGGCGGTGGTGTGGGCCCTCCGTGGAGCCATCGTTGAGGGAAGCTGATACAGACACCCGCTTCCATGGCACATTAAGGAGTGGATCAGACAGAAGGTCCAGGTCTCGGAAGTAGGAGGAGACTGTGGATATCTGATTTTCTAGACCCAATGTCCTTCAATTCTATGAGAATAAAGGAACTGCTGCATAGGTAGTTAGATATATGTACTCTTCCAAACTGTCACCTCTTTCTTCATGATTTACTTTTAATATCCCAGTAACTTTGGTTCATTTTTTATCTATTCACCAGGGCCTATTATTTCTCCCTCCACATTGTCCATATATCTTCCCCTTCTCCTAGGTCAAGCTCTAACCTGTTTTCTATTTCTGTTTCTTGTATCCATATTCAAATTTTGTTTATAGCAAACCTTCTAAAAAGAGAAAATATCATTAACAAATTTCAGATCAGCATCTTTTATTTCAAAAATCTAAGCATTAGTTTAAATTAAAGTACTTGGTCTTATTTTAATGTTGTAGATCTACTTGAAGTCATATTATAGTCTTGGTTTTCATAACATACCCAGGTTCCTATTTCAATCAAGGCACTAGATATTGCTTGTGTTTTACATGTTATATTTATGGTTCATTGGATTTACAATTCCCAGTTGTAAAACAGAGATGTGAATATCATCATCCACTTGTTTTATAGCTCTGTGAGACATCTGTCCAACTAACCTTTCTTTATTGAGGTGAAAAAGCTGTGTGACTCATGTGTTCTGACAGTTATCAGTAGGTCCACTAGCATTTACTAGATTTGAAGTTAGAGGAGCAATAAAATGATTATCCAACCTCCCCATTCCCTAAGGCTCAACCCTATTCTTCATGCCACATATTTCAAGGCTAGCCCAGACTGTTTATATAATTTGGGTCCGACCTAATTTTCCAGCCAGATATCATCAATCACTAACATAAACCTTACATTTATGCAGTTATCTTTCCTGACTCATTCAGTTTTGCTGAATATTAATTGTATTTCCTCTATAAAGTGGGGCCTGCTCTTGGCCCTGAGGATTTATTTCATTGGGGTAACATTGGATGACATTATATAAGTTTCAAGTGTACACCTTTATATTACATAAACTGTATATTGTGTCTTGTGCTCAGCACCCAAAGTCTAATCTCCTTCCATCACCATATAGGGTGTGGCAAAAGTAGGTTTAAGTTGTGAGTATGCAAAACAGAGTTTATTACATTATTTATTAATTATTATATTATTGTCCATATGAATAACTGTAAGCCTATTTTTGCCGCACCCTGTGTTTGACCCCCATCATCCTCCCCCACCCTATCCCCTCTGATAACCACCATACTGTTGTCTGTGTCTATGAGTTTGTTTGCTCAGTTGTTGCTTTCTGTTATACATTCCACATGAGTGAAATTATAAGGTTCTTGTTCTTTTCCATCTAACTTATTACTTTACTTAGCATGATACTCTCAAGAACCATTCATATTGTTGCACTTGGCAATATTTCTAAATACTCAAAAAAGCAAGCTCTTTAGTATGTTGCCCTTTCATAAGTATTCATTCATTTATTCATAGAAATATAGTTAGTACAAGCATTGCTAATTAATTAGACTTTCCTGTGGTTGCATGGGATTATGGAAAATTTTAGAAATGATCAAATTCTGTGGTCACTATAGCAACAGTTTTCTCTCTCTCTCTCTCTCTCTCTCTCTCTCTATCTATCTATCTATCTTTCTCTCTCTCTCTCTCCCTCCCTTCCTCCCTTCCCCCCTCTCACTCCATTTCTCTCCCTTCCTCCCTCCCTCCCTCTCTCCCTATCTTAACACAGGATCCTAAAACACAGTTAGTAGTGGTTAGTTGTATCCACATGTGTTTTTTCAACATGAGAAAAGCTGGTATGTATTTTTCATAGATATTTCATTAACTCAGTCGCCCTTTGCTGTCATGTGGCTGTTGTCAGGTGCTTCCTCCAGGTTGTCTGAAAGAAGGTCTGATGACTCCATTTGGGTGGGGGCCGGAGTGGGAGGTCTGAGCCTTAAATCTTTTGGGGTTACCAGTGTTGGGTAAGTGGTGAAACAAGAGGATTGTTGGCTGCTCAGGGGGGACAGAGACTGCAGGCTGGGACAGCTGCTTGCTTAGCAGCAAATGCATTGTCTTTGCTGCTCTTTTCCTTTTTTTCCTGGGCTTGCTTAGGTGACATGTCCTACATAGATACCTATTTCCTTCCTCTGAGATTCTGTCCCAGGCATAGACAGAGCCATGATCATTGTAGCTTCTCTTTTGAGTAGTTCAGTTTATCTTTTGTAGGTGTCCACTCTCCTTCATTGTTGACTCCAGCTAGAGGCTGATGAGCACCAAACAGACAGAGGACTTAGCATAAACTCTATTGTGTTGTAACTCGTCTTGCCAAACTTATGAAAACCTATCCAAGGGCAGAAGAGCACTAATAAGCAAATGAACTCCTCATTAGGTCACCTCCCAACTCCCTTCTCCTGTCTGGACCTTTTTCTATCGTAAATAAGATCAGAAACCCTGCTACAAGTCATCAGAATGGCTGGCACACCCTGTACTGTTTGGCTCTGAGCCTTTGTGATTGTGAAAAGTCTCTTTGTTCTCCCCTCTGCTTCACCTCCCAGCTCCTCTTTTGAGATTGTGTCTAGAATGAGGGGCACGGGGCTCTTACCCTCTTACTGACCCTCTCCTTCCTACTCTATCCCATCCCAGTTGGCCAGTGGCAGTCAGGTATTTGTTGCATATATGTGCCCAGCACTATGCAAGTCACATCCTATGTGGAGGTAAATCCTATATAATAAAAGCTTAATACGCTCAGTGTTCGACCCTTTGACCAGTTGCTATAATGCACACTGACCACCAGAGGGCAGATGCTCTGACCAGTAGATTAGCTTGCTGCTGGGGTCTGGCTGATTGGGACTGGGCAAGATGGGTCGGACATGCCCTGGACGAATTTGTGCACCGGGCCTCTAGTTAGTCGTAACAGCTCACATTGATCTCCATGACCCTTCGCATGTGGCTGCTATGGGCTGCTCTGTCCAGGTTGTCTGAAGAGCTGTGTGCTAGCCATTGTACAAGCAGTTCACATGTCTGATCGCCTCATCCTCCTATCAGCCCAGACTCGTGCCAGATGAAGTGGATAAAACTTTTATTCCCATTTTACAGAATAGGATCCTGAGGTTTTACCATTGGTTTCCTGGGGTTATAAAGTAGGAATGACGTCTTATCTGATGCCAAATCTTAGATCTTAACTACTCTCTACTATCAAAGGCAATTATGCCACAGGCCTTAGCCTAACACCTCACCAGGGATTTCTCTGGTGGCAGTGCTGATTGATTTCCATGGTAAAGGTGGCCTCTGACCCACCCTCATGCCTGAGATTGCAGTTAATTTTGTTTCTTCTCCTGCAGAAGCATACACTGCTGTGGTTTGGCGCAGGTCTCTATCAGACAAGCCCTCAGATGCAGAGTTAAAAGGCATGTGTACCTTAAAGTACTCAACACAGGACACATCTCTGGGTAATAAAACCATATATGAGAGTGATGGGACACCAACTTTTCTCCTCTAGAAAGTGGGAGGAGGCAGGTGCGGTTTTATTTATATCTGCAACATTTTATTTTTTTAAATATATCTGAAGAGAACAAACAAAAAGACAGATTATTGGGAAGAGAAGAGAAAAGTTGAGTTCATTTTTCTATTGAAAGCCAATTTTTTAAAATGTAATGCCAGGGTATTATGAAACAATCCTATATAATAAAAGCCCTAGCGAGGGGCGGGGCCAGCCATCAAACCTCCCACGGCCCCTCGCACTGGTTGGTCCTGCCCCAAGCGCCCCCAACACCCCTAAATCACTGCCTGGCTCCCTGGTGCATGTGCATTTAGTGAAAGCACAAGAAAATAATTATCAGTCCCTTCTTTCCCCAACCAGAGTCTCCAGAGGGCTCTGCTAATACTGCAGCCAAGGTGTGGAATTCTCCCTCCACGGCCCGGCCAGCAGCCCCAGGAGACCTTCCAAGTTAGCCAAAAAGGCGACCTAAGCATTAACCGGATGGCAGCCCTTTGCTGAGGAATGTAGAGAGGCTGGGTGGGGATTTTGTGAAATTGCGGTGCCTTGTAGATTAGGTGAGCTTTCAATCTCTCTTTAAAAGGGGCTGCGAAGAGGACCCACAGGCTCAGGAGCAACAGTGAAGGGTAGGCACATTCAAAAATAGAAAAACTTTTAAACAAACAGACATAAAGATCATATTGGGAAACTGAGGGCAGAGCCCCAGAAAGAAAGCAAAAATCATTAAAGGGCCATCATCCATCTTGATAAACATTTGCAAACAGCACATAAACAACTTCATTTCATGGCATGTGAAATGCAAAACAGTTTTTGTTATGTGTTTTCTTTTGGGCATCCTTAAAGTATGATTAGATCCAGCTGAGGGAAAGCTGTAGCTTCCAGCATTAGACCCCACAGCTGGCCTTACCAAAGGGGCCCCATTGGGGCAGCCCACCGGGCCCCCATTGGGGCAGCCCACCAGACCCCACACGTGCATGAATTCGTGTACCGGGCCTCTAGTCATTCTATAAATGAGGGCTTGCATATGATGTTTCTGAATTAGCCTTTTTAGCTTGTTTTAGGGTCTGCTCACAACACACTTGTTTTTAAATAATCCCAATCTAACCTCACTGAAGGCAAGGAGTGTGTTTGTTTCTGTACGTATGCCGGCATATTATCTTGATTCATAGTGGATGGATGAATGCTCACATGCAGAATAGAGCAGCTTTGCCCTCACCAAATGCTCCATTCTGTTCTAACAAGTGATTCCATGTAGGCACAGAAGTGGAACTGTTTTCTCTCTCGTGTAACACTCCTTAATGTTTTTCTTTGTTTAAAAACAATGTTTTTAACTAGCTCCCTTGCTTTTTTGCCTAAAGTTAGTGCTGGGAAAACTGTGCCTGCCCGCTGAAGGCTTCATGCATCGTAGCAGCCATGTACCTGTGGAAAGCCTGTGGCTACTGCAGTTGAAATTCCACTTAATGTGCACACATAAAGGACGAGTTGCTGCCCCTTCCAGCTCGCTGCAATTGTCCGGCAGATGAGCTAATGATGTTTAGGAGGCTAGGGAAGTGGAGGTATTTCATAGCTTGTTTCTGTCCCCTCTCCCACAAAGTGCAGCCATCATCTGACACATGACCAATGGGCCCAGCCCTTTTTAGGATGCAGAAGATGCTTCCCTGCGTCTGTGGCTCACAATGGAACAATAGGCTTCTGCAATGATAGATTGCATCCCTGGTTTTCATACGCCGTCAGTTAAGCTTATCTGGAATCTACTTAACTATTATCCATCAAGCTTTATATATATAATAAAATAAAAGGGGAGGGAGTGTGGAACCAGAGAGGAAAGACTGTATCCTTGCCCGAGAGCGCTCTCCTCTCTCTCTATGACTCATGCTTAGAGAAGCAGAGGGACTTGGGAAAGCTGCCTGCAGTCACATTGAGGCAGCAGTTCTCCTGGCACTTTCTGACATTGAAAATAATGTTCTCGTGCCATGAAAGGTGTTTTTCAGATTGTCTGTGCTGTGCTTCTGGGCCAGCCTAATAGCCTTTGTTTAGCTTTAGCATGGCAGTTCTATGGAAGGTTTGCCAGCCAGAACAAATGAACCCAGACCTTTATATTTGGTATTTTATTAAAGAGCCAGCTCTTTCCTGTTTAAAATTTGTAATCATTCTTTCTGATGATTGTTAACATACTGAAAGGGATGATGTCTGACCCTTAGCCTTCCAATGGCATGAAATTTGCATTTGTTCATTCTTAAAACTATTTTTTAGTATATTATGTTTATACAATTTTAGATGTTCAGTTTTTTATAAGTTTGGTTTTGGTATGGGGGGCACTGGCTTGAGCTGAATAGAGGAACTGCTAATTAAATGTTATTCTGATTTTTGCCATTTGACAGCACAAGAAAGAAAGGTCACCTTAATTTTTCTACCTTCATATATAAATAAGGGCTTTTTGGTAAATGCTAAATTAAAGCATTCCGCAAACCAATTGGACTGACAAATATAAATCTCAACTTTTAAACTTCTTTCCTCTTTAGCTACAGAAAGTGATTGTGTCCTTTTATGGTTTCAGAGACTGGCAAGTAATTTCCTAATATCCCTATGATCACCCTCATCTCACTCCCTCTTTTTTTAAAGAGTTCAACCATTTCTGCTTTAGGAGTTGCCAGAGGGTTTTATACCAAAAATAGTAAGGTATGGTGGTGAACTGTTTGGGTGATTATGACTGCTTACAATAATTTTTTAAGGAGTAAAGAAAGTAGCAACATATAAAACAATTTGTGTTGCATAAGAAAGTTAATTTGGATGGATGACTTTTAGATATAAGTTTAATGCAATGAAGTATTATTCATTTGAGTAGAAAATACTGATGGAGGAATCAATTACTGAAAATTTTATTTCCTACAAAACTTGATCTCCAATTTAAATCTACTTTAGGGACCTGAATTTAACTTTAATGATTGTATCATTTCATTTTGAAATTTTAGATGCCAGTTGGCAGGGTCTGCTCACCCTACAATAATCTCTGTTCACTGCCCAAACTGGGTAAAATGATCCTCACCTGGTCGGGGAATGGAGGGTAGTGGAATAAAGGAGAGTAAGCTGTTGGCTGACTGGTAGCTTGTTTATCTGTGAGTCTCTGTTCACTTATTTGTATCACTGCCTTTTTCTGTTTCAGTAGAAATGTGTAAATAACTGATGTTTTAATGTGTGGATGAGGCTTAGTATTCTTTAGGGTCATTAAACTTGGGAGCTGGAAGGAGTTTGGGTGGTCTGGTCTAGCCTAGAGTTCCAGTGGATTTTGTTTGGCCCATATAGTATGTTTTTCAAACCAGTATAAGTAGACAGCCAGTTTGCTTGGTCATAATACAAGCAGCTTTGCACCTATTGTCCTACATGATTCTTCATGCATTTGTATTAATTGACTGACCATTGTAGACATTTGAGTTCGTGATGCAGATAATCCTACCTCTTCATTTTACAGTTACAGGAACTGAACCCCTGGAGGACTGAGCGGATTTCCAAAGTTAACTAGTTCAAGACGGTTGAGAATTATTTTACAGCCTAAGTATTTTTCTCTGAATTCTGCTTCTTCATTTAGAAAAGATGTTATTTATTTTTCAGTGTGTTAGAGACCTTTGTCAAACTGCAGAGATGATTTTTAAAGATACCTTACAAATATAATAAAAGCATTGAGAGACAGTGGTGGAGTAGTAAGAGTAAAGGGTCTAATTTAAGTCCTGTGGCTGTGTTTATCTTAGGTACTGCATGGATATTATTCAATATCCATTCAATAAACAGTGGATATTGGAGGTCCCTACCAGCACTAAATTAAAGATTCTCTAATTCTATGTAAACTTTTCTTTCTCCTCTGTTCCCAATTTACTTGACATAGGTGGCTCTCAAGGTCTCTTCCAACTTGAGAGAAGTCTAAGTGTTTGGATTTAGAACTTGTTAGGGGAGCTCTTTGAACCTGTGTACTCTGTCCTCTTTGTTTTCACTCTCCTATCAGCTTGTCTGTTTCCTGAACTTATTATTGTCCTGCAGAATCCGTGCCTCCTTGTACATGTGGGGAGGAGATAGCAGTGGGGAGGAGATAGTAGGTGGCCCTCCAGGATGAACACATACTATGTCACATCCTCGGCCGTCTCTGACCTCCTCCTGCCTGGTACAAAGGCAGCATTTCCTACTAGCTTCATCCATTTAGGCAGGATGATACTTCAAAACCAAATGGATTATTGTTTCAATTATAAATAATACTCATGAATTTTGACATGCAGAAGTAGGCAAAAGTAGGTTAGATTACCAGCTATCATTACCTAAAATATAAGTCATATGTAATGATACAAAGTGATAACAATAATAAGACAAATAATACAATAATTAATAAAGAAATAATAATCTATCTATATATAAAAGGCTAAGTGACAGTCCGACCATCTGACCGGCTGGTAGGTATGATGCATACTGACCACCAGGGGGCAGACACTCAATGCAGGAGCTGCCATGCTGTGGTGACTTGGCAGCAGCGGTTCTCGGGTGATGCACCCTGGAACCAGAGAGGAGGGAGCCCAATTCCTCACAGGGCTGTGCATGATTCCACCTTCTGGCATGGGTTATGTTGTTGCTGGGGCACTGTCGGCCCGAATCTGGTTTACTGCACACTTGAGTTTACAGTCCACACCCTGTACGACAGCAACTTTACAAAGTGCCCTCGCACTCCGGGACCCCTCGGGGATGTTGGAGAGCTGATTTCGGCCTGACCCCCGCAGGCCAGGCCAAGAGACCCCACCTGCCAGAGGGACTCTGCTCACTTCGAAGATGCCCTTTGAGCCACCCTGGGGAAGGACCACAGGAGGTTGGCTCCAGGGCATGTCGGGCCTGTCTCACCCAGTCCTGCACCACTGGCCACCTTCTAATTAATTTCCTTTAAATGTGCACGAATCTGTGCGCCAGGCCACAGTATAACAATAAATTCTGTGTTTTGTGGACTCACAGCTGTGAACCTACTTTTGCCAACCCCTGTGCATTACTGTTATTCATACATTCTCAGCAGGCCTAGTCATTGTTGCCATTCACCAGACACCCACTATTGTAGAACACAAAAAGATAGAAAACGTGTCCCCTGCCTTATAAGACTTAAAGGTTAATAGAAGGGTTAGTAGAGTTACAGAAATAGAAGACAGCTATAAACTTGGGCGGTATAACTAGAAGTAAGTCCAGTCTTACCTTTTGCTGTAAACAAAGAATCCTTAGGAACTCAGCTTTCCCATGAATTAGAGAATCAGAATGTTTAAAACACTGAGATGCTTTTCTCCTTTATTAAAGAAAAAAAAATCTGATTCTTAAGAAATCCAGATTAGTGCTTAGCTTTCTCAACCCGCAAAAATGCCTCTAAAGAAATCCATAATCTCACACACAAGCATATATATCTGCTCAACACCGCTTAATTCTCCCTGCTTCTATACTGCTGCACTTCACCCAGCCAGGCGTCTTTGCCTGCTCATTTGTTTTCTGGCAGACTTACTCCTGGCAACTCCAATAAGCCTAGAATACTCCAGAAATTTTGATTTCTATTCCTTTGTTTTCCTCCTTTTTTCTTGCTGACCTTTCTTTTCCTCGGAACTATTCAGATGCACAGCCTACCAGTGATTAATTAATATATGTGATTTTCCCGTCTTAGTCACTGTGTTACTCTTGATTTTGCAGACATGTTCTCTGAAGTTCCTAGCCAACATTTTAGAAGACATCAGGAAATGTTTGTGTCTTGTTAAAAGTGGTTTGCTTACTGCACATAGGTTTCCTACTCAAAACCAGAAATATTTCCCTTATCTCTGCCCAAACCACGCAGTTCCCACAACATTATGTTCTTTTATAAATAGGACTGGTCCCAAGATCCAATTTTCTCAACTTCCTGCTATTCCTAGCTAACGGCCCCTCACCCTTTGGCCTTACCTTGCCCTGGAGAGAGTGTCCCTCGGGCATGATGCTTGAAGTGGTGGGAGGGGCCCCACCAGGTGCTTCTGGGAGCAGTTTCACTGAGGTCAGTGAATGGCCACAAAGATAGCCATTTCTGCTTTTACATCATCACAAAGAGGGCACCTCAGCAATCATGTAAACACTTCTTCCCCATGCTCCCCACAAGTAATTCTCCCCTGTTGTCCACATAGTTCACCTGATCAAAGCTGATAAAATCGCGTCCTGGGCTTCAGACAGAGAACAGTTGACTTCATTCTGTGAAAGAACAACCAAGAATGCTATAGGCATTCAAGCTATAGGCATTTTCTTTCCGTATCAGAAAGGGGGATGTCGTCTTTAAGGCCATTTGGAGTTAGAGGAAATTGGGTAGACCAACAGGGATAGAATAGGGATCATGGTGCCTGACACATACTCACTTTGTGAATAAGAAATATGTCTCCAAGGTGACAAGAGAAGATTTGACTTTGGGTGGTGGGCACATGGTGCAATATACCGATCTTATAACATAGAAACCCACACCTGAAACCTGTATGTTCATGTTGACTGATATCATCCCAATCAAATTAATAAATAAATGTTTTTAAAAAAGAAATACATCTCCTAGATGAAGAAAGGTCTGACAAAACAATAATGAGATCAAAGAGAAGAGAAAGATAATTTGGGGGACATAATATCCTCCTTGTCATTGGTTGCTTTCTGTTCCATGAGAAGACATAGAAAATAGAGTATGCCCTGCCTGGTGTGGCTTAGCGTCATCCCATGCACCAAAAGGTCACTGGTTCGATTCCTGCCCGGGTTTCGGGCTCCATCCCAGATGGATCTGTCTTTCTCTCCCACCCACCCCACCCCCACCCCCGTCACTTCCTCTCTTTCTAAAGTCAATAAAACATTTTTTTTAAAGAAAAAAAATAGAGTATCTCTCCTAGAGTAGTTTCTCATATTTCATATTAATATTTCCAGGGGAGACACTAATGACCTCATTTTTAAGCCTGGGTCTCACAGTTTAGACTTTCACTTTGATATCTAACAAGCCCCTCTTATCTATCTTCACTTCAAAAACTGTGCTGTTGTGCTGCATTTATTAACACTTCACATTTGCAAAATTCTGTGCCTGTGTTATTCTCCACCCCAAATCCACTTAGTTATCACTCTTTTTTAGAGTGGCAAACAGGGAATTCAGGTCTAATGACTGTATATAGGATGTCGAAAACTACCTGCAAACTGGGTTTTAATTTTTTCAATTTCTTTCTGGAAATTGGAAGAATATAAATTATAAACTAACATAAAACTTGTAGTTTTATTACTTTATTTGCTTTTTCTCTTACAAAATTAATACCTGGGGGTTAGAAAGAGACCCCAGGAGGTTATCTAAATAAAATTTGCTTAAATTGACCAGTGAGTCCTGAACGGGTCGACTACAAAGGAGACAATAGGAATTGTTAGGGATGGCAGAACTGTTCTTATAACTTCACTGTTGTTGTGGTTGCCCAACTGTTCACATTTGTCAACACTCATAGACCGGTACTTTGAAAGTATAAATGTTACTGTTTTTACCTTATATCTCTTTAAACCTGTCTTTTTTTAAAAAAAGAAAAAAATGTATTAGAACTTAAAAATTAAAAAAAGGCCCAGCCCAGCATGGCTCAGTGGTTAGAGTGTCATAGCCCTCCACAGAAGGGTCACTGGTTCAATTCTGATAAGGGCACATACCTGCGTGGCAGGTTTCCAGCCCTGGTTGGGGAGCATGTGGGAAGCAACCAATGATGTGACTCTCTCACATCCATGTTTCTCTCTCTCCTCTCTCCTCTCTCCTCTCTCCTTTCTCCCCCATTCTCCTCCCTCTCCCTTCCATTTTCTCTAAAATCAATGGGAAAAATATCCTCCAGTGAGGATTAACCAAAAGAAGAAGAAGAAGGAAAAAAAAAGACATTGTTATCTGTTTCATGAGGTAATAATGAATTTGTTGGAAATGCTAAGCCCAGACTGGTTGACCATCTGGGGAATGTTTGGAAGGGATTCTTGCTCCTGCCGCTTCACTTAGTGCTCACTCAGGACATGTTTGCTAAAAGTTAAAATTAACTGTTTTCCTATAAGAGTAAGAATCTAGGATCTCAAGCAGGAAAACTATTTTCACCTACTAATGTCTTCATTACCAGTTCCTATATTAGACTCTGACCCCCTTTTTAAACACTTGACAAAAATAGAATAGGCATTAGAAAATTATCTCACCAAAATAGGATTTTATTTTAGGTAGATGGGGGCAACTAATAATTGATGAAAGCAGAATTTCAAGCAGGATGCAAAAGAAAGTTAATTATCCTTTTATAATGAGAGAGTGGGTGGCAGTGATTGGATCCAATTCTGGTCAAATAATCACAGGACACCCTCCTTGGTTCTAGTTCACGAATGCGCTCAAACCTTATACTAATTATTATACACACGTTGCTTCATTCATGAGATTCCCAGTCCACATTGCAGGCTCTGGAGCCAGCTACGTGTTCTTTTTGGCATTCTTTCTTTCCTCCCTTTACCCAGTCACCCATCTCCGTGTCTGCCCAGCTCAGGGACTGTGGTTCCATCTGGAAAGCCTGTTGCCACCAGATACAGAATTCAAGTTCAGGGTGGTGGCTCTCGTGATCAGATAAATGCTGTGGAAAGCTTGCTCAGTCATATGGAAGAGCCAGTGCTGCCGCTGAATGGTGGAGCAGATGAGCTCCAGGCTCTGGCGTCTGTGCCTCCGCCCTGCTCAGCCGGGAACGCTGTCATCTGTGACTCTGGGAGAGCTGATGGGCATTGCCACTCACCTTCAACAGTAGCCTTTATTTGAATCCCATGGAAGAAAAGCTGTGTCTCTCCCCCCTCGCCTTTTTTTTTAATCCTCACCCAAGGACATGCTTAGAGAGAGGAAGAGAAACAGAGAGAGAGAAGCATCGATGTGAAAGAGAAACATCTATCGGTTGCCCTCAGCACATACCCCAACCGGAGATCAAACCTCAACTCAAACAGGAATCGAACCAGCAACTCTTCAATGCACAGGATAACACTCAACCAACTGAGCCGCTTTTTTGCATTTTTTTTTTAAATGAAATTGGTCACAAATAGGAAATCCCATGTGACTTTTACGATCTGTGTAATCATAGTGAGTCTCTGGTGTTTTTCTTTTCCCTCTTGACTTTTGTGTAACCCCTCTTGCTGGGAGCCAGTCCATCCTTGCTGTTTCAAGGGACCTGACATATATGGCATACTGTTCTTAATATGTTTGCTCACCTTCTTGGCGCTGTGTTTTAACCAAGGTCACCTCTCCGAGAAAGGTTGTTTCCCCAGGTAGGGATTTTCCCCTGAAGTTAGGGAGGGAATAACACCTCTTAACTAAGTGCCAGGCGGGTAATTAATCACTTTAACTACGAACAATCATGCTTAAGCTACATAATCTTTACTCCCTGGAATGGAGATAAGAAACGCCCTAACCTTTGGAATAGAGATTGATAGGATTGAATCAACTGGTATAAATACAGATGTAACAAGACAACAGGACACAGAACTTAGAAAACAGAG
>NW_006299705.1:195766-203826 GCF_000327345.1 Myotis davidii | reverse complement strand
GTGGACAGAGATCCTGCAGCCCTGGAAACCAGCTTTCAGAACTAGAGCTAGAACCCGAGAACATGCTTCTTCATTCTCTCCTTTCCGTAACACTCCTCCCTCCAAGAAATACTCATGTCTTTAAAATTGTTGTAAGTTTACTTATATTTGATAAATTGGAAGCTCAGAATGTCTCTGCCATCATGAGCACAAACATTGTCGGGGTTACTTGGGTTGCATTTGTTTATCCTTTGCACACTCACAGTTTGCCTAGCTTGACAGCCTGCTGGCCTGGACAATAATAACGCTTCTGTTGAGGTGAGCAAACAGCTGATGGTGTGGGGCACGGAGGGGACTCCTACAGCGGCTGCCTGTCATCTGCCAGACCAGTGGTCAGAGCAGGCGAGAACAAAGGCCAGTCTGTTTGCAAGCAAATTGGAAAATCAATGTGTTAGTTGTGTTCTTGTCTCTTTGCCTTTCTCCTGGCTGAAAGGCAGAATGCTGGTCCAGCAGCCTGCAGACTCATTCCAGGCAAGTACCCCCTCTGGAGACTTACCTGCCTATCATATTACCCCTGGCAATCTGAAAAGGCCCCAAGTTTATCTGTCTGAACTGCTTCAAAAATCATTGACAGAGCGATTCTTTCCAAACTCACTATCCAAACCTGGGCCCTTACTATGTCGGCAAGAGAACCTGACTAGAACCTGGTGACTGAACCTGGCTGGAGAACCTGGACAGAACCTAGCAAGAGAACATGGACACAGAACCTGGCTGGAGATCCAAAACAGAACTTGGCTGGAGATTGTGGCTAGAGATCCTGGCAAGGCTGCTGATCAACTGAACGCTGTCTCCGTGTCATTCCTTCTTCGCCGACTCCGTCCTTTGGGGACCTCTGGACCCGTTGGGGTTGGACCCCAACACCTTCTTCCCCTCAGATATCTCCGAGGCATCTTGCCCCCTTGTCAGTTTTGCAGCCTGTAATTCTGCTCTCCTTCCTTCCTGGTGACATAGGTCCTGAATGAGCAGCAGTGCAGGCAAATGCCCTGAGGAAGCCTGAACATAGCCTGACTTTTGAGGAGAGACAGCCTCTCAATTCCTGCTAATTCGCTGTCATGGTTTGGTTCTCCTGGCTGAAAGGCAGAATGCTGGTCCAGCAGCCTGCAGACTCATTCCAGGCAAGTACCCCCTCTGGAGACTTACCTGCCTATCATATTACCCCTGGCAATTCTGAAAAGGCCCAAGTTTATCTGTCTGAACTGCTTCAAAAATCATTGACAGAGCGATTCTTTCCAAACTCACTATCCAAACCTGGGCCCTTACTATGTCAATATTTTGAGTTGTATATTTTCTAGATAGCTACTCCAATAAGTTGTGTGCTAATTTCTTTTTTATCATTGATGGGGGCTTGGAAGGGAGTTTATTTCCTGCTTGGCTGGGAAAGGCAGGAATTGCACTTTGGGCAGCATATGTCATGGTATATGAGGAAGTGTTTTCCTCTTATTCCTGAATTTATTTGATGTCATTTAGTTGAGAATGTTCTCGCCATGGTTGTGTATCTGGAGTATTAGGTTTAGAGAGGAGAGATCGTACTGAGCAGCCCTGTCCCAGGAGGGAGAGAGTAAACTTATTAAAGACCCCTTTGAGTCTGCTGACAAATCAATCTAAGGGCTGCAGTGCACAGTTGATTATATTGGAGGTGGGAAGTCTTGTAACTTTCCTTTAGGCTTCTAAGAAATAAAGTATGAGAGAAAAGACTTTTCTGTTCTCTGTGTGAAGTTAGCCTCACAAGGTTAGCAAGTGGCTTAAAGCCGATTTTGATTTGAGCTTTGAATCTTTTACTAGTATAGCCAGGTCTTACCATCTTTTTCATTCTCGCTCAAAGCCTAACTATGGTCAGCTGATCAGAGAAAAGGGTGTTTTGCTGGATATAGTTGTGGTGCTCTTATTTTAAAGTCCATCAAAAAAAAGAAAAGAAAAGTTCTTTGGAGGTGGAAGAAGGCATAGAAGGGATAAACGGTGATGGAAAAAAATAATAATTTAGTTTAATTTTTTTAAAAAAGTCCTAACTCTTTAGTGGTTGTTGGAGACATCCAAAAGTGGAAGATTAGGTTATAAATGAGGATTAGGTTTAAAATAATCTTGGGTAAAGGAAGTAATTGACATTTTTTATTTTGTTTTGTTTGCTTTTAAAAGGAAAAATGTACTGATCCTAACATCCATTACTACCAAAACTAGCAGTGCCCTCTTAGCACTTCCTGTTCCACCTGGTGTAATTGTTCAGCTTTGTATACTTTGCTTTGGAATGAGATTATAAATGCCCCAAACAGGTAGTTTACAGTTCTTCATATATACCACAGATGTTAACAAAATTATCAACACATGATAGCCTTTAATACATGTTGAATAAAGCTCTTGTTTTATTGGTGAAAACCTGCCATGGGCCACGAATGGTGTCAGGCACTGAGGAGCCAGGTTGAGCTAGTCAGTCACTGTCCCTACTTGCCCAGGGAGGTTACAGGCTAACAAGGAAACATCTCCATAATTTAGGGAATACACCTGTTATGTCATGCCTTTTTTGTTTAAAAAGTAAAATTAACTTTTAATTGGCCATTATACTTTAGATTTCAGATTTTTCAGAGGAAGCAGGAGAGGAGCTCAAGTGGCTCAACAATTGATTTTACAATGTGAGGAAAGTCATCCTATATAATAAAAGGCTAATATGCAAATTGACCAAATGGTGGAATGACTGGTTGCTATGACGCACATTGATTACCAGAGGACAGATGCTCAACACAGGAGCTGCCCCCTGGTGGTCAGTGCACTCCCACGGGGGAGCGCCGCTCAGCCAGAAGCCAGGCTGACGGCTGGCAAGTGTAGTGGTGGTGGCAGGAGCCTCTCTCACCTCTGCCGCGGGCCTAAGCCAGCAGTCGGACATCCCCCTAGGAACCCCAGACTGTGAGAGGGCACAGGCCGGGCTGAGAGGACACCCAATACATGAATGTTGTGCACCGGGCCTCTAGTGAAATAATAAAAGACATATTTTGTTTCACTTATCTGCAGAGGGTCTCATTAGATCTAGTATCTCTGGCACCTATATGATGCCTTTCTTTGGCCAGATCACTCTCAACCTGAACACAATTTAACCAGTTTCTATCTTTATGCTTTTAAAGGGCTTAATTCTGTAGAGAAAGATAGAGACATTTTGTAGGCAAATCTAAGATATTCAAAAGACTGGAGAGGGCTCGATGACTCTAATCCATAAAACATCTTCAAATCTTAATTTTGCCTAATCTCTCTAATCGGGGCACTAATAAATAGCCTAAATTAAATACTACTTCTCACTTTCCCTTTTTCTCGGCTTTTACTTTGGCAGAGAACTTGTTTAGCATGAAACTGTCCCAGTAGCAGATGGCAGGAAGGAGCAGGTGGCAGATTGAATAAACAGCCTCTGAAAAACACTGGGATACGCCTGTAGCCCCAACTCTCAATCTGGCACAAAATCCTTGCACTCCAAGTTTTTGTCTTGCCTTTTTGTTTTTAAGAAAACACTTTGATTTTTGTAGAGCCCAGAGATTGACCTGCTTCTATCAAGTTAAAGAAAAAGGGTGGGACTTTAGCTGACATGATATGATATTTGAAGATCCATCCCAATCAAAATAGATAAACAAAAAGAGGACTGCAAAGCCCCTTATATTGTCTCTGCTCTGAGGCTTGTGGCCTGGACCTGCCAAGAGCAAGAAGCGCTCTGACCCCAAATGTTACCATTGTGTGCAAACACAAGGCAAGGGTAGTGTTCGGAATGCCTTTCTTTGTGGCAACACTGTCACTACATACGTCTTAGCATGGATTGCCTTTTAAAGCCAAGTGGGGAGCAGTAGGAAACAAGAGGAGGCAGACTGAAGAGCTAGAGCAGAGCTGTGAAGAAGGCAGCAGGACTGTCGGTTCCGAAGACCTGGGGGACCTGAATGTTAAGTTTTGCTTAATTTTCATTATTTTTTTCTTTTGATTCATTGATGACTATGCCAATCTCTCCTAAGTGCCACAAGAAATATCAATATGACACAAAGCTAATTCCCTCTAGAGTTGCTCTGCCCTTCTATTTTTCTTTTTTGCTTCATCTGTTTTATTGTGAACTTATTAGGGTCAGCTTCAATTCAACATCTCTCTTCTAATGAAATATGTATTCACATAACACCATGGTTAGTATTTCTACCAAGTCATTTTTCATAAGTCTCATATTAAAACAAGATATTGATTTAGGGGTTATTAAATAAGGAATACAATTTTTACAATCTTTTTGTTATTTATTTATTTTGCCTTCTCTCTTCCATTTTAGACTTTATGGTTAGTGAGTTTTAGCCTTGAATTTTTGTAGACTGTTGACTTTTATGACTTTGGTCCTATTGACTACACATCTGTAAATACCTAAGAGAAGCACCTGCTGGTGGACGATGTATTTTGGGATTGACATTTAAGAGTTAACACCTGTTTTCTTTCTCCTTCTGCTCTGTTTAGATTCCGGCACAGCCCCAATTGCAGGTACCTGAGAGACTGGACTATCCACACCTGGATTAGGCAGTGCCTAAAATATGGTGCACAAGACAAGGCCTTATATACCCTTGTAAATAAGGTGAGGGCGCTCCTGGAGTTTGCAACTTGTTCTTCTGAGTTTAGAGGATACGGTGTTTGAACCAGCAAAAATAATACAAGAAATAACTTTTTAAAATTATTTCTTCTCAGATGTCCTTTTTATAAGGGAGCTGGATATAAATCAACACATTGAAAATAAAATTCCTATAGCTGCTGCTTTCTCAGCACAATGACTCAGAAATGGGCAGGTAGAAGCAAAGGTAGTCCAGTCACGAGAGTGCTGCACTGGTGCTCCTTTCATTCTTGATCCCTGAGCCTTGGATTTCTTACCTGGTTTCCTTTTGTGAAGTTGAGGGGGAAAGTCAAGGCCCTAGTATTCATACTATCTTACACATTTTAAAGAGACATATTCCAGGTTTACTCAAAGCATGTCTGCCCTAGCCAGTTTGGCTCGCTAGTTAGAGCGTCGGCCCGCAGACTGAGAGATTGCAGGTTTAATTCCAGTCAAGGGCATTGTACCTCAGTTGCAGTCTTGATCCCTTCCCCAGTCTCTCTCTCTCTCCCCTTCCCTTTCACTCTTTCTAAAAATCAATGGGGGTGTGGAGGAAGAATATCCTTGGGGAGGAATAACAAACAAACAAAAAAGCATGTCTTCTCAGTTCCCTGACCCCTACCCTCAAAGGCATAATGCTAAGTGAAATAAGTCACTCAAGAATAAAGTACAAAATAAGCAAAAATTTAGAATGTTGTTATGTGAGTTTCAAGTTACAACACTATAAAAATATTTTATATTTCTATGAAATATAAAATAATTCTATGAAAATTATTATTTCTATAGTATCATTGGACATTGTATGTTAAAACTCAAAAGGAAATACTAATTTTGTTTTTGGGAGTTTTGTCTCCCATGATTTGGGCCCAATCAAACTTAATATATTGCAGAGAGTTTGTATGTGAGATGTTGCATTGGGTATGGCATTGTCTATAAAAATGATTAATATCCTGCCCTTGCCTCAGGAAACTTATAATTTAACTAGAGGCCCAATGCACGAAATTCGTGCAAGAGTAGGCCTTCCTTCCCCCGGCTGCCAGCACTAGCTTCCGTCTGGCACCCAAGACCTGGGCTTCCCTTGCAGCCCTGGCTTCATAGAGAGGGTCGTCTGGAAGGACATCCAGTCTAATTAGCATATTACTCTTTTATTATTATAGATAAGGCAGATAAGCAGATTCACTGGTAAATCTAATATTGGGCCCCAGGGCAAAGAGTAGATTAAATCCTGCTCTCTTCAGTTCATAGTTTCGTAACACAGATTATACTAAAAGAAGAAAATTCCTGGGCAAACTAAGCAAGAAGGATCTCAAAAGGCAGAAAAGTCTATCTTGTTTTCTGCTGTTCCTGCTCTTTTATGGGAAGAACACTCAGGCTATTACCCCCAAAATTCCACGAGTTACCTGTAACTTCAGGCAAATAATTTATCCACTAAAACTTCAGGGTTCTGGCCAGCCCAGCATGTCTCAGTGGTTGAGCATTGACCTATGAACCAGGAGGTCACAGTCTGATTCCAGGGCAGGGCGCATGCCTGGGTTGCAGGTTCCATCCCCAGTGGGAGACGTGCAGGAGGCAGCTGATCAATGATTCTCTTTCGTCATTGATGTTTCTCTCTCTCTCTCTCTCTCTCTCTCGCTCTCTCTCTCTCTCTCTTTCTCTCTCTCTCTCTCCTTCCCTTCCTCTCTGAAATCAATAAAAACAAAAAATATTAAAAACAACAACAACACAAAACTTCAGGGTTCTGTGCCCCATTCCTGGAGATTCTGATTCTGTAAGTCTGAGGCCTATGAGTGTGCACTATTAAAAGCATTCCTGAACAGTCCATATTTGGAGAAATCTGGATTCTCAAATGTCCAACTGCTTGTGAACAGAACATCTGAGAAGCTTGATTAGTACTATTTCATTAACATATTTCTTGGGTATTTAAAAACCAAAGAGACAACAAAGAGATAACAGGTACTGGCAAGGATCTTTCTGGAGCCCAGGTATTGGTAATTTTTTAATGGACTTTCTAAATTTTTTTAATGGACTTTAAAAAGGGAACCCTTGTGCACTGATGGTGAGAATGTAAATTAGTGCAATCACTATGGGAAATAGTATGAAGATTCCTCCAGAAATTAAAAGTAAAACCACGATATGATCCAGCAATCCCACTTCTAGGTATATATCCAAAGGAAATGAAATCACTATCTAAAAGAGTAATATGTACTCCCATGTTCACTGCAGCATTATTCGCAATAGCCAAAACATGGAAACAGCATGTCTTGACAAATGAATGGATTTAAAAGTATGGTCTGGCCCTAGCTGGTTTAGCTCAGTGGATAGAGCATTTACCTGTGGACCAAAGGGTCCCTGGTTGATTCCGGTCAAGGGCACATGCTCGGGTTGCAGGTTTGGTCCCTGGTGGGGGACATGCAGGAGGCAGCTGGTCAATGATTCTCTCTCATCATTGACTCTCTCTCCCTCTCCCTTCCTCTCTGAAATCAATATTTTTTTAAAAGTATGGTCTGTATATACAATGGAATATTATCCTATATAATAAAAGGCTAATATGCAAATTGTCCCCCTGACTGGGAGTTCGACCAGGGGGCGGGGGTGGCCAGCCAACTGCCCCCAGCCCCTCCCCCAGATCTGCCTGGCCCAATCGGCCCCGATCAGGGCGGGCTAACCGGACCCCACCCATGCACAAATTTGTGCACTGGGCCTCTAGTTAAACTATAAAAAAAGAGATCCTGCCATTTGTGAGAAGATGGATGGAAGTTAAGGGCATAATGCTAAGTGAAATAAGTCAATCAGAGAAAGACAAATACCCTATAATGTTACTTATATGTGCAATCTAAAAAAAACAAACTCATAGAAAAGGAGTGTAGAATGGTAGATTCCAGGGGCTGAGGGTTGTGGGAAATGGGAAGATATTGGTCAAAGGGTACACATTTCCAGTTATAAAATGGATAACTTCTGAGGATCTGATGTACAACATGGTAACTATGGTTAACAATACCATATTGTATAATGTGCGGTGAAAGATGTGTTAACTAATCTTATTGTGGTGATCATTTCTCAATATCATTTGTATTAAATCATATTGTACACCTTAAACTTAAGCAAGTATAATGTGCCAATTACACTTCAATAAAGGTGGGGGAAAACAGTCTAAGGGCCAGAAAATGTTGCATAAGGTGATAATGTGTGCTTTCTTATGGGAGTCTCTTTTTGTATTGATATTCATACCTTATAAAAAGAATCTCTGAATCAGTGGAGTATGTGGGAGTGGGAGGAGTTGGTTTAAGTTTTTTGGTTTTTTGGGTTTTTTTTCAGTTTTTTGGTTTGTTTGTTTACCTATGATGAGGTATTAGAATTGAGTTTTATTTTTCACATATCAATTGTCTTACATCAAACACCTCCCACTTTCTCACCCTGAGTAGCAGTCCCAGTTACCAAA
>NW_006299705.1:192484-195733 GCF_000327345.1 Myotis davidii | reverse complement strand
TCTTTCCCTGTCACAGAGGCTGTAAAATGATAGTCAAATATTATAAAGCTGATGGTGGCAAGTTTCATCCTGAATAATAATAGGCATATATTATAAATCCAATTAAACTGGATCTTTTCCTCTTATTTTTCTTTTCATTTTCATTACAGGTTCAATATGGAATTTTCCCAGATAACTTTACATTCAATTTACTGATAGATTATTTCATAAAGAAAGAAAATTACCAAGGTAAGAAACCAAGCCCCGGTCCATTTATAATGGAGCTTTAGCTCCAAGAAAGAAGCAGATGTAGTCATTTTCCCTTTTCTTCTTAATGATATCTCTTTACATCACTCTTTTAGTCGGAGATAGATTTGTAGTTGATTTGACATGCCACTTGCCCAGAGAGGAAATCATGTTCAGGTTTTTTCCTCTCTGAGTTTCTTACATTTCTCTTCTTCATGTCTCTTTAGGCAAAGGACAGTGAGTTTAATTAAGCAAAAAACCCTGCCTGAGCTTCCATGGCTAGTCAAGGTTATAGTGATGCTGTTATTAGCTTGCCCCTTTTCCTGGGCACCATTTGCTAACTGTGTTTAATTTAAAGTATAATTGTATTATTTAAAATATAAAACTATAAAACCAGTTGACTCATCCTGGAAAGAGCAGTACAGTCGCTATGAAGGAAAGCCATTTCCTCTCCCTGGGACTTTATTATTGAACTAGTGGCCTGATGCACAAATATGTGCACATTGAAAGGAAATTAATTAGAAGAAATATTTTAATATTGCTCTTCGCCCTTTCTCTATATTAGAAGTGTCAACCAAATTCACGATCGAAAATGACATATTGAAACACCTGTGCGATTGGCACCAGCAAGAGCTTTATATGTATTGCACATCCCTGAGTCAACTTAGCCTTTTATAGATATAATAGAAGTGTCAACCAAATTCACAATCGACAATGACAGATCAAAACACAGGTGTGAAATGTTCAAGTGTAAAATGTTTCCACCTGGCTATAAAGCAAGTCATGTTCCTGGGCTGAAGAAACTCCAAGGAGGCTAGTCGCTAGGAAGAGGAAGCTGGGTGTTGCTACGTGACGTCATTACCTGGCACCCACAGCCACAGTTTCCGGGCTGGGCTGGGGGCCACATTTTGTGCCATGGGGTCTCAGCAGCATTGGCTGCGATTTGATGGGATGTCGCTCCACTTGGAGGCCTGTGTCCCACTTGGAGGAAGCCGAGCATTGCTTTGTGGGCATCAGGTCCGCAGTGTCGTTTCTCTGTAAATGGCCAGCATGCATCACAGCAGCTCCTGCATTGAGCGTCTGCCCCCCTGTTGGTCAGTGTATGTCATAGTGACCGGTTGGACGGTCAGACACTTAGTATATTAGCCTTTTATATATATAGATCTGTAAATAAGTGGATTAATGATCTCTGAGATCTCTTTAATCCGAATTCTCTGATCCCGTGACATTAAAGTGGCTCTTTCACCTCAGCCGCAATAGGGGAGCCAAGGAAAGATGGTGATTGCAGCAGACTCTACAGAGTGGTCAGGTGGGACCCTGACAGTCTCCAGTGGAGTTCTTTTTCTAAATGCAGAGTAAATAATATTGAAAATGTTTAAAGTAAAGTTGTGATTAAGATTATTATCACTTATGGAAAAAATTAGAAAAAAAATATTTTTGTTGTTAGGATAAGAAATATCAAAGAACATAAGTGATTATGGAGGAAAATTAAAATTAATTATATAGCCAATATAATTTTACTTCTCAAGCTGATGGAAATATAGAATATAAATAATGACAGAGAAAGTAAATTTGATTTCTTCTTCATGTGTAATTTTAGATTCTGTGGACAGATACTGGCAAAACTACATTTTTAAAAAAACTGGACTTTTAGCTTTAATTTTGCTTTTAAAATATTGTTTTACTTGCAGTTGTGTGTTGTTTTTTTTCATTTTTTCTTTCTTTCTTTTTTTTTTTTTTAATCTCTTCCATGTCATTACTTTGCT
Organism: Myotis davidii; assembly: GCF_000327345.1. NCBI lineage: Eukaryota > Metazoa > Chordata > Mammalia > Chiroptera > Vespertilionidae > Myotis > Myotis davidii. The sequence goes on along the minus strand of NW_006299705.1, from coordinate 193,742 downwards.
ACTGACTAGATGACTTCCTGGTCTGCTTGTCTATCTCAGTTTCCCCATTTATAAAAAGAATATAGCCGAAACCGGTTTGGCTCAGTGGATAGAGCATCGGCCTGCAGACTGAAGGGTCCCGGGTTCGATTCCGGTCAGGGACGTGTGCCTTGGTTGCGGGCACATCCCCGGTGGGGAGTGTGCAGGAGGCAGCTGATCGATGTTTCTCTCTCATCGATGTTTCTAACTATCTCTCTCCTTTCCTCTCTGTAAAAACTCAATAAAATATATTAAAAAAAAAAAAGAATATAGAAATTCTTGCTTGTGGCCTCATTCCAAACCATGACAGCATGTACAAAACCAGCTGGCTAGAAACAGCTGCAAATCAGTGCTAACTCTTATCATTATGACTGTATGCAAAAATTGGTTAACATAACAACTCAGTTAGTCAGAAATATTTGTGTCTGCTAAATGCAGGTTCCACATTTTAAATCAATATTAACATTCTCTAATTTAACAATACTAAGAAGAGGAAATTGTTTGAACTTGATTTTCTTGGCTTCTGTCTATGTTGCGGAATATTGAGGGAAAATAAAAATTGCTCAATGTCCGATCTCCTGTGACCAGTGCTCATGTGGAAACAAATACGTTGCATATTACACTCAGGTGCTTATAATTTATGAATGAGCATTTTCCTTTCCCCTGTTCAAGTCTTTTAAACTGAGTTCAATAGTCCTCTTTATATTAATCAGTTTTTTGTCTTTGAAATAATACCTGGGATTGAGGATTGCCTCTAGCATTTGTCTTCTTTTGCCATAACAAGGAGAAGGTGCCAGAACACAGAATGGAGCAGTCACCCCCGCCCCACTCTGCTTGTCAGGGTGATCTGGAAAATATATTTGCCTCCTTTCTGTGTGCCTGAGCTCTTCCAGCTGATAGACATGTATGAGGCATTTTCATATATATTATTTTGTTGGACTGTCCAACAATCCTTTGAAGTAGATGGGACAAATGATATTTTATCATTAGGAACTTGATGCTGGGAGAAATTAAGTGGTTTATTCAATGTCCTTGAGGAGAGTGGTACAGTAGCACCTGGTTTAGTGCATACAAGTACCGTATTTGCCGGCGTATAAGACGATTTTTTGGCCCTGAAAAATATGCCTCCAAGTGGGGGGTCGTCTTATACGCCAGGTACACTTCAGATAGACTGCCCATAGTGCTTGCCCCGTGCCATAGTGGCCTCCCGATGCCCGCCCACTTCATTCCACATACCGTT
>NW_006299705.1:169161-192154 GCF_000327345.1 Myotis davidii | reverse complement strand
TTGCTAGGGACTTGCCCGGCACTTGCTCTCTACCTCTATTTGTTATCTTTCTTCTATCATTGACAGTCCCTCTAGGTTGTGGGCTGCTTGCCTGTGTTCCTGAGAAGCATCTACGGTACCAGTCTATAGAGTGTGTTTTCTTTAGTGAATTACCGGTATGTTTACCGGTAATAAACTTGCACTGTTTTATGTATATGTTTGATTACATACAGCCTTGTGACAGTTTTCCTGCATGTCATAAGCATTTGAATATAAATTAAAATGTTAAAATCAAATCTGATATTGTTTTACCTTTTATTTGGTGTGTGGAAGGTGTGCGGAAGAGGGGGTAGTCTTATACGGCGAGTATATAACAAACTCTGTATTTTGAGTGGAAATGTTAGGGGGTCGTCTTATACGCCCAGTCGTCTTATACACCGGCAAATACGGTATGTACAATAGAAGCTAAAGGTTTGGGAAGAACTAGGAACAGAGCCACATTTTTTATTTCTTAATTCTGTTTACTTTTCTATCGTGCCCCATGTTTTTATAAGAATATTTATAGTTAAATACAGATTTGGTGATGTTACCTGCAGCTAATTTGCTCTCGTTTTCACTTTGATCTTCCTGCCAGATGCTTTATCCGTGGTTTTTGAGGTCATGATGCAAGAAGCCTTTGAAGTACCTTCCACCCAGCTTCTCTCCCTCTATGTTTTATACCACTGCCTAGCAAAGAAGACAGACTTCACTGTAAGTGATCTACCTTCAAGCAGTTCCCCAGAACCTTAGAAAAAGCAGGTAGTGGCTACTGGGCAGGCTGAGGTGGCCAGAGGAAACCCCGGCTCTCGGATCTGGAAAGAGCTGTCTGTGGGCAGCTCTGTGGCTGTGTACAACGAGGAATGAGTGTTTGTGCTCCATTGTAGTTAGTGCTTTCTAACAAAGTGGAACTGGATGTCCTCCACTCACGAGAATCGCAAGTGAAAGTGCTTAGGCACGTTTTGAAACGATCTAGTTCCAGTGCTCTTCAGAAATGGGTAACAGATAGTCAGTGAGAGCTGGACCTGGCATATCAAAGAAGAAGTGAGGCTGCTGACTTTGACCGCAACCCTAGGTATTAAATACCAATTATTTAATTTCTATCAGTGCCTTCCTAAGGTTACAGTGGGTCAATCCAGAATGTCAGGTTTTGGTTTTATCCATTAGGTTAGGTACTTAGTCATTAATGATTGCTGTCCTCAGAATAACAACAGTGATAACACAATAACTAATATTTAAATAGCACTTTATACCAGGAAATTTATTAATGCAGTCAGTTCTCACAGCTTTGTACAGATGAGAAGGCTGGGGCACAGGGATGTCAGTTAATAGCATGAACTGCCTTATGAAGCCAGGAAGTCTGATCCTATTATCTGCCCTTAACCTTAAATGTAACATTAAAAAATTCTGATTTGGGACCTAGCCAGTTCTGCTCAGTGGCTAGAGCGTCGACCTGTGGACTGAAGGGGGGTTTGATTCCGGTCAAGGGCACATGTCCAGGTTGTGGGCTCAATCCCCAGTAGGGGGCATGCAGGAGGCAGCTGCTGATCAATGATTCTCTCTAATCATTGATGTTTCTATCTCTCTATCCCTTCTCCCTTCTTCTCTGAAACCAATAAAAAAAATTTTTTTTTAAATCTAATTTGGGTAAGAACTGAAAATGTCATCTGGTCCAGTCCACATTCTAAAGAAGTTATGGTGAGCATATAAGCCTAACCAATGGACATAAGACACTGGGGAATAGGGGAGGCTAGGGGACTCTCTAGGGCGGGGAAAAAATGGACACATATGTAATACCCTTTGTAATAAAAAATAAAATTTGAAAAAAATAAAAAAATAAAGAAGTTATGGTGTGTTTGCTTTTCTAAGATGAGTTTTAATAGCTTATGGCAAACACCATATTCATTATCTCATTAAATATGTATTGAGCACCTATAACATTTCATACCTGTGCACAAAGGTAAGCAAACATTTCCTGCCTACAACCTAAGAAGATTACAGGCATTTAAAAATGAAACACACACAAATATAAAATTATGACTATAATGAGTACTACAAAGATGTGGTCTTTGAAAGGCTATAGGAATTTTTGTATTTTAAACTTAGATAGGTTAGGAAAAGCTTTCTTATGGAAATAGTTCTTGGGTTAATATTTGAAGGATGACTAGGAATTAACTGGCTGAAAAGGAGGAAGAAAATCCAAAACATGTGCAGAAACAGAAAGAATATGAGAGAAGAAAGGGACTGAGCAGAAAGGGACTAAGCAGAAAGGGACTGAGCAGATAGGAAGATAATCAGTGTAGCTGCAACAGAGAGAATGGAAGGCAGCTGTAGGATGAGACAAGGTAGGAAAATATAGATCATGCTAAGCTATTTGTCTTCATCCTAAAATAGTGAGAAACCATTGAAAAGTTTTTAGCAGAGGTGTACATGATCAGATTTGTACTAAAAAGATGCCTCTGGCTATAATGTGCATAAAAGATCAGAGTGGGGCCGAGATGGCTGTGGTCAGAGCACTTAGGAGATGATTATGGTTGTCTGAGCAAGAGATAATGGTAGTTTGGGACCAGGATGTGGTAGAGTTAGAGCGTAGCCAATGGACATATTTGGGAGGCAGATAACATGATAATGAACTAGATGTGGAGGCAGGAAAATGGGGGTCAAATCTTATCTCAGTTTCTGGCTTGTGTATCTGGACAGAGGGGTTGTCGTGTTTGCAAAGGGAACTCTGGAAAAAGACTGGGTTTTATGAAGAAAATCATTAATTTAGCTCTGAAGTATGGCTCTGAAGATTTTGCATTTTGAGACAGTCGAGATTGCACAAGGGAAATCAGGAGCTTAATGGAAAAATCTGGATATAAAATGTATACATCCATGTGTAAATGTCTGAAAATGAGCCAGTGAGCAAAAAGGAAATAGAAATGTGCAGACCACAAAACCCACGGGAAGAGAGTGGTCTGCAGTATAGCATGCTTCTGAGTAAGATGAGGACCTTTTTAAACTGCATTAAATGCAGTGGCATGAAGGCACAAAATAATAACCTTTGTTTCCATAGAATAATGGAGCAGGAAACCAAATTGGAGTGGATTGTGGAGTGAGTTAGAGGTGCAAAAGGGAGACAGCAAGTGTAGGCAGGTGTTCTGAGATGTCTAACTGAAGTGAGGGGTAGGGGAGAGAATGTGGGTTTGCTTTGTATTAATGGGAGAGGCAGAAGCATAAAATGGAAAAACCTAGAGGACATTGGTGAAATTGCACCTGACTTAGTCCATAACCTACTAGTAATATTTCAGCCATGGTTGCATTATTCTCAGACCATTTTTTAAAAAACACTTCTAAGACACTCATTTTGTTTCTGTTTGTTTTCACCTTTTTAAAAGTCCTTTGGGAATATGGCCATTCCTGTCGCTGTCACCATGTTGCCTGGCTCCCAGCACAGCAAGGATACCGCTCACTTGGCTTTTCGCCCTATTGCATTCTGATACTTAGACCGTGGTTTCCTTAAAGAAAGAAAAAAAATTTTAAGGCTCATTTATTATTCACTGGCCCCTTTTCTTGCAGTTTATGTGGGGAAATCAAACCTATAGTGAGTGATTTGCTTTTGAAACTGAAAGGACCTGGCCCTTAATCACCAGCAATTTCACTTCTCTGTGCTCAGAAGTGCCTGGGGAGGCTTTGTTTCTCTCCCAAGGCCTTTGCTTTTTTCAGACCTGAAGAAATTACACTTTTGTCGCACAAAGCCCATCCCCAGGAAGAAGCTTTGAGTGCCCATTAACACCTGGGGTGCCTCACTCACACCGAGTTGCAGTTGTCGGGCAGACGCATTCCTTCCCCGCTTCCCCCCTGACCTCTGTGTGCAGACACCAGTGCCGGGCAGCCTGAGCTTTGTGTTCTGTGTTTCCAAGCGAGAGCCAGGCTCAGGCCAGTGTGTACTCAGTGGCACTGAATGGCCCCAGCTCTCGTGTCTGGGGCATTGCCCAGGATCTCCTCCGGGCCCGCTTTTCCAGGGAATCCCTGTCTGCTGTTGCTGCTCTGCTGCAAGCTTAGCACTGCTGTGGCGTTGCCCCATTTGCTCATGTCTCAAAGGCTCCAGTTTTATTGAAGTGTAATTTTGCGCCCTGGGCTGAAAGAAATGATCACTAAGTGTTTCTGATTGCCTAATTTATTTTTGATAGGCACAGATCTACCTAGAAGCAGCCTAATAGTTGTATTTATTTTAACACTGTCAAATGGGAATCCTGTCGTTGCTGAATTGTTTAAAATTCAAAAGCTTGCTCCATCCTGTCATAGCCATGGGAGTGAACATGGGGCTGACAGCGTGTCAGTGTTTGTTGATTGCCCCAGGCAATGTTGATCCAGAGTATACTCTTTATTTTGGTTTGGTTTTGCTTTTCTGATTATAAAAGGAGCTCTTATTCATTGCCAAAATTTTAGAAAATAAAGAAAAGTACAAAGAAGAAAGCCAAAATTACTCATAATTTCACTACCCAGAAATCTGTTAACATTCTGTGTTTTTCATTAAACATAAGTACCTTTTATTTACAAAATTGTGATTATAGTGTATCTATAGCTTTATTATTTTGCTTTTTTAACTTAATGCTATGACATGTTCTTTTTCCTCCATGTTATTAAAAATCACATTTTTGCGTAAAGTATTCATTGCTTGTCTGGACAGTGACCTGGTATATTCTGTTGCAGTGGGAAGAGGAGAGGAACTTCGGTGCATCCCTGTTACTCCCAGGCCTAAAGCAAAAGAACTCAGTGGGTTTGAGTTCCCAGCTGTATGGCTATGCACTTCTGGGTAAGCTAAGTGATCCTTACAGATATTGTGTTTCATCAGGATAACTAATGCACTCTTCTCCTTCACAATAAAATTAGAGTTTGATTTAGATTTGCTAGTAAATTCCTATACAACTTTCACTTTTAGGCACAAAGAAATAACCTTTGATGGCCTTACTGTTGCCAACTTGCAAGCTGAGAACTAGTGCTGGTGGCCACAGATTATATTTAGTGGTAATCAGTGTGAGGAAGGGCTAGAGCGCAAAAGGAAATTTCTGGCCCCCTTTTGCGAGAAACAGCCAGTAGAATCTTCTCCAGTATTAACAACATCTTTCTCTCTCTTTAGATCTGAAGTCCAGGGAGTAAGAAATTGAGAGTTAGGGTTGAAGTCCTCTCCTTGGTATTGTTTTCAGGTGAGGGAAGAGAACTCAGCGCCACTGGTAGCACTTCAGGAAAGCAGTGGGTGGCTCATTGGCACAGCGTGGCTGTGCTGTGCAGGGGAAGGGCCCTGACTGCCCTGGACCAGCCGGGTCAGGAGGCGAGGCCTCTGCAGTGTGGCCTCAGAACCTGGGCTCTGTGCAATCAGGGCAAGTAAGATTCAGCCTTAAATGTGCCCTGTTTGCAGAGGTTTACTAAGTGCAAATTATGTCATTATTCTTCCAGGCTTTGCCTTACTTGATAGGCATTGGAGGAAGCACCTTCTCCTGATTATTCGTTGCTTCTGCTGACCTTTGTTTTTTGAAAACATTGGCTATTTCATTAGTAGGGTGTAAAAGTTAACTTTGAGCTGCTTATTTTGTTAGAGCAGTTTGGCTGCCTTTGAAGTTCACTTCAATAGAATGTGATGTGGCATCTTTGGAGGTTGATTCTGATACAAAGTGACTCAGGGAGGAATTTCAGAGCTTACCAGACGGGCTGTCAGACTCACGAAAGAGTTAACACTTTTAAGAAGTCATATTCTCCTTATTTGCCATCTCTTTTCAATTCTGATTTACATGTTTTTGCCTTCAGATGTGCATTCAAGTCTATTATACTGTAGGAGTTATTCGGGAAGTTGTCAGGGCTAGGAAAATGTACTTTGTTGTTGTTTCTGAGCAGAGGCCCTGGGGCATTGGGACTGGCAGCCGTCCCATTAGAGGCTGTTTGCTCTTGTGTGTCCTGGGCTGGACAGCCCCTCTCACCTCGATGGCAGCAGCTTCCCAGAATGTGGCCACAGTCCGGCCCCGAGCATCTTAAAGCTCTAAAGTTAGCTGTCACCTGATAAGCTTTGTCTATTTATGTCCTGCTAGAGCTTTTCCAAATCCTCCTTCCCAGGAAAGATAAGTGAAGGTGGATTTGAGACCTGACAGCTCAAGGTGACTTTGGTCATTAGTGCAGAGGGGGCTCTGGGCCCCAGGAGTACAGACAGTGCCCCCACCAGAGGACCCTGCTGTCTGGCATGCTGAGTTCCAGGGGGGATGATGGTTTGAGGTACCAGGAGGAACACTCATGTCCTGAGAGCCAGAGGATGATGCGGACTTTATGCCTTTAGCACTGATAACGCTCAAATAAAGGACAAAAGAGCAAAATGGGGTTTTGTGTGTGTTTTTTTTTCATGAGGACAGTCACTGGGACGTTTGGTCGCATTTCAAAAACTGTCCCACATTTCCTGGCCAGGCAAGTTGTCCAATGTTGACAAGATTTTCAGTGTAGGAAAGTTGTAGAATTTTTTTTCTGAGGAAGATTTTGTTCTTAAAACAAAAGTAGTGTTTCAGTTGTTTGACTCATTTTATAAGGGCAGCTCCACTTAGAGGCAGATATATCGGCCTCTCTAAATTGCCCTCAGCCTACGCTGCAGACGTCCTCATGATAATCCCCACCAGTCCAGGTGAAAAAGAGGAGAAACAAGTTCATGAAATTGTGTATTAAAAAACATATTCAGTGAATCTTACCACATTCTGCACCATCCATCTGAAATGTCACAGGTGGCTGGGTGGGGTAGGGCCCTTGGCTCAGATATGAAATGATCCTTCTCTGTTTCTAGAGCTGCCCGGTGGGTGTGCGTGGGTGCCTCTGTCTCAGGCCTGGTGGGAAGGCATGGCTGAGCTTTCTCCTTGCTCCTTTGGCCACAGGGAAGGTGGAACTGCAGCGAGGGCTGCGGGCTGTGTACCACGACATGCCTCTGCTGTGGCGACCAGGCTACCTTGACAGAGCCCTCCAGGTGATGGAGACGGTGGCCTCCTCCCCAGAAGATGGAAAGCTCTGTAGAGAAGCGGTATGTTCCTCGTCCTAATTCAGTGGGAGTTAGCCACCTCTTACTGTTGTGTTTTGTATTTGTTTTTATTGTCTTCCCCTGTCCCCTACTTCTTTTTTATTTCTGTAGAATCATGTACTTATTCAGATGAAAAGCCACAAACATTCTCAATGTTACTGACCAAATGTACTAGAAAATAAGATTACTGTTGACTTTATAGCCCACTGTCTAGGAGGGAACCTCTTCCCCTCCCCTGAGTTCAATAAAATACTGCCCACTCCCCAATAAAATCTCTGTGGCAGCTCAGGAGAGGTTAAGATTCCACTTAAAAATGTTGGCCTTTCTGTACCCTGGAGCCCTGGGAGACTAAATGGCAACTTTTCCTGAGCCCACAGAAATGAATCTGGGGACTAGAGATGGCATAGCCTTCTTTCCCTTCCATTTATGAGTTCCATGGTGAATGCCCAGTGCTGAGACCCGGATCAGATGTCTCTTAGAGGTCAAGGCGTTCGTGCTGCCTGGACTAGGAGGCTGTCCTTCAGTCCCAAGCTCATCTCTCTTTGTCACCAAGGACTCTTGACACCAGTTACGAGACTTAGCTCAGGCTACAGGAGATGAGGGATCTTAGAGCCACATGACACTACACCCCACAGTGGAAGCCACAGTGTCCACTCCTGTCCAAGCAGCTTTTGTGTCAGAGTGGTAGTTTCCTTCTAGGCTGTGGAAGTTAACTGTGAGCTGTTTATTTGTTTTACCTTGACCCTGATCACTAGGACTTGCCTTTTGGCTTTCATTTCAGTCGGGAGATGTACAAGTCTGGTTCCTGTAGTGGCTCGGCATGCTAATGTCTAGTGAACCATTATGTTCTTTGCCAGGTTTATAACAGCATACACACTTCTAAATATATGTTCCTACTTAGCCCTGCTATCGTCAGTGCTAGTGATTGAAAACAAAATTGTACATTAGTACTTTGCCGAGGAAATAGTCCTACTCTGAGCCCGATTTGCATTCTTTGTGTTCTGACTTAATAAGAATGTGATTCAGGTGTCAGCAAGAACGGGGCATGTGTCAGGTTTGAGTGCAATGTATTAGTGCCATTAAAAGGCCTTGGAGTATTTCCCGATTTTTGCTCTAACGTGGCATGGACAGAATTAATGTGTGTTGAAACAGGTGCTAGTGCTGGCTGTGAGGTTGTTTCTGAGCCATCTCTGATGATTAGTCCCTCTGGGTCGAGGAGGTGTGCCCCAAGGTGAACGTGGTGAGGGACAGGGGACAGAACAAAGCCTCTGTTGTATAATTTACTTCCTTGCTAAGTCACAGACACCAGTGAATTTCATGTGTGCCTCTGGTCTTTGCCAGCAGCAATGTGGGTTGCAGGGATCCCTAATTTACAGATACTCTGCGAGCTAACATCTGAAGGAGGCCCTCGAGGCTCAGAAGCTTCACCTTGCATTCGCTGCGGCCTTTGTTGGTTGTGGTCTATGCTGGTTTTTCTTTGCCTTTCTCCCAATTCCAAACTGACTACGGAAGAAAGACCTGGAGGTGGGAAGGGCATTCTTTTGTGCCCATTGAGCATAATTCTTGGATTTCTACCTGGTTGATTAAATGTAAAATCAAATGCCCTTGTGCTGATTCATATACACATAACTCTGTGCATGCTTATTTGTACCATTGTTTTGTACGAAGTATTCCATGCCGTCTGACAGGATGTTTCTAATGGAAATCATATAACCATTTCTGTTTCCTATAATTTGATAAGAGAACTCTTCTCACCACTTTTTAGATCCCGGATTTCCTTCTTTTCCCTTCTCCAGCCTCTCTTCTCAGTGTGCTCTCAGGACCATGAGCTGATGAGTCCCTGCCCCTTTCTGCCCCACAGCTCGACGTGCTGGACAGAGCACTGCAGGCTCTGACGGCTCCGGCCCAGGAGTCCTCAGAGGAACAGCCCCAAGGAGCGGAGGACAGCCAGGGCCCAGAAGAGCTGGTGGAGCAGTTGGACGTTGAAGAAACCGAACAGTCCAAGCTTCCCCGCTACCTGGAGCGATTTAAGGTTAGTCACAGCACTCAGCTGTGCATTAAGCATGCTCTCTGCCTCTGTGATAGACAGGCAGTCCTTTCATGCATTAATGTCACACACAAAGGCGTTAAAAACTGACATCAAAAATTGCATTTTTATTGCTTCACACAGGAAGTGGTCTTAAAAGGAACAAATGTAAATATCTAGGCTCCTTTTTGTACTTGAGCTAATGGGTTGCCGTTTTGTTCGCTAAGGCAGCATGTCATTACCCCTCATCCCTGACATGTGCCTGGTGGGTCAGTAATAGCTTTCCTCCTCCTAGCCATCACCTGACTCCAACCCCGAGAGGAAAGGATCTGGTCCTTTCTCCATGTTGTGCTAAGCGTGCTTGACAACCCAGAGATGCAGGTAGGAATTACCAAGCCACACTTGAGCAAGATGAAGGTTAGATGCAGGCATCTTCCTCTGCTCCTCTTGGCGGCTTTGTGTTGTGTATGAGGCCATTAGAAATGCTCTCTTGTCCCGCGTGGAAGATGGAAACAAGGCCACTCTCCCTTTCAGCAGCCCTGAGCACTGACGCTGCCTTTGGTAGCTCGTAGCTAACACCCCCGAAGCCTCTGTGGTCGCCAGAAAAAAAGAGCCATGTTCAGAGTTTAAACCAGCGGTTCTCAACCTGTGGGTCACGACCCCTTTGGCGGTCGAACGACCCTTTCACAGGGGTCGCCTAAGACCATCCTGCATATCAGATATTTACATTACGATTCATAACAGTAGCAACATGACAGTTCTGAAGTAGCAACGAAAATAATTTTATGGTTGAGAACCACTGGTTAAACCCTTGGCCTCTTATTTGCTTTTCTCATCTATTTTGTGCAAAGAGAAAAAGTGCTACCCAAAGGAGAACTCTTTGTATGAAGCAGAAACCATTCCCATCCATGCCAGCTGACCCATTATGTCACTTTGGGATGAGAGATGCACATTTCGCCAGATTATTACCTTTACATCTTTTCCGTAATTATCATGAACCAGCTGTGAGATACCTGTTATAAGGGGGATTCTGTTGTACTTTTAGCAACTGTTCCTTCCAGTATTCTGTAAGGTCGTTGCTCAACTTCCCCTTTTATAATTTGAAAACTAAGAAAGAAAGGTTAATCCATGTTCACAGAGAATTAACAGTAGAGCTGGCTTAATTCTTTTCCAATTAACTTTGCCTAATTTTTTCAGATTTAGAAAGGCTAACAAAACAAAATAAAATCTTCTGAGCCCCATAGATTATCATTTACCATATTCATATTGACCAAGGCTGTCACACCGTTACTGAAAATTACCACCTCTTTCTATTGTTTTTTATATACGTAACCTCAAAGAATTGAAATCAGTGCCTAAATTAAATTCTTAGTCCTCACACTTCCAAAAACATTTAAAAAAATCAGAAAAAGACAAGAGACAAATACTTATTGGCTACTGTCTGTGCGTCAGACACCACTGCATTTCGTCTGTCCTCGCTGTGGCCCTGGGTGACAGATGCGGCTCATCCATGTTACAGGACACCACGGCTGAGAGAAACCAGCCCATAGGCTTTAGACTTGAACAAGTTTTCTGACTCAGAGTTGAGTCCTTATTCTGATGTCCCAAGCTGTTTCCTTGGCCTCAAACCCCATGAGTAATGATTTTCATCTTATATTTCCTTGTCTTTCTGTTGCTTCATGTTTATTAGTCTCAGGTAATTTGTTTTGGGCCCAATTTTGTATGACAGACCCATCACACTGCGCCTCTGGCCACTGCCTGAAGCCTGTAGACCTGCTCACATTCCCTACCCTGGGAGCAGACCTCCTCGCCTGTGCCAGTGAACTGCAGTTGTTTTGAAATGGAGATGGGTGGAATAAGCTATCGTTGGGCCATAAGTGGCTCTCTCCAGTGATCTACATCTTGAAGCACTCAAGTAGATTAGTGTTTTCCGTACTTTACTTCTCCGGGAATACAGTGCGAACAAACCCAGCTGCCATTTCCCATGGAGCGGAGCAGTCAGCACTACAGGCTGACCTGTGAGCGCAGCAGGTAGAGCCCGTGGAGCGCAGCACCCGCGGGAGCTGTTAGCGCGCCATTAGCAAGAAGTCCTTGAATGGCTTCCATCTGTTAAAAGGAACGCGCATCAGGCCAACATTTTTCTCGGTGGTTCTGAAGGAGAAGATGTGGAGGGGCTTCCTCCAGTTTATCAGCCACTTCTGCCATTTCGTTTGCATCTTTGAGTTCTTTGTTCTTGGGGTTGGCTGCTTGGTTCGGTGCAGGGCGGGGTGGAAATGTTGATTTGCTATGCCTGTGCTGTCACTGTGGCTTAGAACCAGAAACTAGAGGGAATCACAGCTTATGGAGTTTCATTTACTGTTTGTAAGTGAAGGGGAAGAAATGACATGTAGTACATCTTAGCCAAATGGCTGGGCTGCGGGGAAACAGAGCAAACGCTATCAGTGCCTGGATGGAAGGCCTCTGCCAGGTTCCCGACAGCATGCCTTTTCCTGCAAGCTGGATGTGTGGATTCCTTTTCCTTCTCCTCCTTGTATCCTTCCACACGCACGCCCTTCTCCTCGTTTTTCCTCTTTCCAACAGGCCTTACATTCCCAACTTCAGGCTCTGGGCAAAGTTGAGTCAGAGAGTCTTTTGACGCTAACCACTCAACTCATCAAAGACCAGCTGCCCGCCTGTGAAGCAGAGGACATCGCCACCTACGAGCGGAAGCTGCAGCAGTGGCATCGGGATTTGTTGTACTTGATTCAGCGGGAACAGGAGTTCAGGGAGAAGGCGAAGCAGGAGTACCTGGCTCGGCAAGCAGCAAAGGCGGCTGCCTAACAGGGCCCCACCGCCCAGCCCCACCACAGGGACTTCACCAGCCCCATCATGGGATCACTGTGACCGTGATGGCAGCCTCAGCCTCCTCCATCCGCCTTCTCCTCCTGTAAGCCGTCCACCTGTGCGAAGAACACCGAGATGTTCTACAGACTGAGGCCTTGTGTCTGCCCGTGCAGGCTGCCCACTCTTAGTTCCAGAGGCTGTGGAACTAGGAAAGCAGTCAAACTGCAGCCACCAGCCACCTCGGAGCTCCTGACGGGGTGCCAGGGTTCAGGTATCCAGTCTCAAGCACAGGCTTTCGAATGGTCTCTCTCCCCCGACCCGAGGCAAACTGCACGTCCTGGGACTTTGGTCCCGTCTCCTCTCTGGGGCCATCTCCACAGTCTCCTTCCCTGTGTCTCACCCAGACCTGAACTGGGAGAAGGTCAGTCAATGGCTTTCAAATTACAGGAACCTCGGTGGCATTTTAGAATGTACGGACTCTTGAGGAGAAAGCTAGTCTCCTTGGCTGGGAGCTTCTCCATCATGTTTTTCCAACCCATTGTCTCCGCTCCTTCATTAAGTAGGTCAGATGAGCCTTTTGTGCACACATACACCCACACACATGCACGCATACATACGGCTTGTGAACACACATCTCAGAGAAGTTGCAGAAAATCTGGGACAGCATGGGCTTCCAGTGCATGGGAGAATGGGTAATTATCAAACCCTCAGGAGGCCAACATTCCTGAAGTTTCTCTGTGAAAGGGGTTGGGGTAGCTCTTGCTTGCTGTGTAATTTTGCCTTTAAGTGCAGTGTACTTCTATCCTGGATTGCGGTCTTTTATCAAGAACCTGTGGAAATAAATGTTCTTGGATTCTTTTGTTGGATTCTGTTTTTTTCTTTTCTTTTTTTTCCCTTTAATGTGTTCTTTATCTTTTGAGGAAGGGAGAGAGAGATAGGGAATCTCATCACAACATAGTTTCAACCCTTCTTCTCCATTAGATTGGCATTTATGGAAGCCTCACTGTGTGCCAACAACCCCAGCAACCCCATGAGGGAGGTACCAGGAACCTGTTGTAAATAAGGAACCTGAAACTGCGGACCTCACCCTGAGCATTCCCTCCACATACACCTGCAGTTAGTATCCCACACGGGCCCTCTGCTAGCAAAGCTGAATCTAACTGAGGTAGAGAGCTCTAATCCAAAGCCAGTTCTGACATTTGGTTTATCAAGGGCAGGGCTTTTTCTGCCATTCCCTTAAAGCAAGAGGAACATCCAAGATAAATCAAAAGGCACCTTTTTGCCCAGCTGGTGTGGCTCAGTGGTTGGATGTTGACCTATGAACATATGGAAAAGGGTAAATGGTGGTTTATATGATTTTGCTGTCTGAGGATATATACCTGGAACCAGGGTTCTTGAGCCCAAATGAAGCCGCTATAATGTGACCTCCAACAAGGCAGCGGGATCCAACACCACTGTCCCCATAACCTCGATGGGCCTGTGTGGGTGAGGAAGGGACGGAGTTTAAAATGGGCTCAGGGGACTTTGGTTTAGTGACTCATAAGAGTAAAATATGTGGTGTTACTGTCTTTTCATTACATGGTTAGAGCTCAGCTTTTCAGAGTTCTACTTCAGAGCTGAACTTTTCAAACTCTGAGAATGATAAATGTTTTAAATCTTTTTTTTAGAAAATGGGGAAAGAGGAATGCTTTTCAACAGTTTTGTCAGGAAAATTGCCTTTTATTCTAAATAACAGCTTCTTAGCTTGAAAATAACCTTCCTCCCCCGTTGATCTGACCTTTTGGTGATGCCGCATGCCGTCCTGAGGATGTCATTACCTTTATGGTGACAGGGATGTCCAAGCCAAAGGTGGTGGCAATGCCACTGAGACTGTGGCAGTCGACACTGGGATCTTTGTCTAAAACAAAGCAGTGACTTGGGCTGTGTGTTTATTGTGTAGGAATGGTAGGGGTTCCAAATCCAAGCTGGGCATGTTCATTAACAGTTTGTTACAAAAAAGCATCTGAAAATAAATTCTCTTCTGGGCTTTAAAAGCTAGATCGGCCTTAGCTGGTTTGGCTCAGTGGATAGAGCGTCGGCCTATGGACTGAAGGGTCCCAGGTTTGATTCCAGTCAAGGGCATGTACCTTAGTTGCGGGCACATCCCCAGTAGGGGGTGTGCAGGAGGAGCTGATCGATGTTTCTAACTCTCTCTCTATCCCTCTCCCTTCCTTTCTGTAAAAAATAAATAAAATATATTTTTTTAAAAAAAACTAGATCAAGGACACAAAGATGATTTGTGAAGGCTTTATAAAGGGGACCTCACATCCTTTGTTATACCCGGTGGTAGGAGGGTTTTGGTTGCTATGACACTTCCTCTCTGCAGAGCTCAACATCTTAATCCATAAAACACCCTCTAAGGTGAATGTGCCTAAGGTAGAATGTGAAATGGAACAGGTACGGTGACCAAACTGAGGGCTCTAAGGACTGAGGGGTCCCCTGGGACACAGGATGTTCAGTCACAGGGCAGTCCCAGCAACCCTGGAGGGTCAGTCCCCCTAGGTTCGGGCCAGAAAGCCTTTCTGAGACGGGATAGCCTGACAGTGGAGTCGAAAACTATTTATTTACTTAAGGTTAATCTGATGCCATTAAAATATTTTGGTGATGTCCCACCCTGAGTTTTCACATGTTTGCTAACCCGTCCATTTCTGGAGGAATTTCAGAATCCCTCCTGGCAAATAGTGACTGCTAATGGGACGGGTCAGTGAAGCCCCATGGTTTGGAGGCCCAGTGTAAGATCAAAAGGAGTGTGTGCGACAAAGGAACATCATTGATTCAGGACAGACCTATGGCCAAAAGACCATCCCTGAAGACAGAAAGGCCATGGCCTAGAGGTCACTGTTGAGCACTCTGCGGGCACATTTTCAGTGCCACATGGAGGGAACTGAGATGCCAGGCCCCCATGGACACTGACCCTGCTCTTCACTGAGCTTCCATGTGAGCTGCTACCTCCGCCTGGAATTTACTTTCTGTCCAGCGCACCCGCACACCTGTTCTCAGCTTAGAGAGAACAGGTGCTTTTCCTATGGTCACCACAGCTTGCCCTTGAACTTGGGGACCCCTCTCACCCCAATGAGGGGAGCTTTGTTCACCTTTAAGTCCTCACAGTATTACCTACTGCTGGGTATTGAGTAAAGGTACAAGAATGTGAATGACTATGAGGAATTCCTCCTTTTTTCAGGTACTTCATGCATAATCACTTTTCTGAAGCAGCTTTTAGTTCCTGGGTGTCAGTCACATCCACAGGGTATTACGCTACTTACATAGAGCTTACTCTGTAACTGCACAAGAAACCAAGAGAAGGCGTTGGATGTAACTACTGAGTAAGATGGCCTTATAGAACCCAGAAAGTCAGTCTTGGGAGGGCCATCCAGTGTGACCATCTTGTCAAAGCCTTTCCTTCACAGGTGAGAAAAGAAACTCCAGACAGGGATAAAGTGAGCGGTCACACACCCAGGTGTGGCAGAGCTGGGAGTAACACCTGGTTTGGGGTTTATAATTGGTTCATGTGGGAAACCCTCCCAGTACCCCCCTCCAACTACACTGGTAAAGCAGGATTCTGGGCACCCCAAACTGGACTAAGGAAATTGAGGGACAAATTAAGAGAATAGGGGTGCACTGAAGGCAAATTTCACAATGGCCTGCACTATTCCACCTAACAGGAACTAATGTATTCCAGTGAACATCAAGTTTACTGGTAAACCCAGCACTGCATTACAGTTGGTTCCTAAT
The DNA here is from genome assembly GCF_000327345.1 of Myotis davidii. Classification (NCBI taxonomy): domain Eukaryota; kingdom Metazoa; phylum Chordata; class Mammalia; order Chiroptera; family Vespertilionidae; genus Myotis; species Myotis davidii. Next base: position 176,492 of record NW_006299705.1, on the reverse strand, counting down.
AACACCCATTTCAGATCTTTCATCATTGTTCATGTTTGATCATTAAACCCCCGGCCATAGATGGCAAATCCCAACCCCCGATGAGCCAACTCAGCAACACAAAGCGTAAGACAGCACACACCTGAACTTTTGCCACTTTTGTATTTTATTGTGGAACTGCGGTCTTTTTTTTTTCTTTTACATCAAATATCCTCAATGGAAGAGGGGATATTGCACACAAATATCATAAAAGCACTACATATTACTTCCACTGGAAACTAATTTTCTACATTAGATATGACTGGATAGGATAGAAGTGATGCAGGATTATAAGACATAATACCATACACAGCTGCAGACTGACACAAACACCATTCAGAACAAGAGAGAGGAGGGGGAGGCGCCTCTCTGCCAGGCTCAAGACCACCTCATCGCAGGGCCAGGAGAGAAGGGCTGCCTTCCGCACACAGGTGCCCCGGACCTGGCCCTGGGCTGGGTGTTCCCGAAAGGGCAGATGGTCTGGCTGCCTCATCTCGATGGTCCGGCTCTGGGAGCTCCGAACGAGTGCAGAGAAGCTATTTTCCCCCTTCCTTTGCAGTTTTTGATGCTGCCTTTTAAATCAAGAAAGTCACCGATTTTTTAAAATAGCAAATCGTTTTAATACCAGGTGAATAACCTAATTGCTTTCAAAGAAATCTCATCCTTAGGCTGCTTTTGGTGTGTTGTTCAGTTGGTTAGAAGATAAAAGCTTACAGTTCCTTTCAAATGGAAGCAGGATCTTGTCTTCTACATCTGAAGCGCAAAAAAAATAAGGTTATTAAACCTAACTCACAATGTCATCACTGAGCAAGAACCTCCTGTGACAGACAGGTGACTAAGAGAAGCAAGAAAAGCAATTCAGAACCATAGAACAGCTCCCGAGAGCTGAAATTTGGTAATACAGGAACAATGGAAGGTGGTAAAATTTCCAATTAGCAAATGATTTAACCTTATTAAATGACTATTGAAAAGCTTCTAAACAGCATAAGCTATTGGAGACACTTAAAACATTCATATACACTGGGGAAACCATTCACTATGATATGTAAGGTTAAGAAAAAAAAATTTTTTTTAACTCCATGGAAAATGGTGTTTGGGGAGGGGGGGGGTCAGTCATTGTATCCAGTCCCACAAGGCTGAGAAAGCATGCACGAGGGTTGGGTCTTGAGAAAGGGGATAGAATTAGTTAAAATTGAAAATGGAGGGTCATCTCTAACATTTAGTCTCTGTAGAATTTTGCTTAAGAATACTACCAAAAAGGTCATGATCATGAGTGCTAGCTCGATGGAATCCCATCACTTAAAGAGTATAAATTCCTTCCACTCAAATATCCCATCTACACAATTGGATCAAGTAACCGGCATGAATACAGCTCCTAGAAGTCTATGTCAATCTTTAGCTCTCACCATGAATGTACATGGTACATTGTGATGGCTCATACTGAACTAATTGTGTATTTATGGAATCAGCAAAATTAGGTTAGTCACCCAGGTAGAGAAGGTTTCTGGAAGGACAGGAGCAAACTGTAATGCAAATATTGGTTTTCCTGGTATACTTGGGCTCTGTGGTCATCACTGAGAACAATGAATGGAGAAAGGTACTGATATTTCATAGGAAAAAGACCAGCTGTATATTTTTACAAAGACCAGCTTGTATATGTTTCCCTTAAATCCCAAAACAAAATTTTAAAAAAAGGAGTGGGATAGAATCATTATAATTGAAGATTGGTTATAATTCTCCTAAAGTGTTTGTGTATTTTAAAAGCAAAATAATGTACATGTTAAATAAATTTAGTTTGAGAAATTGGAGAATAATTTCATCTTCTATCAAAGAAAAGTCAACCAGAGGTCTGGATTTGGCAAGAAGACTGGGAATCTAGTCCTGTTCCCATGCATTATGTGGGCTAACTCAACCCCCAATCATTAAATAATTGTCTTGGGTAACTTAGGTTGTCTCATTAAATAAGTTTGAAGCAGATGAGTTTATGCTCAATTAAATTCATTTTTGTCACAATGAGTTTTCCATCGTGCGGTAATTTTTTGTACCCTTAATGTGTTGTTATTAAGGACTTGGGGGGGAAATGGAGTAATAAATAAAAGCTGCATTTCTAGAGAAACCTAAAAAAAATAGAATATTAATTTTTCTTAAAAAAATTAAACATTTGAAAATGTAATTCACAGCATTAAGTAGACTGCATAGGTCCTCAGTGAAGGGACCCTGAAGAAGCATTGTTTAAACCCTCATAGTAGTTAGCAGTGCAAAACATACACTTATCAGACAAAAATAAACTAAAATGTTACTTTTGAAATAAATAAAATGAGGTCATTGTTCACTACTCCGTAGATCTCGGAATCTGCGGGAAACGCCACATGACAGCACAGCACAGTCGTCACTGAGAATTTGCCACACCAGAACACCGGGTGATGGATCTGCCACTCGAAACCTGACGTCAGTTTGAATCATGATCTGGCTTCCCAGATTCATAGTTCAATGATGGGAATGATCTCTGAACTCTACACGATGAACAGTCGGAGTTGGGAATTCATTTGTTTTCAATGTATTGTTTTTTGTTTATTTTTTTCCAGAAAAGAAATCCCAAAGCAAATTTTCGCTAGGGTTCTTTGAACTTGTCTTGGCTCTTTTACCTCATGGTTGAAGATCTTGAAAGAAGAATGTAGGATATCACTGGGTGATGCAGAAGCCTGGAAAAGTAGCCTACCACGCCATTCTCCCCACTCTCAAATAGCACATACTCAGATTTTTATGTTATGGGAAGCAGGGTGGGAGGGATCACTTCCTGGCAGTTGTGTGTTTTAATAAATATTATCACTGCAATATCAGACTTCAAACTCACCAGAACTTCAAAAAACATTATTCATTTTGTCTTACGAAACACTTTAAAAAAAAACTGTCACTTGAAAAATTTCTTTGCATTTTCCTGCAAATGAAAACATTTATTTAAAAGTTCTTCTATGAAAGGTCCTGACATAGCTAAAAAAAAAAAAAAAAAAAAAATCCTTCTGTACACTTGTTCCCATAATTATACTGAACTTAAAAAAAAATGAAAAAAAAAAAGCCAATGTAAGACAAAGGAAGGTAAATAATGTACACTTGCTGAAAACCTCTTCCATCATATGATTCAGTTTTCCCAGTTCTGATCATAGAAGCCACACTTCAATCCTGAACTTGCAGTAGCAAAGAAGCTATTAAAGGCTCAACGTGTTTGGCTGAGGGGCCACAGGGGCACTGAGGTGGTAAACCACACGCATGATTCAGCATCAAACTGTTGCACCAATCAGATTGGCTTCTTGTACCCCCACACCCGCACACACATGCTCCTGTAACTGGAGTAGCTATAATCCTACATGGATGTTTTATACGCTTGCTGTCTCGCATTAAAAAATAATAAGTGCATCAAGTATCTTTGTACATTCAAGTCACTTTCTAAGGCAAATTGTCTACTATATGTACTCCCAACTGCTTTGGTATTTGCTTGTTGATTGGGGTGGAGTTGGTTGTTTCCGCATGCAGGTTAATTGACTCAGAGTGGACTAACTGGGTACACAGATGCTGGGAGCATGCCTTAGACCAATCTACTCATGTGTTGGAAGAGTCAGAGTTCCGAAGGGGGTTCAAAGTGTGTCCAATCTACACTCACTACGTTATGTCGTGTGCAGCCTTCAAACTGAAGGAGCTTAATTAAAGCATGAAAATCTCACATGCCCTCATAACAAGTTCTGCTCTTTTTGTGTTCCTCCTGCCGGCTTGTTTTAGAAAATTAAGACCCTTTTTGATGACTCAGACTGCCACAAGTGGAAAACTTTGCATATATAGACTACAGAATATAAACTGCCTAAGAAAATGCAGACCACATTATTGGTTATTTTCTCTTCCTTACCCCACCCTGTTCTCCCTTTTCCTCTCTGGGTATCTCACCAGCCCTCTCTACCATTATATCTCCTTCCCTTGCATTCTTTTTCTTTCTCATTCTCTCTCTCTCCTGCATTCTCTCTCTCTTCCTCTCTCTTTCTCTTGCTTTCTCTCTCTCTTTCTCTAAGACAAATGCCTCTACCTAGCAGAAGTCAGTTGAGTTTGCTAGTGCGTGAATTCCAAATGTTCAGCAGAGATGAACTAGGGTAGGTCATTTTGCAGTAACTTGAACCCTATTGTGGGAATACTGTTATTTCCCTTAACCATCAGCAAAAACTGAGAAATACCAGTGACTTGCACCACCATGACACAGCATAGCGTTTGGCAGGTAACAGTTCAATGACTTATTTAGATGAATTGACTTTTTAGAAAAAGTAGTTTCAAACTGAAGAGTTTCTGGAAACAAAGTTCAAATCCTGTGGTGTGGCTGGCCTTGGTCTTTACAGTTCGATCTTGCATGCAGGGAAGGATTCATCTTGCATAACCACGGTGCTGCTGCTTGCTAGAACCATGATGTTGAGGTCTTGCTGTTTCTCATGGGTCTCCTGGTACCATTCCCTCATCACCTCGGAGTCATGAGTCGGGATCAGGGTCACCTGCAGGGAGAGAGCAAAATAACTGCTTGAGGGCAGAGCTGGAAATCAGATAAAAAAAAGAGAACAACAATAAGGTATTAATTAATTAGAGAGCAGAAGGGTAAAGAAAGGAAAATTTTATATTTTCCTCAAGAAATGCGAAGGACTTTTCTTCAACTTACATTTTCTATGAACCAGAATAAAGCTGCAAGAAAATATCAAGATTTTGGGGGGGAAGTTGAAGACTGGAACCAAATGCAACTAATGACCAGTCAATTGGTTCATCTATGTTCATCATCAATTTCTCAATTCTTTAGTGTTAAAAGAAGAAGTGCTTCCATTAAGGAGGAATTTCTGTATTTCCTTTAACACACTTGGTAAATTTTGCATCAAGGACAATGCATATTTAATGCAAGGAGCTTTGGTTATTATTGCAGCTCAAAGCTTTCTACTGTGTGTAACTAACATTTTGTCCTGAGAACAAAAATTTGTATCTTTAATTTGTGGGGGAGGGGGAAGAGTGATAGAGGAGCAATATGGGTGGGTGGATGGGTGGGTTTGAATAGTAAAAATTCCACCCAGAATTCATTAAGAGGCCACTGGTGCTTCTTGATTAGATTTCATATGATTAACTAACAAACAAATCTATTTACTATTATGCAAATACAGTTTACTAGGTGACTGCAGACCAAGTAAAACTTAGATAAGCGAAGATCACAGCCAACATAATAAAGAGTGGTCGGTGGCCAGTCATGTTGGTGAGGTGGGAATATCCTGTTGGCAACCATCTTTAGCAATGCCCCTCCTGTAGAATTTCACATGGACAGCTACTTTTCTACTTGGCCACACTGCTAGCTTTGGGCTATTCATGAAACACAAGGGAGCAAAGACAATTCCTTAGCAATTCTCACACAGAAATATGACCACTGTGATTCATGCACACTTACTCTTGGTTTATTAGCAGGAAGGACAAGTAATCTTGGGCCCATTTGGCAGGTAAGTAAATTACGCCTGCCTTCGTTAGGGTGGGAAAGTGGCTTTCCTCCCAGGACAGGGTTGTTACTGGTACCAAGAATAATATTTTAGACTATCTTCTGTGTGTGAAATCCACTCTGTCTCAGGATATTTCACGTGTGTCAGAACCGTGAGCACTACACGTGGATCCACGATCACAACGATGCTTCCTTACACACGACTCCTTCCCTCTGCCCTGGGCACAGCTCCACGGGCTGTGCAGACACTGTCCTGGAGCTCTTACCTGCATGTTGCTGCCCCACTGGGCCTTCCCTTCCAACAGGGCATCCAGGACAGCCCGGCTGGGCTCCTCAGCAGCAGGGTCATTCCCACTCACCACGTAGTAGGACGACCTCACTCTCTTGAAAAATTCAACATCAACATTCTTACTATTGCTGTGGTTGGGAATATAGCACAGGTCCAAGTACACAGGCGGGCCTGGAGGCACAGCTGAGGGCTTGGTTGTCTTGGTGGTCCCTGGTCCTTTGGCAAATAAACAAAGAGAAAGCCAGGGTCACAGGAATGCGAAGAGACCCCCCAGACCCAGGACACCTCCCTTTCTCATCCACAAGAAGGTCCATAGGACGTGCAAAGGGAGACTGGGCATCTCCCTCTCTCTGGTAGAGGGCATTTTAGCCTTGGCATTTAACCATTTTGATCTGCATTTGGTAAATCACAGGTAAGCAATGTTAGTAATCCATGTTAGGAACTCATTTGAAAGCAATATTGCCCATAGCTGAATATTATACCCTAACATTTGACCTAGAAACTGGTTTAGATCTTAACTTTGTATGATTTCCAAGGCCCTCAGCACCTCAACTTCATTCATAAACTGTTGAAAGGTCACTTTCCACACACAATACTCTCAAAAGTGAGACACTTCTCCCTAGACAAGGCGGGATACCAAACTTAGTGAGAGGAGGGTTCAGAAAGACTAGGCTTTTTCTAGCCAATCAGGACATACCAAACTGGTGAAAGGGGTATCTGGTTGCCAGAATTCCCAGTCTAAAGTCAAAAAAGCCTGGGCAAAGTGAAGATTCAAATTAACCCCAGAGTTTCTTGGCATCTTGTTAGGTGAGCTGGCTTCCTGACTTGTTCTAGTCAGAAGGTTTAAACTTTTTGAAACATTAATAGAACTAGCATTCTAAGGCAGTGATTCCTCACCCTGGCTGCATAATTAGAATCAACTAATACTTATTAGTACTTAATTCTTCATACTGATGTCCAGGCCCCACACCCCAAAGTCTAACTTAATGGGGCTGGGGTGGAGGCGTGGGCACCACCATCTTTAAAAGCACCCCAGGTAATTCTAATGTGCAGCTGGTTTGAGACCACTGCTAAGTCATTCTATATATTTAATCCTATTTCCTTTCTCCATAGGATGTTTAAAGACGGTCACCCAGAGTCAAAACCACCAGTGAACTCCATCAACTGTCCAGTTTCATTTTTAAGGTTTTGGGGGAGTGGTGAGAATCAGCCAAGCTGATATCTGGATACACTGACTCATTTTAGTCATCTGAGCTGAAAGCCCTCAAATATCCACGTGTAGACCTCCCAAAGACTCTGACTTACAGCAGAAGTTTATGAGGTACAGGTTTTTTAATAATTAAAAATGCCTGGCCCTAGCTGGTTTGGCTCAATGGGTAGAGCATCGACCTGCACACTGAAGGGTCCCAGGTTCGATTCCGGTCAAGGCACATGCCTGGGTTGCAGGCTCAATCCCCAGTAGGGGTGTGCAGGAGGCAGCCAATCAATGATTCTCTGTCATCATTAAAGTTTCCATCTCTCTCTCCC
>NW_006299705.1:150990-169088 GCF_000327345.1 Myotis davidii | reverse complement strand
ACATGTACAAAAGGCAGTGATCTTTGTTTCTCACAATGATGTCTCTCTCTCTCTCTCTCTCTCTCTCTCTCTCTCTCTCTCTCTTTCTCTCTCTCTGAAATAAATAAATAAATATATATATATTTAAAAATGTCTACAATTTCCCTTTGTACACTAAATCGCTACCATCAACACCCAATGAATGTCACTCATACAGAAGCACAAACTGAGGGAACTGACAGAAGTTTACCCAGGTTTGTTTTAAAAATCAATAGTGCAATTTTGTCTTTTTAGAGATCTGTTGGAAAAGCATCTTCATGCAACAAAAATGAAGCCATCTGAGACCTGTTCCATCAAAAACCCAGGTATTGCTGAGAACGTGATAAATCTGACAATTGAGACCAAAACATGAATGATCAGAAGTCAGGCATATTGCTCCTGCCATGTGCAATTTAATCCAAAATAGAATTCTGAGTCTCAGCAAGACTGTGGGGTAAGGGGGGTATAAGAAGAGCCTTTGATGCTCTTCTCTCAATTTGTTCAGAATACCCACTGGCTGACTGAAATTATGGTATTTGTTGGCCAATAAGAAAACAGCATTGTCTTTAATGAGGATGTAGCTCTAGCTTGGTGATTTTTTTTAATTAAAAATTTTATAATTTTAATTTTAAAATGTTATGATTTTAAAATTTTTTAACTAAAATATTAAATCTAAATCTTGGGCCTATAGTGGACATTCTAGGGTTGGCTTGGAACTCTAGTTCTCCCTAGGCCTTTGGGAACTCTGTCACCTGAGCTTCATTCTGGGGCCAGCATGGCTTGAAGCCATTGCCAATACCATCTTCCAAAAGAGCCTGAAACACTTCCTTGGTTCTGAAGACTTAGAACAAAGCTGCAGTTGCTGTGTTGCAGAATGAGCTGCTCTGGGCCATATACTGAGCTGTCCCCAAGCTTTCGGACAACATTGGGCTGAGATTGATACCTTCAGGCAGAAGAGATAGTAAAGGGAAGGGAGAGCACCCAGTTGTGCTCTCTCGTCTTCCCAGTACAAGGTCAAATGGAAAGCCAAAGGCTCCAGTTAAGAATGGGATAGCTGTGGATGCCAGCACCTTCCACCTACCTGCAGTTGCAGTCTTGACTGATTTGGATGCGGAGGCATTGGCGGCATTCTTGGTCTCCTTGTCTTTCTCTTCCCCACGTGCAGCTTTGACCTCAGGTGTGGTGGTAGGTTTTGTTGCTTTTTCCACCGATTCCTTCTTCTTAGGAGAAGCCACTCTGGACACCTTATCTGAGGATTCTTTCAAGCCCCCTGGTTTGGGTGAAGCTGCAGAGGGCTTGGACTTCCCATCGCTCTTTTTGACAGGCGAAGATGACTTGGTCTTTGTACCTGGCTTTTTGGTTTTGGTCTTCTCTTTCAGGTCTTTCTTCAGAGCTTTCCCCAGGTTCTGCTCATTGGCCAAGGCCTCTGGGTCCATCATGGACACATCAGGGTGGCGTGGAGAAGGGCTGCGGTCCTGCATGGGGGCTGGAGGTGGGTCCATGTGTTTGTATGTGACGGTTTTGTCTGTGGGGATGGTTTCTGATTCATCTTCAGAGTCAATATTTGCATCAGCTGTGATGGAGGGGCACTCTTCAGTCTCTGGCGGGACATCGGAGTCAGTCTGAGATGGGGCCGACTCGCTGACTGAGGTGGGAGGGGTTTCATCACATTGTCGCCCCTGTGGCTTTCCTCCTGGAGGCGGTGGGCCCCCCCCTGATTGGGTGAGGGGCCTCTCGGATTCTTCAGTTGGCTCTTCACTGGCAAACCACTCGAGAGGATTGGGATTAATGAAGGAGGGTGACAGCTCTGTCTTGGGATGTTTGTATTCACAGGAGGACACAAGGCATAAGTCAACATCCTGGCGGGCCTCCGAGGGGGACTTCTTCTCTGTCGTGTAGCACTGGTCTGAAGTCTCATAGGAATATGTATTCCCCTGGGGGGTTCTAGTGATTTTCTCTGAAGTCTCATAACAATATGTGGAAGCATCAGGGGTTCGTGTAGTTTTTGTAGACGTCTCATAGGTGTAACTTTCAGACTCAGGGAAACTGGAAATTTTCTCAGTGGTCTCATAAGAGTAGCTGGAATCTCCAGGTGTGTTGCCACCATCTTCAGAGTCATCATAGCCATTGCTGATGTCATCCAGCAGTCTACTAGACCTCTCAGTCTTTTCGTAGCTATACCCACTCAATTCAGGGGTTCTTGTTGTCTTCTCACTTATCTCATATGAGTACCCACCCTCTTCGGGGGCCCGTGTGGTCTTTTCAGTAATTTCATAGGCAAAGCCACCATCTTCTGGAGTCTTGGTGGTTTTCTCAATGGTCTCATAGGAATAGCCACTGTCACTTGGGGCTTTAGTGGTTCTCTCTGTCTTCTCATAGTAATAGCCACCCTTATCTGGGGTTCGGGTGGGTTTCTCATAAGACTCGTAGTGGTAACCTTCTTTATCTGGGGAACTACTTGTTTTCTCAGGCTTCTGGTAGGCATAGCTGAAGTCACCAGGTGTCTTCCCTCCATTGTCCTTCTCCACACCAGGTGTGGTCAAATCTCTATTCAAGGCTAGATGGCGTTGCATCGTATCAAATAGCATCGAGGCACGGAAGCCATAGGGCTCTGTGGATGTTGCTTCCATTGATGGAGGAGCAAAAGTATCGTAAGCTGCTATGTTCTCTTTGACTGCAGAGGTAGAATCTGAAAAACTAGGTGAATATAAAGGAGAGGACTCTCTTGGGGTGAGTGGAGAAATATCGGATTTTGGTGATAAAGTCTCTCCTTCCAGATTTCGCACTCTTTCAGAGGTGAGTGAGGCATATAAGGATATATCTCTGGGAGGAACAACATCAGATAGAGTATCTTCTTGGAGAGGAGAAGCTATCTGAGAAGGGGTATGCGCAGAAGAGGTGGATGGGGAGGCCTCGACCTGAGACACTGAGATGAGCTCTGAAAGATCATTATCTTGGGTGTAGGATGGCTCCTCCGTTGGTGCTATCTTATGTGATAAACTAGAGTCCTGCATGTCAGAGGGACTGTAGTCCACCTCAGTTGGCCCATTTTCAGTGATGTGAAGCACACTTGCACCCATTGTAGGGTGATCTGGAGACTGTCGACTAAAGTCCATTGCAAGGGAGTGCTCAGGAGATTCTTGACCAAATTCAATAGACATCGAGGATTGTTCAGACCTATGATCTTGAACTGGTGTCCGGGATTTGGCTGTTTTAGGGGAAAAGTCTGGTGGAGAAATAGACATTGGTCTTGGGCATTCTTCTTTAGATGGAGACATTTCTGTTTCCTGAAAAGTGGTAGGCGTTTGCACGACAGACACGGAAAGGGAGTCGTCTACTTCTGTGGAATGGGGGGAACCAACCTCAGCATGCAAAGAAGGAGACACGTCATCTGTTGTTGGCTCTGGAAATGAGCTGGTAGCCACGGAAGCTGTGGAGACTGAGGCCACACCCTCCATATGAGAGTATGTGTCTTCCGCTACACCTTCATCAACAGGAGTAGCTGACTTGTCTGAAACAGTACCTTCAGAAATGGACATCTTAGTGTCTTCTTTAAAAGATCCAAACTGACTGACATCTATTTGTGTAGGAGAAACATCTCCTCCTAACTTCCTTTCATCTAAAGCCAGTCCTGATTGAGAGCTCATGGTTTCAACATTGTCAGTTTTCTTATGTTGACCAAAGTCTTCCTTTATTGGTATAAAGTCTGTGCTTTTCCCTTGCTGTTTGTCTTGGAAGAGACCAGTGGAAGTCATGTCAGAAACTGGACTTATTTGGTCTGGAAAGCCTTGTTTTCCATTCTTTCCTTCAAAGGGGCTTTCAGTATATCTACTAGGAACCTTGTGATCAGCACTCAGAAAACTTTCATATGCAGACTCGGATCCAATTAGGGGAGGGCTCCGTAAAGGAGACAAAACTTTTTCAATAGGAGACTCCGAGTCAGGAACAGGTTCATCCATGGGACTTATGGAAGCCCTTTCATTCTCATCTTTGGCTTCATTGAATTCAAAGCTCACTGGAACTGCTGATGATTTTTCAATGACTTCTGTGGGGAGGTGACTGGTTTTCTCATCAGTTGGAGATTGGTAGTAAGGTGTGTGGCCAGCACTGCCAGTCACAGACTGAGATGGAGACACCACTTCCAGGGTCTTATCCTCGGGACTAGCACAATGTTCTTCAGCTACTTCTTGGGTCACTTCAGGAGACACTGGGACTGCTTTTGTCTTTGCTGAGACTTTAATCTCATTGGGTGTCAGAGAAAAGTTCACACTACGTTCACCCAGGGGGGTCTTTTCTAGGGGTGATGGTGGAGACGGGCTCAGGGATGGGCTCTTGGGTGGACTAAGTTTTTCATCTGAAACTGCTGAAACAGTGTCTTTGATCTCCAACGTGGCTTTCCTGTCTTTCTCTTCAGCACAGTAAGCATCACGTAGAACAGATTTGCTAAATTTGTCTTCCTCCATGGACGAAGGTGGTGAGATGGTGGAGGCTGAAGCATTGTAATCTTTCCCATCAGTGGCATCTGTTTTTGACCCTTCAGATAACCCATTGAGTGATGTGACAGCAGGTTTGGTGTATTCCTGAGAATACAGCAAAGACTCGTATTTGGTGATGTTTACAAATTCTTGAGATGGGGATTCTGTCTCCTCATTGTTGGTCTCATCACTCATCACATCTCGAGGAGTAGACATCTCATCCATTGGGGTGGGCTCACTGGATATCTCAATGGTAGACTGAGTGTAGCCAGAGGTGGCAGTGAATTCTTCAGGCTGGTCTTCTCGATTCTCCTCATCAGAAGCAGTGGCCTCACTTTCCGAGCCTCCAGGCAAAGTCTCGTCCTGAATTGTAGATGCAGGTTCCTGGGCAGGAGAATGGGCTCCCTGTTGCTTGGCTGAAGTGGTAAGGAATCCATACTGATCCTCGGCACCACTAGCCTCCGCAGCCTTGTCAACCACAGCCATCACATAATCTTCAGCTTCAGCTTTTTCGGGCTCGTATTCTTCCTCTCTGGCATCCTCAGCTTTGTCCTCCTCATCCTCCTCCTCAGATTGTTCAGCCTCTCCTTTCTCCACTGCCTCATCCATGTCTTCTTCTGCTCGGTCATCACCGCTGGCCACAGACTCCCTCTTCTCCTTGATGTGTGCATCTGCCTCGGCCTTGGCACTTTCCTCCTCCTCCAGGAGGCTGTGCTTGGAGGTGCTCACACACACATTTTCTTCACCATCCTCTTCTGGCTCCTCAGCCTCTTCAGTTTCTGCCTTCTCTTCATAGTCTCCAGTCTCTGAAGATTCTTCAAAACCTGCTCCTTCATCTTCAAATTTTTCGATGTCCTCCACCCCTTGCTTCTCAACTGGCTCCAGCTCCTCTGGTGTTTGCTCACATTCACCCTCCCCTTCGGTGGTGGTGATTCCCTCATCGGGGGACTCAGCAGAACCTTTGACTTCTGTCTCTTTTTGAATGACATAGGCTTCGACTGGCTCAGTTGCCTTCAGTTTCTCTTCATCTTCAATCAGCCCCAGCTGAGGCTTGATGTCTTTTGCTACATTGACCTCTTCAGCCTTTAGTTCTTCAAAGTCCTTGGTTAGATCCTCAGGGGATGACATAAGGGACCTCTCAGCTTCCAGTTCTTTGGCAGGGCCAGTGGCTGCTATTCCAGCTGCTGCCACCACGGCCGCTGCAGTGGCCACAGTGCCAACGGCTGCCGCTGCAGCCTCTGTTGTCTTGCCTTCCTTCTTAATGACTTTAATTTTCCCCTTCTCCTTTGGCTTCCCAGCAGTAAGAGAATCTTTCTTAGCAGATTCTTCCTTCTTAGGTACTTTTGGTTTTAATGCAGCTGGTTTCTTTGCTTCAGAGAGAGGAGTAGATGATTTCTTTACATCTTTAGGAAGTTTCTTAATTTCTTTTTTGGGTTCCTTTTCTTCCTTTTTCATTTCTTTCTTGTCTTCCTTCTTAACTTCCTTCTTGGCTTCCTTCAGGGGTGTTTCCTTCTTAACCTCTTTCTTGGGTTCTTTTTTCTCTTCTTTCTTGATTTCTTTTTTGACTTCCTTTTTCACTTCTTCCTTTTTTGGTTTTTCCTCCTTCTTGATAGGTGTTTTGTCCTCCTTTTTAGCCACTTCTTTCTTTGGCTTTTCCTTCTCCTCTTTCTTCTCTTCAGACTTAACTTTTGTTTCCTTTTTCACCACCTTCTCCTTGGTGACTTTAGGTTTGACATCTGTGGCTTGCTTTTCAGCCACCTCGGCTTTCACCAGAGGCTGTTCTTCTTTGCTAGGCACCTCCTTTTCGGTCACTGGAGGTTTGGTCTCTGTTTTTACTGGCTTGTCTTTTTTCACTGTTACCTTTTCTTTGCTTTCAATCTTGGGTGGCTTTTCCACGTGATTTGCTTTTGTGACCTCAGGAGTTTCTTCTTTAGACTCCTTTCGCACAGATTTGCTGGCAAGTGCCTTTGTGGCTGGCTTCAGACTTTCTCGGCTATCAGCCCTCTGTTTCAGTTTTACTTGTTTCACAGCAGGAGCAGCCACCTGGCCAGTTAGATCCTTCTGGGTGGCCAGTGGCTGTTTCAGGAAGTCTAAATGTTTGAGCTTTTCCAGTCCCTCCAGAATATTGTATTGGGTGCTGTTTCCAGGAAACAGGACTCGGATGATTTTCTCTGCAGGGTTTGCTGGATGCCATACGATCAAAGACGAGACTGAGGTTAAGTAGGAAATTGGGATATCTATCTCTTGACCATTAGGCAGCATAAATTCAGCCTTGTCTTTGTTGGTGCCAGTCCACTGCTGCATAAAATACTGCATTTCCTTGCTGCTCTTGACTGGGTTAAGCACATACATCTCCAGTTTACCAACTCCCATTTTTTGGAAAAGAATGACAGGATCAATGGTGTTGCCTACACTTCTGAACAGAGGTTCTGGTTTCATGGACAATTTGTTTAGGTACTGGAGGGTGAAGCAAGCTTCTTCTATGCTTCTCTTCATCTTGATGTTTGGCTCTGGATTTTTCAGATTTTCTGGGACATTGAGAAATACAACTCCTAAATCAGGGGAGATGAGGTTTTTCATCCAGTCACTGTTGGTGGTGGAGCCTTGGGACTGTTCTTCCTCAAGCTCTGCGATTTTCCGCTGCAGCATGCTGTTTATTCCAGGCAAATTGTCATCCCCAATGTGGGTGAGCAGGATGGAGTCTACTCGGTCCAAGTGTCGGATGAGCTTCCAGAAGCAGGATTTTCTTTCTGACCCTCCATTGATGAGCATATTGAACCCATTCACTGCAAACAAGGCAGAATCACCTCTCCCTCCTGGAAAAATGTAGCAACAGGGCTTGGAGAGCTTTAGAAAGCCACCCGATGTGGGGGGTTCCAGGATATCAAAGGGAGATGGGACTTCCACTGATTCTGAGAGATACTCGGTGAACTCGGAAAGTCCTTCCATTTCTGGCAATATAGAAGCTGAGTTGAGTTTAATATTGATGAAGTCTTGGAGATTGTGTCTGTCAAGGTTGGAGTTCTTCCAGTCCCCTTCTTCAGGACAGAAGAGGGTTAAACTAGCTTTGTTGGCAGGATGGGTGGTACTCAGTAATTCCCCAATCTGGGATTTAAAAAATAATAAAGAAAAGGCTTAAGTGAATGTTATCATTGATCCACCATCTCCATGTATTACTAGATATTATAGGATCATTGGATGAACCAAGGACTGACTTTAGGGATGCTGGTTGCTTAAATTCTGAAATATTTCCACAATGGTAAGTGAACAGCCTCCATACTGACTACCCCACACACTGCTCCCTTATGCCTCAACCACCTCCCAGAACACCTCTACATAATCTTTCTTGTGTAGCAGGAGAACTCCAAAACTCTGGTACAGTTCTAAGACCAGTGACCATTTGGAAGATCAGGGCCTGTGCTACAGTGGTTATGAAATACTTTGATATTACAATGGGGCGTGCAGGAGGCAGCCTCTCCCTTCCTCTCTGAAGAATAAATATGGGGAAGGCTATGTGAGTCATTTCACCACTAATATAAAATATTTTCTTTTATTCCGCTGGGCTTGGCAAAAAGACCTGATTGATACATTGAATGAATTTAGTTTTGGTTCACTTATTGTTGTCTACTTTTAGAATTTTGTAGGTGTAAAAGGAAAACGTTTGGTGTGCTTTCTTCCCCTCCGCCCCCTCGGGAGACAAGGAAGTTATGGATTGCTCCTTATTACAAAAAAGTATTGGTCCTGGCATCAGTTCACACTATTTAAAATATCAGCGGTTCTGCCTGGCTGTGATGGCTCAGTGGATTGAGCATCATCCCATGGACCAAGAGGTCCTGGGTTCAATTTCCCATCAAGGCATATTCCTGGTTTGCAGGCTTGATCCCCAATAGGGGCATGCAGGAGGCAACTGATCAATGAGCCTCTCTCATCATTGATGTTTCTATCTCTCCCCCTCTCCCTTCCTCTCCGAAATCAATAAAAATATTTTTTTAAATGTATCAGTGGTTCATCCAGCAGATTCTCTACAAATATAAATACTTTTATTGAAGCCGTGATGATGAAAGCAACTGGGCCATTATACAGCGAGCATCCCAATTTATCCCCATTTGCTCATGTTTTAATCCAAAGTGAGACATTCTACTCTCTCGCAACTCCTGTTCTTTTCAGGGCAAGCTGGGTATGAGTGGCTAAGATCAAATGTGGCTCAAAAGGGTGGAAGGATTAAGAAGTACAAATCTGTAGTTACAAAATAATCACAGGGATGTAAATAAAGTACAGCATAGGGAATATAGTCAATAATATTGTAATAACTACGTGTGGTGCAAGGTGGGTACTGGGGGGGAGGGGGCACTTTGAAAAGTATATGATTATCTAACCACTATGCTGTACATCTGAAACTAATACAGAATAATACTGAGTGCAAATAGTAATTTAAAAATATTATTTTAAGAAAAGAAATAGTTGACCATAAATCAGAAAAAAAATTTGGGGCTCAAATGTTTTTGAACACATTGTTTAATACTTCCCATAGGACAGGAGTGCAGAAGAGCACATTGTGACCAAAACAGAGATTGTGGTTCATTGAAAATGTATTTTTGTCTCATTCCATAGTATGGCCATATGTTTCATGGTCTTAGCTTACTAAGTAGTAAGGGAGAATCATGCCGTAAACTCCGGTCTTCTTTTGGCTACAGCAAAGCTCATAAGTCAGCCCAGAGATTCAAAAAGAGCTCTTGACCTTGAAGGTAAATTATGAAGGGCAAAGCAAAGATTCCATGTGGTCCAGGCATCCCTGAGCCAGCAGGTCTGAACTCTCACCTTCTAGTTTTAGAATGATTTTCTCTGTCTCATACAACCTTCTGGATACCAATATTTGAGGCTACCAGTGCATGTGCATAGAGTAATTTATAAAATCTGATTTCTTCTACCTAAGATTGCAGTCAAATAGCCATTTTTGCTTTGTTATGTCTATTTGTCCCACAGTTCATATGAAGGGTCTCAAAATAGCAAAATAATAAATCTTTGATTTTGCTGTTTCCTCTGATTTGATCATCTCCTATATAAAGGATAGGAACCAACTATTTTGGAAGCTAAGAAAACTGAGAAAGTCAAAGGTAACCATCGTGGGTAATTGTTGCTCAAATTATTTTTTGGCCAAAGCAAACATGAACACTACATATGGTTTCTTGTCCAATAATTAGCATAAACCTTCATCGCCACCACTATAGCACAATTAGGAGTCTCTCAATCCTAATTTTCACACAGAGAACATGCAAACTATTCATATTTTATAATACATTTTAGAGGAGAAATCTAGGCTAACTCAACTGCTGACTCTTTTTTTTTTCAACTGCTGACTCTTTAATAGTGAAATTTTAAATTTTCGTCTATTTTAATTTTTGAAATTCCACCCTTACTGAAGGGTGTGGCAGCCCAAGGGTTTGATCCTGCTGTGTGTAGGAGGTATTCAATCACTAGCTCTTTTTTTTTTCCCCCCACTAGCTCTTTTTATAAGATTTGTAATCACCAGGTTCAAAGAGTAGGTAAAAAGACTCGAGGAATACCTCCCCACCTTCTATCTTTTCACCTCTATCCAGTCAGCCTATAAAATGAAGGAAATGACCCCAAAAGAAAACAAGGTTACAGAGAATTCTGAGGAAGTCGAGGACATGAAAAACAGCAAAGAGGCTGGTGAGTGGGAAATTATGATTTATGGGAGAAACAGAGAAAAAAAAAGTCAGCATTGCTGGACAAGTTTCTTTTCAGAGAGGGAAAACTCCATCTCTCTGAAGAAGCAGTGGCAGGATGAGACAAGAATGCAGAGACTGAGCTAGAGAGAGCCCTTCAAGAAGGAGAGATGAATGGAATAGGTAAAAAGGAACAACTACTGCAGCAAGTGTGCCAAACTCAAAGGCTAACACGGGCCAAATAAACAAGGCTTATGCAGCCCGCAGACCATGAGTTTGACATGCTTATACTACAGACTTGGAGCTACACAGAGGAAATGAACTCCCTGTTTCCCCCTAAGCAGCCCCGAGGCCTCTACACCAACATACACTCTAGAGACCAAGCACCTCAAGGGCAAAGGTTGGGTCTTACAAGTGTCCAGCCCATAGTGGCACTCAATCAACATTCACTCAATTATCAGATGAGAGCAATAAGGAGAATCCAACAAGCGAGCAGTGGCAAGGGAACTTGTGACTAGGTCTTAGACTAGGAAACTGAGGCTTCTAAGAGACTGGAAATCATCAAAGTAAATGGTAGCTATTATAGCCCAATATGCGAAAAGTTCCTGAGTAGGAGGAAACACATCTTGTATCTCTCTGTATCATAGTTATCTATGTTTCCCCAGCATATCATCAGATTCAACAGATGTTTCCTGAACTGCACTGAACTTGATCAATTCAATACGTGCTGTCCTGGAGTAGACACTAGAGAAGTGACGTGAGCCTGCTCATACTTGTCAAGCACACTGATTGCTACCCTCCCCTTGTTCTTACAAAAATGAATGAGAGACATGACTGGAAGAAATATTGCTCAGGGCAAAGATAGTCTTTTTGTCCATTTCTTTTTCTAATTAAATGCAGGCATACTGGAAAAGGAAGGAAAATAAAGAAATAAATTACTTTAGTGCAGATAATATTAATGAAATATGACTTGAATTTCTAAGCCATGGCCTCCTAACTGCATTTCCTTTTTTGATTAGGTTACTTGCTTGGCTAATGAGGAAATACAGCAGACTGCGTATCCCTGCAAGACATTTAACAGGATTTCTGAACAGTGTGATAGCAAAATCAGGTGGATTTGTATGAAGCTATATATATAGTGCTGCTTAGTGTCAACCTGGGAAGAGGTTTATGGTGGGCTGCCTCAGGGCTCAGTTATGCCATGTCGTGTACTGACCTGGATACAAATGAAGACATGATTATCAAATCTGTGATGGCATGAAAATGAGAGGCATGGCAAAATGTGGGATGGCAGAGTTCAGGCAGTTACAAAAGCTCTGGACATTAGGATGATGATGGCTAAGTCAACTGTAACAGGGTGGTGTTCTAAAGGGATAAATGTGAGGTCCAATAAACCAGCTGGCTAAAGTGCAGGAGTTGGAGACATGGCTTAACAAGAATAGCCATAGAAAGGACTCGGGGATGTTATTTGACAGTCAAATGGATTTAAATAAAGCTACAGAAGCTTAAACTTCAAGGCCCCTCACTGGCATGGGCGCCTCCTAAAGCCTTGTAATTGTATATTAACAATTTCGTTTTCTTTTTCTTAAAAGGAGTTCCCAAATCATGTAATTACAGAGCTCCTCAAAGCCTGCACCCTCTCCCCATTGATATTTAATTGTGGATGGTAACAGTCAAAAATTACTTTTAGACTTACTTAATAGAACACTGTATTGAAAACTACAGTCATTGGCTCTCACAACACACCTGGTCAGTGACCCCTGGAGTAGGGTGTCCAGGGTGAGTCATGGCATTTTAGAGAAACTAGACCATAAACAAACAAGCAAACAAATTGAAAGAGGTCGCCTTACTGGCTCCTTCTTCTTGGCCTTAACCTCTCTTCTAAATACACTGCTCCTTCTAAATTACTTCGTCTATTTTCTCATATGCTGATGGCTACCAAATTAACATATCCAGCCCAACTCTTAGTTCTCTGAGCTCTGGGCTCATATATCCAAGTTGGCTTCTGATAACACCAAGGCACTAAAGCATGACCAAGACTGAACTCCTGAATTTTCCCCATACCCACTCCATCTTCCCTTCCTACCAATGAAACAAGTTTGAAGGACAGTGACCAGGGAATAGAGGGAATCTTTAATATCTTGGTTTATGTAGAACAGTGGGTGGAACCGAAAATGATTATTAATCTGGAAGAAAAAAAAATTGGCATTGCCAGTGAAGAGTGTCTAAGACAGTGTCAGGTGGAATAAGGATTACAGTTCTTCCTTGAAGATACAATGAGACAAATAAGGAAAAATTTTCTAATAGAGAATAAAAAATGTCCCCAGGAGATGATGATTTCACCATCCTTGGATTTCAGGAAGTGGTAGGTTAGCCAGATGACTGTTTTAACTCTGAATTCTGATTCGGAAGTTGACCTCCAATGACTAAGACTCCCAAAACCTGAAGCTCAAAATGCACTGATAATTCTATTTTTAAGTCCTTTTTTTAAAAAACTATTCTCATCCAAAAATGTGTCATTTTTGTTTTTCCAAAACTGTGTTTCTGATTTCTCTAGAGTGATAAGTAGATATCAAGGAGTGGATAAAAGGAAAAACACTGTTCCTATAAGGTCCCTTTGTTAGTCATTCTATACTCAAGCCCTTTTTCCAATGCAATTACAGGCAATCATAGCTCTAACAGGCTGGTAACCATTGGTCCTATCCAGTGATTTTCAACCCACTTTGGCTATAGCAGCCTTTCTTCAAAGTCTACAATGCCAAAGGAATAAAGGCCGAGTTGCTCTGGTTGTGGCAAGAGGGAGAGTGAATTCTACCCAACATTCTCCCCTTCTCTTGTCTTCCCCCACCAGCCCACTGATGTAGTCTGTTAGGGAGAACTCCAAAGATCCTTTTGTGTTGAACATAACTTTCTCCAAAATAATTGGTGGTGTTATGGGGCAAGCAGAGGAGACTATGGCAGAGCCTCTGGCCTAAAGGACACCTGGCTGAGCATAATAAAGGTGTATGCCCTTCAGAGCCCATCCCAGGGATTGCAAACCCTGGGAATCTGCCCTTACACAGAACTTACATTCTTCATTTAAATCTGGTTCTTTTTCTTTGGTAATTAGGGGTAAATTCTAATATGTGCAGAGCCTATTGTGCTAAAATTCTACTTTGTGGGCTAATAAAAAAACGATTTAAGCAGCAATTTCATAACACTATGCCTTATTTAAAGAGAGAGAGGGATATTATTTGGGGTCAGATGGATGAAGTATGATACCTGCTTATTTAAGATCTGGGCAATGACAAACCCTTTTCTTTACATTCATCCTTTGTTCGATTTTATGGCAAAGACAAACCAATGACGTGGGATAGAAGCCAGCCACCAGAAACTAACTGCAGAACCACTAAGGTATGCAGGGGAGGTGCCCATGCATATATAGGAGCTGAGGGTCAGGCTGAACTCAGGCCAGTGCACCACCCACCCGTGCTATTAGGCCACGGGACAATTTCCAGGCCTCTACAGCTCTCTCCCTTCCCCGGGGCAAGGCGCTGATAATGTGTGCAACCTCTGACTTATCAGACAAACGCCCTCAGGCACAACATGCACTGGAGAACTCAATCCTGCAAAAGATTCTGACAGTTTTGAGGTGGCAGGTAGAGTGAGAATTGTAGGTCTAGATTGGAATTTCAGTGCAATGAACAAAAGCCTTTCCCCTGTGTGGGTGCCATAGATATGCCTGAGAGGAAGACAGGTCACAGCCTCTGGAGAAAGACAGGGCCCTGTGACCCCCTCTTGCTGTGAGGAGCCAGGACTGTCTGCCTCCGGACCCAGATGACAACGCTAAGCAAAATGTTCCTTTTCATTTTGCTAGCCCTTCTCTCCCAGTGGGTGGGGAGTGAAACATGGTTCTGTCATCTGCCCAGTCTTTTTATAGAAGCCTCCAGGTGAGCCAGATGAAGCTGGGCAGTTTATTTACAGCTCTTGCCAGTGATGAAAAGTACACAGAGACCTCTCTGTGAAGCGCAGCCTCAGGAAGATTAAATGCAGAAAGACAGATGGCCCTTCACGACACCCAGGAGGCCGAGAGGCCGCCATCTCAGGAAGTTCTCAGGAAGATGGTTTTAAATAGATGTGGTAACTCCTCCTATCAGCACATCCCTCAACCCTCCAAGTGGAAATCTGCTATCAGCTGCGGGCAGGCCCCAACCTGCTGCGGTGACAGCCCTGAACGTGTCTGTAACGACTATAAACAAATAAACAGAATGAAAGAGGCACATTCTTTTGGAAAGAGAAGTTGCCCAGCCAGGATAAATTCTCCAGCAGACATCACCAAATCAAAGTCTTCACTCGCCTTTTCCCAAATCCCACTATCATCATCTAGTTCTCAGTACCTCACAAGTACCGTCCTTGAATAAGATACACGCATCAGAAATATTAAAGACCCAGCTTCAGTCCAGCTTCTTCAACCCTCTTTTTCTTGGAGCATGAATGTGAACCATGAACCAAGAATCTGCCCAATTTTCCTATTTGTAGCCCTTTCTTGAGCCCTCTCTTTTGGGGGCTGTTCAAACAGCCCAAGTTCAAACATTGGGACTAGGCATTAAAAGTAAAAGAAATCAGAAATAATGAGATCAGGGAAAGGAAGTTCAAGCACTGAAAGAGCTCAGGGCGGTTAAATCCTACCAAAAGTCCAAGGGATTTTTGGAATATTCTTTCAGAAAACAGGAAACCCGGGTTTTCTTTTTGGTTCATTTCAAATGTTTCCATCTTTTTTGCCAACCGTAAAATGTTGACTGTTCCAACACCCCTCCATCTGTATCTCCGGCCATTAAGAATGCTTCCGATTAATTATAGATGAGTGCTCTAAATTCTTTTGGTGATGAGTCACGGTTTTGCTTATTTCAAAGGAGATGTGACATTCCCTCCCCTTCTTCTAGCTCCCCTGAGTGCTTTCAAAGAGCAGCCTGAGGCTACAACAGTAACAAAGCAATTATAAACCTTAGATACTCCCAGACAGGAGCCCACCTCTTGATCGGTGAAAATTTCTATGAAGTTCTGGAAGGAGAAAGAGCCGGACTGGAGAATGAGCTCTCCAGTATTTTCAAAGCACTGCCCCGTCAGCACGAGCAGCTTGTGTCGGGCAGCGTCGGTGATCATCAAGCGCACCTGGAACAAAGCACAGGCAACAGGAGTCACAGCAGCTCCCACGTCCCACCTCAGGACAGGGCTAGCCCTGCGAATGCTAGCCCTGTCCTGAGTTTATTACCAACAAAAACCATTCATTCCCTGGTTATTCATTTCCCCCCTGGGGAGTTGGACAGAGCCCACGACTGTGGTCACCAGATTGCCCATGATCGCGATTTTCCAAGTCTGGCTACAACCAAGACAGTAGCGGTGGCTGACCTTCTCCCCCTAGTTTCCTTGTCTCTTCCAAAGCAGCCTCATAGCTGGTGATGATCTGTTCCACAGCTGTGTCTGCTAGCAGCACGTGGTCTGCGCCTTAGGAACCTCTCACAGGCTGAGTCACCGAGTACAGTCCAGGTCCCACCACGGCTGCCTCAGGAAACAGATTTCCAACGAGGGTCCCAAGTCAGCCCCTCCCATGCAGGATCCCCTTCCTTCCAAGCCACACACCAAACACAGAGCTCCCAATGCAGCCTACAGTGGGATCAGCAGGTACCTAACCTTGAACATCAACAAAAGGCTGCCCCTGAACGGAACCTTTTCAATAGGACTGTAAATGGTTGCACTAAAGAACTCTGTGAACTTGAGGTGGCAGGTCGCCAGCCTGTCCTGTAGCAGAAATGCTGCTCTAAGCCCCAAGGTAATCATTCTATGCCCATTCGCGCAGGGGGGGGCACAAAGGTAAACAGGCCACGAGGACCCATTGCCCCCAACACCCCCCAGTCGAATTAAGGAAACGCACCTATGCTGAAGTAACTATTCCAGCCCCACCTGTTCCGCAAGCGAGCCTGAATTCCTTAAAGAATTCCCTATTTTTTCCCTTTTCCACATCTCACAGATGTCTGGCTGGGTATACAGCTTTTTTCAAATTATATTTCACTTCCTGATTCTGTTAGAGAGAGAGAGATAGCCCATCACTTGCCTCAACTTTGTACCTTAATAGATTGTCAGAAAGATCCAAGAGGACCTGCTAATCTGAAGCAGGAGGAAGTGGGATCAAGACAGGCTACATATTGCCCAGCCGGTGTGGCTCAGTGTTTGAACGTCCACCTATGAACTAGGAGGTCAGGGTTCGATTCCTGCTCAGGGCACATGCCCAGATTTTGGGCTCAATCCCCAGTAGGGGGCATGCAGGAGGCAGCCAATCAATGATTCTCTCTCAGCGATGATGTTTATATCTCTCTCTCCCTTTCCCTTCCTCTCTAAAATAAACAAAAAACATATTTTAAAAAAACACACAAAACAGGCTTCATAATGATAGCCAAAAAAGGGGAAGCAACCCAAACCCATCAACTGATCAACGGACAAGCAAACTGTGACATATCCACACAATGGAAGAGTACTCAGCCACAGAAAGAAATGAAGGACTGATATATGCTACAATGTGGGTGAATCTCGACAACATTATGCTAAATGAAATAAGCCAGGTACAAAGGGCCACATATTGTATGATTCCCATTACCCGAAATATTTAGAATAGGTAAACCCATAGAGGCAAAAAGGAGGTTAATGGTTGCCTGCAGCTGGGGGGAATGGGGAGTAACTGCTAATGGGTTCAGGGTTTTTTGGGGGGTGATATTCTGAAATTAATGGGGATAGTTGCACAACTTTGTGAACATACTAAAACCCACCAAATTACACACTTTCAAAGCATGAATTTCATGGTTGTAAAATATCTCGATTTAAATTTTAAAAAGGCTATAATCACAGAGATGCTCAAAGCATGGGCAGAAGAGATTCTTCAGGTAATGCAGTCCCTCCTCCTCCCCAGGGCCTATAGCTACTTCAATGTCCAAGAAGCAGCTCAATAAAGGAAACAGTAAATGAAGATACACTAAGTCCTCTGGCTTAGGTCCCCAGAGATTCTTGGCTTCAGCCAAGTTCGTATCGTATAGTGATCTCTGAAATAACCTGTTTCTCTCTCTCTGGCAAAAATTTCATATGATGGAAACAGTACTATTATTCATCAGAATAGCCAGTTTATATATCAGTTGTTATGTGCCATTCTGTGTTCTAAGTGCTTCACATTTCTAAGCAGCACACTAAATATGCAAATTAAATGTAAGCACTGTAGAATCTCCATTTCACAGAGGTGGCCATGGAGGCCACCAGAGAATGAGTGGAAGAACCCAGGCGTCGGCACCACAGCCACGCTCCTGACCGCCACGTCCCCTGCCTCTCAACAGTGATAAGGGGTTGGGCAGGATGGATCTGAAGGGGCTCACATCTGAGATGCAGTTCTTCTTCAAATTTGGGTCCTGATGTCCCAGCCTGAGGGCTTGCCATCTATGCCCCCTGCTGCACCCTAGGAGAGTCCGTCCCAGCAGCACACCCTCCATGTACACACAAAGAGTTCTACCCACTAGCCTCAATGAGATATTCCAGTTCCAGAACATTCTTCCACTTTGTCCTTATTGGGAAGGGCAGCCTGGGGTGGTGTTGACACAGAGAACCAGCCACTGATGGACCCAGCATCCTAGACCAAGAACTTTTCTCTCCCCTCTCCCTCTCCGGCCACCTGCCCCAGTGCCTCCAGTCAGCTGGGTCCTGTAGCTGTGTGAGGCCCTGCCCAGGCCCCGCAGAGCTGAATGCCCACCTCAGTGCTCACGGCTTCGTCTGACGGGTTGATCAGGACCACTGTTTCTAACACGTCACTTCGGTGATGAAGGATCTTTTGTCCTGCAGGCACAAAAACACAGACAAAAGAGGAGACCTTTAGCTTTTCCGGATTAAAACCGCCCCACCGGCT
>NW_006299705.1:145758-150941 GCF_000327345.1 Myotis davidii | reverse complement strand
GCACCCGCAGCAGGATTCTCCATGTCGTCTTGGGAAACACAATCGGTGTTACTAAACAAGAGTGTGCAGGCCTCAGCAGGTTCCTCCAGGAACGGGGTCCGTGTGGTCTGGGGCTCCTCAGGCTCTCATCACCCCTTCGTTTCCAAGGTTGATCGCCAGGCTGCCTGTGGGTTAATGGCAATTTTCATCTGAGACAGGGTTGGATGCCAGGAAAACTCAACGGGGCTCTTGACATTTCCTTTCTCATGGTAATTGGGGATGTTTCTGTGTATCAGCCTTTCTTCTGGTGAGAACGGTGCTGAGATTAATTAGGAGCCTTATTGTGAAATGAATGACATTCAGAAACCTGGGCTAACAATTAGCCCAACAAGCAGAATGGCTGTCTGAGGCAGGCTTACAGTCTGCTGGGGTATTCATTCATTAATTCTCTTGCTCATAGAAAAGTGGAGAAACTGGGAGCAAATGAAAAGTGGAGAACAACTCTCCTGCTGGACAGGGAACAACACAGCAAGGTGCTGTGGGAAGGAGGAAGCCCGTTGAAGGGGGGCTGGAATTCTGCTGTGTTTGTGACTCTACATCCCCGACTTCCCACACCTTAGAGGTTCTAGGGCATCCTGTGGTGGAAACCACCTCCAGCCAAAGTACACTGGGGCCTATGGATGACCTACAAAGGCTCCCCCTCCTTGGACAATGAGATGAAAATGATCAGGCGGGTAGCCAGAGTGGGTGATATATGCTCTGCCAATCGATGAGGGACAAAGAAAGACATGTGAGAGGGAGACACATGGTTGGGAGGGGAGACAAGAACATGTGTGCTGATTAGAGTATAAGAAAACTTGGATAAATGGGAGGAAATGGAATAGAATCTGAGGGGGAGAGATATATACAAGAAGGGAGGATGACCAAAAAGCAACAGTTTTCCAGGAAAATTATTGGGTGTTTCTTCAAAAAGCTAAAATAGAACTACTATATGACCTAGCTATCCCACTCCTGGGTGAATTAAAAGTGGGGATTTGAACACTTGTATGCCAATGTTCATTGCAGCATTATTCACAATAGCCAAAAGTTGGAGACAACCAATGACCACCTATGGTTGAAACAACATATGGTATACCCAACCAAAGGAATATTATTCAGCCATGAAAAGGAATGAAGTTCTCATACATACAACAACAAGGATGAACCCTTAAAATATAATGCTAAATGAAGCCAGACACAGAGGGACAAATACTGTATAATGTCACTTACATGTGTAGAATAAGCAAATTCATAGCATCAGAGAGCAAGTTAGAAGTTACTGGAGGCTGGGAGAGAGGGACTGGAGAGTTACTGCCTAATGGGTACAGAGTTTCTGTTTGAGGTGATGAAAAAATTTTGGAAATAGAGGTGATGGTTACACAACATTGTGAATGTAATTAATGCCACTAAATTGTACATTTAAAGATGATTAAAATGACAAACTTTATGTTTTCTATATATTTTACCAGAACTTAAAAAATTAATAATGTAATAATGCCAAAACCTATTAAGCAGTACACTTTAAACGGGTGAATTATATGGTATGCGAATCTCAATAAAGACGTTACAGGAAAAAAAGCAGTCCAGGGTACACAGCTTAGTTAGGGGTTTTCCCCTTTATCTCATCAGGGACTAGCACTGCTATGGAAACGGCAGCATGATGAAATACCACCACTGCATCATCAAGCCTGTCCCTCCCACTGTCTTCTCTTTCCTAACAGTAACATTTCCCAGTGGCCCCCGCATTAGACATGGAAGAAGCCCAAACTAAACAATAATGATGTCAGGCACTGTTCTAAGCACTGCACTTGTACCAGTTCATTTAATCCCCAGGAGAGCTCGCAAATTGAGGTACCATGTCCCCTTTTACTATAAGGACAATGAAGTCTACAATTAACTAGCCCAAAGTCACACAACTAGTAAGTGGTGGAGCCAGGACCCGAACAAGGCATAGGCATTAAATGCCAAGGAGAACTAGGGAAAATCCAGAGGAATAAAATCAGAAATGTGCTTTACGGAGCAAGAAGCATCAGGAGAATATAGCAAAAAGAAAGGAAAAAAAGCAAAGGTGGCAGGACACCCCGATAAAAGAGAATAAATTTAAGAGAAGTTGTGTGATCCTTTACTCCCAATGCCTGAAAATACAGAAACCCCAAAACAGAGCAATGTCACACAATTTGGGCAAGAGAAGGACTGAGCCTCAAGAAAAAGAATTCAACTCAGACATAGGAAAGAACGCCCATGAATGAATGCCAGAGTCGATAATTTGCTGGACATCGCTTTTTGGCTTGGGTGCTTTTGCTTTTGACAACCATATGCATTTAGAGCTCACGCAAAAGAAGATCCAATTGAATAAGCAAATGATAAAATGACAGCCAGCGAAACACAGCTAACTGTCTCCTTTCTAAGTCCTTCCATCAGTGGCCTCCGTGAAACAAAGACTTCGGGGGCTTCTCAGGCACTAAGTTGAGACAAAATTCAGCAAAAGCTTAAGACTCAGGAGAAACGAAAGGTCATTTCCTTGATCAAACTTTGGACCTGTTTTCAGGCAGCAGAATGCCACAGTGTGAGGGCAGTCGTGGCTGTAGGACACTGCGAGAACCCCCAAAGCGACTGGGCTCCTTCCCCCAGAGATGGTAAAGGACGCACAGCCGCTTCTTTCCTAAGCGATCTCCACCCGCCCCAGCTGCTCACTGCATCCTTCCAGATGCACATCTAAGCAACAGCCCAGCCAGCCCGAGCCTTGGCCCACCCAGCGTGCCCTTTCTCGGACACTCCCTGGCAGGGGACGTCTTACCATCCACAAGAAGGTCCTTTCCTCTGTGGCTTCATCACTTCCAAACAAAACAGACGCCATGTGACAGTGGCTGTGACCTCCACTCCTTCCCAGTCAATTTCCAGACCTGCTGGCGCAGGATTTCAACTGAGGATGTTCCTTCTGTCCAGCTTTGGAAACACTGACACAGACGTGCACCAAAATACCCTGGCTGCTCCTTCAACAAAAGCCTTTTTATAGGATTGAATTTGAATGAAGGAGGGGATTTAGAGAGAGAGAGAGAGACAAGCTTCAAGCTCTTGTCACAGCCCAACTGTTGGCCAGATTCTTCTCCCAGCGACGTAACCAGGGGCCCGGCCTTCCTGGCATCCGGCAAACCCAGGGCCTGCAGGAGGGGCCGGGGTGCTGTGCCCCCATCCCCGCGTCCCCACGGGATGCCAGCTCCTCTGGCAGCAGGCTGCTCTGAGCTCTGGCTGCCGGGACGCTTACAAAGTTGCATATTTGGGGAATGTTTAACACTGGGAAGCGGGCCAGGCATTCTGAAGAGAGGCCGCCTGCCACCCCCGCCTGAAAAGGTCTCATTCAATTGCTTCAAAGAATAAGTTCCCAGGAAAGAAAGACAAGCCGGTTGCAGCGCTCTCTCCACCATTACAGATCGCATGCTACAGAAGCAGCTTGCGGGGGGGACCACCAGGCAGCCCCACGAATAGGTAACTCCCCTCAGCACTGATCTGAGGGAGGCAAAAGCCGGGGTTTGAGATGGAATGTCTGTCATCATTGCTTTGATAAGATAGGCTTTGAGGGCCCCCCACAAATTCAGTGTAATTGTAAAGGCTCCATCCCGGGGAGGGGCTCGGGGGGATGTTATGTGACACAGAAAAAGGGGTCTGCTCCACCTTAGAAACAACAGAGGATGGTCAGGGACCCCCTGAGGCAGCAGGGTCCTTGGAGACAATGAGACTTTTGTCGATATACTCGAAAAGGCCATGCTTGAAACTCAATAAGCCTGTTATTGCTGGGACTTTTTTTTCCTTTTGAACACTGAATCTGTCTTTTAAGGTTGGGTTATTCTAGTGGCTTATGTTTTACTATATTCAGGTGTCTTTGAAATCTCTTAAAACAAAATGTCATTTTTTAGGTATATAATTTTTAGGATGCTTATGGGGTCTCTTCACAGTTTTACATGCATTTAATCTAGTCTCCCTCTCTCCCGCTTTCTCTCCCTCCTGGTTTAGGAAGACGCTGATCACGGCTGGATTCAAAGTCACCGGGTCCTGAGGCACAGCCACAACCAAACCTCCGTAAACTTGGCATCTTCTCTCTAACACAGCTGACGCTTCTCTCCCACACCCATCAGCCCAGAACACAGTGACTGAAGAGGCTGTAACATCTCTGTCGGGGCCAGAGCAACACCCAAAACTGTCAGCCCAGCTAGGCAGCTGCTGAATGAAGCAGCCTGGCCCAACAGAGAGAATGCTGGACGAAACGCTGCGGCTGCGCTGAGAAAGGGGGAAAGCCCTTGACAAAGATAACAGCTAGTAACGCTAAATAAAACCTTTTAAACTGTCTTCCAGTGAACGATAACTCTGTATGTCTTAAGGATAAATATTTAATTTCTATTCCCATTAGTGATCACAATCCAGAAGTTTATTTCTATAACTCCCTTTGCCTGCAAAATGAATACATTGCAACATAATCCAGAAATAGGAATTGAAGAAGAAAGACAGCCTTCGGTATGTATTCAGTATGGAAGGGAGAAGATGAGGGAGATTCTGAGTCATTCATGTGGATGGAGGTGACCAGAACTGAGTCATGGCTGGGCCTCCAGCAGAAGGGCCCTCGCACCCACCAACCTCTGCCCCCAACTCCCGCCACTGCCCCATCTTCACCCACTGCCTTTGCCCAGGTGGAAACAGAGTGGATTCTTTCTGGAAAAGGCATCTGACATTGTGACTCAGCATTAGAAAAGCTTTCAATGTAAAGAAGCAGAAATCTTGGGGTTAAAGAAGTTTCTAGAGTTAGAAAGGGAAATGTGTGGGGTAATGAAGGACTAGGATTATTTAGCTAAAAGTAAGGGTTGATAGACTAAGAAAAGGCCAGAAGCACAAAATGTCCTAACATTAAAGGAAGGAAGGAGGGAGGGAGGGAGGGAAGGAGGGGAGAAAAATGAGAGCAGTGAGAGTTCTTCAACTCTGCATCTTCACCAAAGTGGATTTGCAAAGAGGAAACATCTCACCTCCAATCCCACATGCAATAAACACTCCCCAAGCTAAATTCAGATAAATGGACGAAAGCAAGAAATGAAAAGTCCTCCTCAGTGCTGGAACTAAACATTAATTACCAGCAACTCTCCCAGCAGCTTTTCATAACAGTCTCTCGTTTGTAATAA
>NW_006299705.1:138056-145685 GCF_000327345.1 Myotis davidii | reverse complement strand
GAATCCACATAATAATGTCAAGCAAGTGTGCTAAGAGGTAGGGCACGTTTGAAGAGAACGGGTGCTGGTGTGGAGGGAGGGGAGTCACCCGCATCAGCAGTTTTGTAGTGAAGCTCTCTTCTTCAGGAGCCCTCACAGATGCCCCACCATCCTTCTCAACCAAGGCCAGGCCCAGAGCAGGCCCTGGCCCAGCCCCCGCCTCGGGACGAGGTCTGCCAGGCTCCTGGAGGGCAGGAGCAAGTCAGGAAGCCTCACAAGCAGCACCAAGACCTGTTCCCATGAACCTGCATGGTCTCCCTGCCTCCTTCTATCCCACCTCACCATTTCTAAGCAAGAAAAAGAGAGAGACGGACAGGGGAGCATGGCTTCGGGAGACCACAATCAGCAGGTCTTTCCCAGGTGCCCAGAGTGAGGGTTCAGAGGAGGGACCAGGTGGAGGGCAGAGGAGCCTGGCCTCACAGAAGCCTCCCCTTGTTCCCTGGCACAAGAAATCACTCCAGACCTGGTGGAGGAATGCCCACGAGGCAGGACTAGACAACTTAGCCCCTGGTGTGTGCGAGAAAACTCCGGTGCTGGGAGACTTGGTATCTCCTGATTACACGGGTCCCCAAAGACCAGGTGGCGGCAGAGAACACGAAAGTCAGCTGTTATCTGAGACTGTACAGACTGGCTGGAGGGAGTTTGATTTCCCAACCTCCGGCCCTCCCACACATCAAAATCAACTTGTTACCTGTCACATCTGTCTGTTCTTGCAGCTCTGAGCCTGAGGCTGGAAAAAGGGCCCCTCCTAAGCTGTCCCAGAGGCAGCAAGGAACATGGGTAGAAAGACCACAGAAACACGCTGGTTTTCAGGTCACACACAAATGTTGGAGCACCTTCCATGTGCCTGTACTATCCTACGTGGATCAAAATTATATAGGTTGTCCCAAAACTCACGCAAGATTTGAATTTTGCGTGAGCATTAACAACAACAACAAAGAAAAGCCTAATTTTACTTGGTTTATTGAATCAGATTCTAATATCTGTTGCCCTTTGATTTCAATCCCTTCAATTTGATAAGCATTACCAAGTACCAATTATGGCCCAGGAGCAGGGACAATGAAGACCACGGCTTTGCGTATGTGCCAGCAAAGCCGTGGAGGCCATTTACCCGATATGCTATTCTATACATAACCCTATACTGTATACTTTATGAATCAATAAAAAATTTACATTTTTTAATTATAAACCTGTGTTTTCTATCAAAATTACTTCTTGCATGAATTTTGGGACACCCTATAGCTGTGCCAGGTGAATGTATGGCGGTGTTTACAAAGGGCTCCTCATTCTCTTAACTCCAGGCAGGCCATTGTTTAGAACATAGCAGGAAAACCTTACACGTATAAAGAGCATTTTATCCTTGGATCGTACCTCATTTAATCCTCCTCACATTCCTGGGAAGTGGTGGGGACAAGTAATATTATCTCCTCTTCATGGACCAAAGTTCTAGTGACTTGCTCAAGGCCTCGCAGGCTGAGAGCGGAACGTGGCCGGTCATGACCAAGGCTGAGACACTATTCTTTTCTCCATCTTTTCCTGATTAAAATTAAGTTTTTCATCCAAAATCAGGGTTTTCAAGGTGTGAGGCCAAGATTCCCCTTTGTAAGAGGTAAACATGCAGCCGGGTCAGCCACTGGTCAGCCAACGCTGGTCAGCCAATGCTGGTCAGCCAACGCTGCTGAATCGCTGCCCGCTCCACGGGCACGCGGGCCTCCCACACGCACTGAGGCCAATTCTCTCTTTGTTTCGGCTGAACAATCAGAGCCCAGTTCTCTCCCACTTTCCCCCTGATATTCCTGGAAATGGCGTTTCTTTTCTGTTGGAAATAAATTTTGTTGTTTCTGCATTTGTTTCATCTCTGATGTATGTCACATAGCTCTCCAAATGTTTAGTGCTTGTTTCTTCAAGAGATTAAGAACTGGAATTCCATTATAACTAGATCAGGAGACTTTGTTAAAAAACAAAACAAAATTAAAAAAAAAACACCTTTTGAATGTAATAAGTTGATCATTGCTTGGGAATTAAACTTTTTTTTTTTACCTTAGATGTCTTTTTGTTACAGAGAATTTAGTTGCTATTGAATTTGCACCTACCCCTATTTTTCTATTTCCTGGAGTTAACTAGTTTTTTCACGTGTCTGCTAGTCCTTCCACCCCATCCTTCCCTTGGTTTCTCTGCCATCTTCTGATTTATATTTCTCTGTCTTGTAGATGCCCAGAAAAGCAAACAACTAAATACCCCAGACTTCCAAGGTTCTCTCCTTGTCTTGAATGTGTTCACTACAGGCAGAGACAAACTGAGCCTTCACGTGACAGGCGAGGCGGCCTTGCTCCTGGTGGTACACGGAGGCTCATTTTGCATTTCACATCCCCTCCCGGTCCAACTGCTCACCCCAGGAGAACTTGTCGGGGGTGGGATGCCAGGTGACAATAGGTCTGATTCCTTTCTCAGGGTTCTTATCGCACCCTCTTTCTAAATCCTCTCTTCAGGGTTTTGCTACTGCCTAATCTATTCTCCTCCCCACACCCCCTTTGTAAAGTCCTCAAGGCGGAGGAATGAGAGCCCAGGCCTACAAGGGTTAGCGTGGAAGAGAGTGGAAAAAAGAAGTTTCAGAGAATGTTTTTAATCTCACTGGTCTTCTCCTGCCTTTCTAAGTGATGCTGTATTTCCCGTTTGTTAAAATGATGTGGATTATTTACAAAGGTCACAGTTTCCTGGAGTCAAATTCAGGCAAATTACTGCTACCTCCATAAACCAGTATTGGAGATTAAAACATGCGATGCTCTCCCTATCTTGGAGAAAAGACAGTTTAATGGAGGGACCTAAGAGTTTTGACAGTGTTTAATTTGGGAAATGCAAGTCAGAAGTAGTGTTTGATACACAGTGAGAGCTCAGTCAATATTCAATAAAGGAATGAATAATAAACATGGCTTAGATATATTGAACACCTGCCCTGGGTCAGGCCCTGGCCTATGTTCTTGATGTGCGGTTATCGCATTTAATTTGCACATTAAGCCCATAAGGAGGGCCCTAGTCCCATCTTCCAGATGAGGAAAACGAGGCATAAGGCAGTTAGGCAACTGCTCAAGAAAGTACGTAGTGAAGCTAGGATGAAAGCCCAGGTGGTCGGTGCCCAGAGCTCAGGCTCTTGGTCAATACGCCATTTTAAAAGGGGGGATGGTGGACAGGTGAGAATGAGTTTGGTTTGGGGCACACTGAGTTTGAGGTCCCTGTGGGAGATTCAGGTGGCTCTGCCCAGTAGGCAGGCAGAAGTGTGGGTCCGCTGCTGGGCGGGAGGTTGGGCCAGAGGCACAGTTCTGGGAGGCATCAGCATATTTTCAGGTGATGCTCTAGGTCTAGGAGAACACAGAAAGAGCCTTTTCCTGAGAACAGTCTTGGGAAACACCATTATTTAAAGGATGGGCAGCCCTGGCCGGTGTGTGGCTCAGTTGGTTGGGCACCAAAGGGTCTCCGGTTCAATTCCTGGTCAGGTCAGTCATGGCACATGCCTGGATATCGGGCTTGATCCCCAGTAGGGGGCATACAGGAGGCAGCCAATCAATGTTTCACTCTCACACCAATGTTTCTCACTCTCCCTCTCCCTTCCTCTCTCTCTAAACAGCAATTGAAAACATTAAAAAATAAATAAGAGATGGGCAAAAGCCGGGGAAAGCCCATGAAGGTGATGGAGAAAAGCATGAGAGAAATAATGGTGCCACGCCTTCTCTGCTCACCTTCACCCCAGCCCCAGGTGACCTAGAACCTCAGTGCTGTCCTGATTTGCAAACTTAACCCACCTTCGCATATAGGAGAGTGGAGACAGAATATTCCAAAGACATTATCTAATCTAATACTCACTTTGATCTACACGTCCACTGCTCTGATACAGTGCGTAGCCTGTGGGCATGGCTTTATTTCCTGTCTGGGAGACATCTGCATGGTTGAAGAAAAAGACTGTAGGCTGGCAGTTGTCAGAATGTAATATATGACCAATGTCACCCAGTAAATTTAATAAAATAAAAGAACATAATATGCACCACAACCACCTGAGCTACTCACTAAAAGTGCAGATAAAGGAATGGTCACCCTCAGAAGGTCTGTCTGATTCAGGAGGCAGGGGTGGGGCCTGAGGCTGCATGTCTGCAATCTCTCGGTGATATCGATGGTTCTGGTGCCTTCTTTTGAGAAGCCAGACAGGGTAGATGATGAATACGCTACTGATCAATAACAACATGGCAAGTCACCTTATTTAAAATCATCCTCACGTTGTTTTTATGTGATGCTATCCTAGTGTCTGAACATACTGCTAGAATTATTTCCCTTGGGAACAATGTGGTCATTAAGGGCTCAAACAACTTTTCCCCGGTAAGTATCGATTCTCTAATTATTTGACAGTTTTATCTGACATTTAATTTGCCATCAAACTCCAGCCATTGATCAAATCCAGACAAACGGCTGACCTTTCTTCCTCCTCTGTTAATGTTCAGAACCAAATCACCCCACTACTCACCCACAAAGCCAGCTGCCTTAAAAACAAAAGTCAAATGAATCCCTTTGGTACTGGCTATTGAAAAGAAAACAGGAAAAGAAAAATACAAACAGCTAACATAACCAATATCATACCTGGTATCTACTAGTTACCAGCCCCTTGGAAGCCCTTGGCCCTTGGCCAGAGAAAAATGTCATGAGTTGGTTTTTTCCCAGTAAAGTCCCGAGGAGGCAACGCTACCCAATAATGGCCACATCAGTCTAGGACACCGCAACCAGCTGGGTGAGCTGCCAGGAAGGGACTTCCTAGGGTCGCGATCCTGCCCCGGGAGGAGGAGGTTCAAGGGACCTGAGGTCTGGTCTTAGCTGAAGTGGGGCCTCACTGCCACCATCTGTAACAAGTAATGGAAGGCAGATGGATACTCGGGTCCTGTGTTGGGGCCGGTATGAGTAAGTCTGGTCATGTCTTTAAAGTATTTGGCATAAAGCCTTAGCCCCGCCCCAAAGGAGCTGTGATTTTTTTTTTTTTCGTTTTAGTTTTGTTTATTTATATACTGCCTTATTCAGCAGGGGGAGGTGGAGATGGCTCATTCGCACATACTGACAGAATCAGCACTAGTGTACTAGTATATTTGCACTTTCCACACTGTGCCCGTGTTGGTCATGGCTGGGTGCTTGGGCTGCCCAGAAAAGTACACGCAGTCCTCACAGAACTGGGGCTCCCCTACGTTAGTGCTAAAGGGCAAATCAACCCACATCCGGGCCCAGGCCCAATTCCGCTTTATGTCCCTGTTCTTTGCTCTCAGTTATGTGTACTGTCTGTTGACCCAGAGTGAAGTTCCACTTACAGTCTTCCACCTACAGGCTTACAGGTGTTGATGGTTTTGCAAAATAGGACAACTGAAAATATGGATACCCCGTAGCTACACACAAACACCCACTCAGTTTCTAAGTAGGATTTAAGTAGATTGAAATTCAGCTATAGAAGTGAGTAAATCAGGAATCGACTTTCAGGATCTGAAAAAATATATGCCTGTGTCATCATTAGCAGGAAGTCCACTGTCATACATAAGTAAAAGGAAACACTGTTTCGCTCTTTTTATGTGATTAGGACCAAAAAAAAAGGTCAGAAAGTGTTAGAAATTGTTTGTGTTTATTTTTGCTTCTGGTCATTTGGCCCCTCTTATTTAGGAAGATTTCATTTTGATTTTATATTCAACTACAAGGTCTTCACAAGGTCACCGTCAATGGCATGCCACAGCATATCCCCGTACCATACTTGATCCTTTCCGGGGGCCTGTGGGTGAATGACTATATCTGCAGAGTTAGGAAAATTTGATGTAGGAAGCAAGGGATAAGTACAGAGCCACATAATTAGTTAATGTTTACTTAACAAGCAGAGATATGTTTCTGACAGATTCAATCAACTCTGACTAAGGGGCATTTTCAAGACATTGAGAGATGTGTTCTGAACCATCAGATGAACTCTCCTGAGAACAAAGGTCCAAACCTATGATGCAGAAGCGATTCAGGCAAGCAGGCAAGTAAATTCTGTCCTCCTCTATCTTCTTCGAAGAATGATTGAAATTTTGATTTAGAATGAGTTCAGAGAGGAAGGCTCTAACTGGAAATTCTGGGAAAATCTGCTCTTGCAAATATCTGCAGATTTTCATTTCCATGAAAATAGATTCTCCTAAGAAAATCAGCATGCATAATAGCATGTTCTACATTCCTATCTTGCATTATTCTCTATTGGTTATTCTTTATGTATTTATACACTTGGGATACATGCAATTATCCATACGTATGTTAAGCAAGGTTCTTATGATGCTTTATTCTTTGCTCTGTCACAAATAAAATAATGTGTTTTGTCCTAGTAAAATGCTAACAGATAAGGAAGGTGGCTCTGGAGAATGGACTAAATCAGGTTCCACTGATAAAGTTCTGGAGTATGACTGAAAGAAAGAACATTTGATTCTGCTCCAGAAAGCAACACTGAACGCGTTCCCATTTATTTTGGGGTAGATAGAGGCTGTCACTGGAGAAGCTAGAAAGGTGAGGCAGCACATTAAGATTGTAGAGGATAGTCCCAATTCGCTTCAAACTCAGATATAGGAAAATGCATGGATTCAAAATGAAAGGTTGGAGAGGCAAGAGTGAAGTCATCCTGAGCCCTGGTTGGCTCAGGGCATCGGAGGAACAGCAAGAGTTGGACAAGGATGGGAGTCAAAGAGAGGTGAGCAGTGCTTGACCTGGTATCTGAGGTCCAGTGGTCCAACAAGAGAAGACTCTAACCTTGTTCCCGATTGCCAGTCCTTCAAGGACAAAAGGACCCCAAACCAAGGACACTGTGATGTGGGTTCTGGGTCAGGTTTGAAGCTTAAATTTATGTCCTGTTTTCCCTCACAGTTCTTAAATGATATAAGCTGATGCTTTAATGTGTTTTTTCTATTGTTCTGGAAAATATCTGCATTGCCTTCCTATCAGATCCAATCAAATCCATTATGAAATTTCCTAAACATCTCATGTCTATAAAATTGCTTTCAAGAGTAAATTACATCTTTTTTTAATTATAACAAAATTAGGGGTTACCAAGGTAAAGATAAGAAGTCCACTTAGCAATACTTCCACCCTTGGGATTTTTGATGTCAAAATTGAAAATATATCTCTCTCCCTTGGCCCATTTTTTTTCAATATAAAATGTCTGTGCACTTAGATAAGCTTTATTAGAAAAACCATTATTTTAATATGTTAGTTGGTTTTTATTTGATTTAAAAAATAACAGTTGTGCAAGGGTAGCAAATGGAACACTAGAGTTATATGATTTGACAGGTAGAAAAATAGTCTGAGTGAGTCTTTCCTACTAATGGATGATTATGTTAAGTGGGCTCAATTCTGTGCCCTCCTCAGTTTGCATCTGAGTCTTTTTTTTAATAGGCACCCAATGATACGTTGAGAGAGAGAGAGAGAAAGAGAGAGAGAGAGAGAGAGAGAGAGAGAGAGAGAGAGAGAGATCGGTTGCCTCCAGTAGGAGCCCTGACTGGGGATTGAACCGGCAACCTAGATGTGTGCAGTGACCAGGAATCGAACCCGCATGGGATG
>NW_006299705.1:119692-137962 GCF_000327345.1 Myotis davidii | reverse complement strand
GGAAAGAACCAGCTCACACTTTCTTATTAATATTTACTGGAAGCTCTAGTAACTACCCTGGGCTTTCATCTTGCTAACTTTTTATTCTTTCTGGAGGTGAAATTTTGCTTCTAGTTTAAAAAAAAAAATCCAACTAATCAATTTCAGACTATGGGACAGACACTGGATCACACAGAAGACCACAGCCTCTGCTCTCTTCTTTCCCATAGGCCCGCATGGAAGAGAGATGCTGACTTAGCAGCATGCTAAGCCATTTTGTAAATTCAGATCCTGTGTTGCCCTTTGTTCCTCCTCTTTTTTTTTTCTTTTCTTTTTTGTAATGTCTACATTTTGGCATTTCTGCATGGCCTCTTTGGTTTCAGAGCTTTACAACGGAGCATTTCCCGTTGGAAAAAAAAAGGGGGGGAGAAATATAGCAATTAGCATACATTATGTAGCTGCACCAAACTAGTGTCCTCGCAAACAAGTCTTTGTGACAGGCAAGGCGGCCCTGTTTTGTCTTGTTTCCTGGCGGGCCTCGCCCTGCTCACAGCCTTCAATTGCCAACTAGCAATGCCGCCCCTTCCCTTCCTCTGCTCCTGCTTTCCCAGCCCCTGCCAGCTTTACTGGCTCGAAGTATTTAATGAGTTTTTAATTCAGTTTTGGCTCTGGAACCCAGCCAGCTGCTGCTGCCTGGGGCTCGCATTTCCCTTTACACATTATCAGAGGACAGCCGTAAAGACAAGTGCTGTCACTATTGGACTTTTCCCGGGAGGATTCGCTTGGCCTCAGGTTATCACAAGGTCTCGCTGACTGCAGACAGTGGAGGAGCTGAAGGCAGTCCCCGCAGAGCTGCAAGGACAATGGGGGAGGCACCTCTGGGTGCTCGGAAGCAATTTCTAGGGAGTGAACACCGCTCTGTAACTGCTGGGCCTCAGTCCAGCAGGAGAGAGAACCAGACCACACTTGCATGCATGTTTATACCCAGGTGCCCTTCATATAACAAGACCCTGGCATGCTCTCCAACACAATTCCAATGGCCGATTGTCCTCTCAGGCACTGGAGAGGGGTCCACATGCTGTCCTCACCTCCCGGGACTCTCGTGTGGATCACGAAACGGTAGTGCTCCTGGTAAGGAGGCTCTGTAGAAGCCACAGAAGCTATTACTCTGGGAGATGTTAGGAAAACTCTCCGAGACTTAAAGTCCTGGGACAGAGCTCATAAATTACGCACTGTTCCCTACATTAGCCAAACCATAGCCAGGATGTTTCAATCTATCTACACAGTCTTTCTGGGTATTTGCGCATGCTGTTCCCTCTGTCTGGAACACCTGTCCCCATTATTTACTTGGCTGCCTATTGATACCTCAGGTCTTGGTGTGACCTATCACCTCTGGGGAGTCTTCCCAGAATGCCTTGTGCCCAGAGCAGCTGGCACTCACTTCTACGGTCGCAAACACCACACTGAGCTGCTGCACATAGCCAGCACTGAGGCCTCTGATGTCAGAAATCAGGTTTCGAGAGGGAAGCTGTTGCTTCCTTACAGATGGATGTTTGGCATTTATTTATTATTCATCAGTGGAGATGGCTAACAAAGTCTCCCTAGTTGAAACTGTAGTTCCAGGTTTTGAGAAGAGCACAGTCATATTGATTGGATAATGGATGCAGGACGGTTGAAAGGAGGCTTTGCAAATGCGGCAGACAGGAATAAGAACTGATTTAGACTAAAAGCTATAGTCAGATATTTTAAAATAGCAGCGTAACTGTATCCCACACAAGCTATGATTCTACCTATTCATAAACACCGGTACCTGATTCAATCTAGTCATTAAGAAAATGACTGTATTTCACCTAAACACATGGGTTTTATGTCCAATCAACCGATAATTTAAGGCACTTGAGAGCCACGGCACATTTCCAAAGATTGCTATTCAGGGTTGGTTATCTCATGAGGTAGTGAGCCCCCCAGCTGTGGAGGTGGACAGGAACCCAGGAGCTGGTGGCACCTGTCAGCAGTTCTAGAATGGTGGTTTCTGGTCCTGGCTGAGCATCAAAAGCACTGGATGTTCGTTAAAACTATATATGGCCGAGCCCCACCTGGACCTACTGAATCCGAATCTCTAGAGCCAGAGTTGAAGCCTGTGATTTAAAATCTCCAGTGATGATTCTGATCACCAGGCAGATTTGGGAACCTCTGTTCTAGCAACCCCTTTTAAACCTAAATTTCAGTGATTTATAACTACATTTGACATTGCAGTAAGCAACTCCTCCAACAAGACTCCTCTTACCAATATGTCAACATAGTGATCTCTAAGATTTGAAATGTGAGACCATCATAAGGGACATTCACAAGTTAGAAAATAGGAAAAGAAAGGCCAAGTGACTTGACCAAAGTCACACAGCAAGATAATGGCAGAAGCAGGAATAAGGCGTGGCTAGACGGACACACAAGCCTTGTCCTCCCCAAAGGACTGCAGATTCCGAGGTGGCTCCTAGAGGCCCTTGTGACCTCACAGCTCCATGACCCAGCTGCCTTCACCCATGAAGTGATATCATCTCAAGTGACATAAAAGGTGTCTTTGAATGTTCATCTAGATATTTCTTAGATTCCTTGTTAGAAGCCGAAGATGGGCTACCAAAGAAGTAGTGTAATTTAATTCCTAACTTTCCTTTTTGGGTCAGTGATGGCAGAAATCTGGAATATCATCCACTTAGGCTAAAATTGTTGGCATAGAGATGGTCACACATCCTCCCTTCTTTTAAAAAAAGGATTAGAAGCAGGGAATTCTAATCTAACACAGAATGTCTGGGGGGTGCCTCTCTTTCAGCTCTCCTAGGTTTTGCTTTTGCAGGAACTCCTACTGGCAAACTCTGAACGATGGATTTAATGAAAATCCTCATACATTGCACTAGAAGCCTTCGCCGTGGCAGCATAATAACCCCGAGCAGCACTCACTGTGCTGCAGCTAACATCCCACCGCTGTGCATTCATAAAAGGTCTCCAAGTGCAGTGGGAAGTATTTTTTAATGACCATGACTTAATATTTCCTAAGTCCTTACTGTGTTGGTTCCCTCACAATACATATAAATAGCAAAGCCTGTGGGCTCTGCTGAGGTGACAGAATCTAAGGAAGGAAACAGGAATGCTGTGAACAGCCTTGTATTTCTTTAGAAATAGTTCAGGAGCATGGCCACAATATAATACATGTAACTTCAGGAAGTCAGAGAGCTTTTTCCTTTTGGTTTTTTGTTTTGTGTTGGTAACTTTCTATTTTTAATGACATTTTCCTTTTCTTTAGCACCATTTTATTTTCATCTTTCCTCAAGAAGTAAGAGATGAGGGGTGTGAGGGTCGGGTAGAAGATGCCCTGCCCATCATGTCATGGCCTCCCATCAAAGATTTTCCAAGTTAGACACCACAAAAAGATCTCAGAGGACATGAAAAGATCTTTAAATTGTCATGTTGACAATGACTTCATAGGGGAAAAATACTTCTACCTCTACTTATGGTTCTTCCCTTTCTCCCCAATTCAGACACTCATTGTGTCAATCATATTAGTTTTGCCAAGAGACACACTGTATCCTTGATTGCAGAATATCAGGTATTAAGTTCCATAGAATCAGTCCAATGCCTTGGCATATCGTATGGCGTGACACTGCCTATAGTGCTGTCCCAGACTCGAAGGCCCTTTCACTCCCGGTGATGATAAGTTAGTACTAGTTCATCAGAAGGCCTCTGACCTAGCTGTCAATTCTGGTTTTTCCAACACCTATTTTTCATCACACCATCTGCAGAGCCTTCATGGGAACTGAGTGCAGAAATCACTAAGGGTAGAAAAGAAGGGCAGAGGATGCCAGGAGCATCACCATTCCTCTTCACTAACTGCAACTTACCCTGTCTGTCCGTCCATCTGCCAGACTCCTGGCTGTGGCAGCAAGAGGCCCTGTCAGTTGAGAAGAGTCTCAGAGAGAGAAGCATTTTTAGTTCACTGGTCCCTTCACTGTAACACCAATACTAGTACCAGCAGGAACCACACAGCCACCATTTACTGACTGTTCACTATGTGTATTTTGTGGATGACATTAAATCTAATCCTCATCAAGAGCTCTATGACTGACTTCACTGTATGTTCAGAGCTACATGGAGAAACTGGGTATACAGACATTAAGTGATTGGCCCAAAGCCATGGCTGAGTGAAAAAGCTGGGATTCAAACCAAGGGCACCTGACAATGAAGTTCATCTTCTCTCCTCAGCCCCTTGGGTACCACCATGTCAAACACTCTGGCCAGATCAGGGCTAGGCTCTTCTCTGTCCTCAGGTCCAGACTGAAATTCTTGAAGGTGGAGATACTAACATCTGAGAGAGAAGCAATATGTTCTCCCCAAGGCCCAGGAGCACCATTCACTATCCATGGGATGTAAATGGTGTGCTCTGGAGTGAAGACACCCAGGTATGTGCTCCACAGTCTCTCTGGCCTATAAAATCCCCAATTCTCCCTGGGCCTAAGGCTAGACTCACTCATCCATCCAGGTACCACTGCAAGGCCCAGGACCCATGAGCACTAACTTAATTCTGTGGTCAGTCTGGCTTGCTCTTGAAGATCTCCAGGGACAAAGATTCTACAACTACCTCTAGCAAGGCACCAGAGGATTCTGGCCCCTGAGGTGGACAGGGCAGAAGTCCTCCTGTTTGCCAATTTTCCACTTTCTGAGAATCATGAGATTTCTTAAAAACCTTGAGATTTCCTATAGACTTGTCTCAGGAATAGAACTAGCCCTGTTCACTTCACAACAGACTTAAAAGAGTACAGTCTAGCTAGAATAAAATGGTTGCATTGTGAGGCCACTGAATTGATATAAAAGAAGGCACCACAAAACAATCCAGCCACACGAACATTTATGAACCCTCTTCCATGAAGAGATTACACAAAAAGCAGGGGTTAAGGTGTGTGTGTGGGTGGGGGGGAGGCGGGAGAGAGAGATTATTTCTAAACAGTGTAATCAGTCAGGCTATTCCCAGCCTACACTCAATTCCTAGACAATAGTCATGGTTGCTAAAATAACTTCAGCTATTTCTAGCCTACCAAAATAAATATAGGCTCCAAGAAAAGTATAACGTAGTAGAAGACTAATACTATTGCTCTTGATTAAAGATGTTATGTTCTCTTCAGAGTCTTTTCAAAAATAGCTGAGGAGTGGCTACAGGAAGTTTTTGTCGGGGGCTGGGGGGGGGTAGTTCTGAACACACAACTGATCACCCCCTTTTCCCCTGTCCCTAATCCACAATAACATCTTCTTTCCTCCTGCTTCCAAAGTCCCA
This sequence comes from Myotis davidii, assembly GCF_000327345.1. Lineage (NCBI taxonomy): Eukaryota > Metazoa > Chordata > Mammalia > Chiroptera > Vespertilionidae > Myotis > Myotis davidii. Next base: position 132,663 of record NW_006299705.1, on the reverse strand, counting down.
TTTATAGCTCAAAATGAAAAGCAAAATACAAAGAAGATAAATAAATGGATAAAACCTTCCCTTGCTTAGTTCAAAAACATGTTTGCCCTTCTCCACCAAATCTACAACACAGTCATCCCATGTTGATTATAGAAGACACCACAGAAACACAAGGCAATAGAGAAGGAGCAATTCGGGTATAATCCTCTGCCAGGTGAAAGTATTCTTTCATGTGGACAGAGGTTGCATGTGCCCCACTTCTCAAGTTTAAACAACCACAAGTAAGGCCTGGATCTCACACGGTGGAAAACTGTTTGTGAATTTGGTCTGAAACTGTAGGGCCCCTGAAATCCCTACTGAAGCTTCAGTAATGTCCCTTTCTTTATCTCCATCATTCAATGACTAGATCCATCAATGTCAAACTTTAATAAACATTAAGAGTCTGGGAGGCACTTCTTCCTGCAGGCCACAAGCTAAATCACTGGAATATTGCTGTTTATCAACAATATAACACAATATGTCAACTTAAACAAATAATTTCATATATACAGCCAAGCTAGGAGATGGCCTATCGTTAATTACCTGCCAGCCCTTAGGAAGTGAGCACTTAGCAATACTCTTTATTGTGTTAACATAGCCTAGCTGCCTTTTTAGGAGCTTCCAGATGCTGAGTACATTTTTTCCAATCTTAACTGCATACGGCCCCTTCTCTCCCAGAGGCAGTGAAGGAAGCTATGGAGACAGACAGACCTGAGTTCAAATCCTGACACTGCAAATTGCTAGCTATGACCTTGGGCAGATTATTTAATTTCTCTGTTCCTCAGGTTCCTCATCAGTGAATGCATTGGACAGGATTCACACCTGGTAGGGCTGCAGTGAAGATTAAATGAGGTCTGGTTCATAAAGGGCCTGGCATGTGGGTGCTCAATAAATGGGTGTAGCTTTAATTACTATAATAATTAAACTGGATATAGTGCCGAAATCCCAAACTTCCTGCATAAATGAACCCTTTCAAAATCAAAGTGTAGACACTTATATAAAACCTCCCTGACCCAAAGCCCTCTCCTCCTCTTGAAGATGCCATGATTGTCTCCGTTCATTGTCCCCACCCATCAGCAAACTGCGTGGCCATGCGAGTCCCAGAGCAAAACCAGCACAGGTGCTCTGTCCTACCTCAATCGTACCTGTTTCTTCCTCTTTCATTTCTATGTGCACCAGTTTGGGATCTCATTAGGAAATCACCAAAATTCTATGTTGTCATTGCTTTACCAATCAACACACTTTTGATCCTCTCCAAATTAGTCATCCCAAAACCACATAACTAACCCACCACTGATAACTTCCTCCATTAAGCCACATGACATTTCCCTGGTGTCTCCACTGCTGGTGTCTGTAAGGGCACTTGGTCACATTTTCTAAAAACCTCTTTCTTCTTTCCAGTTGCTTTAATTATCTAAATAGTTGTGTGACATTAAGACATTTAAGGTTCATTTAGTTTTGCATCAGTTTAGAAATTCCCACTATCCCTTACTAACACATCTATACTATAATAGAAATCAGAGGGAAAAGAATACTAATAGCTAGCATTTAGTACCTGCCTTCTATGTGCAAGACATTGTTGAAAATGCTTTGCATATATTATTTCCTTTGCCACTGTCACTTCCCATAGTCTAGAAGCAATTACTGGAAGGTTGGGTTTTTGCTTCTCCAGCAACAATCCATTAAGGGATGGCCATGAATTTTATCAGGCAGGTACGGGCTGTCTAGTCATTTTTTCCACTTTCAGGGACCAAGATAAATAATTCCCTTTAGGCTCTGTTGCCCCCAGACCCTCCCTTCATCCCTATAATCAATGATGTCTTCCCTAATCAGTCCCTAGGGGGCACGTGGGAGCCCAAAGCTGTCTGTCCCCAGGAATCCCATCTCCATCTGTCCCTTGGCTCCCACTGTCTGTGACCCACAGCTGCAGCTGCTGACCTGTTTTGCTGCTATTTGCATTTCAAATAAGTTAATAAAAGCAATGGACCAAATAATAAATTGGATAACAAAGGCCCCTGATGAACCCATAGTACCACAGAAAAGCAATTCATGATACTTTATATACATACAGGGCCTCTCAGCTGATTGTCTCAATATTTTCACTAGTATAAAAATTGCCCTCTCAATGCAGAGTGAAAAATAACATCTTTGGGTAGGAAAACTAAGTCATGACAGATTTTTTTTTTTAAAGTACTGATTTGCATATGGTTATAATTAAAGTCAGTGATTCACTCATACATCTGTTTAACACACATTTACTAAGCACTCACTAAGCACTGGTCACTGGGCCCCCGGCCATCAGGGTGGATGTCGGGAGCTGACAATGCATTGCTCTATTCAAGTAACCCTACAAGTGGTTAGGAGCTGGGAAGGCTGCAGGTCTGGTCCATGATACACACAGCTTCTCAGCTCTGACTCATAAGCTCTCCTCATCTGTAAAGGGGGCATAGATGGGGAGGCAATTTAAGCCTTTTCATAAATTGGCTCTTTACTATACATAACATGGAATTACCACTCTCGAGCAGTTTAACATTCTAGTCAGTGAGGACAGATTTTTGTATATAAAATATTTAGGAAATAATATATGCTAATATATAATCAAATGCTAAGACAGTGATGGGACAGTGTGTAAGGACATGGATTCACTTCTAATTCAACAGAATGTCCCGCCTTCCATTTCTACTCTCTTTAGAAAAATACCTCATCTGCTAACCAACCCGGAGTCTAGAATAATAGAGGCTTTGGAGCACCATGATAGCATTCAAAAATTTGCAGTGTAGCTGGATTTGTCAGGGCAAAATTCCCCAGATAAAAGATTCCCAATTTAGAAGCCACTCTCAAGATGGGCAGAGATTGACAGGAACGATTAGGGTGCCTGTTCACAGTGCAAGAGGAATACGCCAAAGGGAAGGAGTGAGAAAGCTCAGTACCTACTGGAACCCGCAGGATCACCAGTGGATCTAAGCAGCTTCCAATTCCCCAAATCTAGTCACACAGAATGGTACGCTTGCTAGGCCTGGAAGTCTTGTTCTAGAAGCACCTCTCCATCTGGCAGGGTGTTTATTTATTCAGGAAAACCCTGGTTGGCAAAGTTCATGAGCTCAGCTGGGCAGGATGCTGAGCACAGCTGAATGGATAAGCCTCACTGCTCCAACATTTCCCCCTCTCGCCGGCCCCTGGCCATCTGTATTGGCCAAGTTAGCTACAAGTTGTCAAACCTCCCTTCCTGTTGTATAGACACTACCTCTGTGTCTGTTTACAAATAGATCAAGTTGTTAACAGCAAACTGGAATGGGACCAGAAACATTCAATTGGTCCAAAAATCCGTCAGCCTAACATACACTTGCAGGAAAGTCACTAAGTCTGTGTGGCAAAATACGGGCCCGCAAAGGGGCCATCCAGATTCCTTGTCCTAAATCCTGTCCCCTCTGCTCCTGAGAACGTCTCATGTCCACGCGATTCCTGAAGAACCTGATGGTGTCACATCCACTGAGACAGACATACAAGCACGAGCTAGGAATAGGAGGCAAGTAATAAAGGAAATGAATCCCCCAGTGGAACAAAAGCAAAACAATAAACGTAATAATAATTCCAGTACACTGTTTTGTTTTGCTGCTGTTCAATACAGGAGAGATTGCATGGCATTTTAATCAAGAACTGCTTCCTAACTACAGTCCAACCTGCAAATTTTGGTCAGAATTGTGTTTTGAAGATCATCTTGTCAACCTAAAGAAAAGAGGATTTTTTAAAAGTGCAATAGCACAAGGTTTGGGGAGGGATTCTGTGCAGCATGCTGTCCGTAAGTCCCATCGCTGAGCCAAGCTGACCTGAGGTGTCTAAACAAAGGGACAGGGACCCGTCTCTCTCCTGGTTTGATGGCCTGCAGAAGGGAACCCAGAGAATGAAAAGGGGAAAGTAGATTGATTCTGACATCTTCACGGGTTTGTATTCCTAAGTGCCTATCTTATTTATCTGCCCCACCACCACCACCCAAAGCCACATCCCCCCCACTGCGTGCGGTCCCACCAGGATCCAATTCCAACCTATCGTTACAAATTACCACCACACTGACTCTAGGCCTCAATTCTGCTTGTCTTCACTTTACTTTTGAGTAAGAGTATAATGGAAGATTGGTACCCACAGAAATGGCAAAATACTATTGCTTCTACAAGTATTTCCAAATTTGAGCCAATTAGAAGACCTTCACATGAATGAACTTCAAGGAGTGATTCTTGTCAAGTAAAATGTATCCTGCAAGTCTGAGAAATAGTTTCCAGCAGGGCAGATGACACGGGATTGGCACATCCACGCCCCTTCCCAGCTCCCTGGTGTGAGAACTTGGCCACGGTGAGGGGCATAGCCTGTTGCTGTGTAACAGAGCAAAGCTAACATGTGGCCTCATGTGTGCACATGGGAAGGAAAGAAAGGCAAATCTGTGCAAAAAGACTCAGCAAACATGTATCTGAGGCCAATACAAAGTAATTCAGCAAATACTTGTCTATCGTCTGGTCAGAATTCATAAAGCCAGACGCCAGACCTAGCCAGAGTGCAATTTCCTGACTAAATTTTGTTTTCTTATACTTACTCTTGGGACCCTGGACAGCCTTCTTCTCAGACTTCAGACGGCCTTGGTTTCCTTGTGGTTCCTCTCGTGGAACCACGTGGCTACTTCCTCCTACAGCAAGGCCGCCACGCGGCCCAGCGTCCACACTGCAGCCACACTACAGTGGGGCCTTGACTTACGAGTTTAATTCGTTCTGAGTCCGAGCTCGTTAAGGAGCTCGTTAACTCAAATTACTCTATCAACTCAATGCAAAAAATCGGCCAGCTGGTATCTCAAAAAACTCGTTAGTCGGGACACTCGTAAGTCAAGGCCCCACTGTGCTTTCAAAAGCCCAGCTGTAGAGTGTTCTCACTCAAAATGATATTTTTCAACAAAAGCTATTTAAACACACACACACACACACAACTAGTTGATTTATAATGCCATAAAAGGTAGCATAGAAATCTAAATTTTTTCTATAAGTCTAATTTCTTTTTTTTTTATTATTAAAAAAGCAACTCAATCTTGACCGAATGGTTTTTTCCTACCTGAAAAACAAGGGACCCTGGGTTTAAGCCAGCCACATGCCGCAGCTTTGGGAGCCCACCTACATGAGTAGCAAGACCATTCTTCTCAACTTCTAACAAATGATGAGATTAAATGCATGCCTACTGAAGGCTGTTTGGACGACACCGATGAAGCAGCAGCTAGCATTCATCTATAATCACCTTCCCTCCAAAACAGTCATTATTAGTCATCTTTCATCTTCCCTTTCATTTCCACACATACATTTTTCACATAGTTGAGGGCAGACTAGAAACACAATTTTGTGGTCCTGCTTTCTTCACATAATGTTCTCTCATAAATGACTTCCCCATGTTAACCCAACACAAGGTTTAATGACGGCCCCTGAGTCCACGGTGCACCAGTTCTGCAGTTCACCCAGCCAGACACCAACCACTGACAGGAGGGTGCAACAAGGTCATAGATGTTCAGTTAATGCCACAAGATGGCCTAAGGGGACAAAATCAGTTCTGTACCCAGGTCTCTCTGGCTTTAAGGTCCTCCTCATTGGTAAATTAGGCAGAGGAGGTTGTTCCAGAACGTTTGGGTCCATTTTGGTTTGTGGCCAGTTAATAATGTTTAGAATAAAATGCCAGTCACCACCAAAGGAAACATTGGACCATAAGAGAAGAGAATGCAAATTAAGTGCCTTGGGTAATATGGGAATAAAATCTTAAATGGATTCTAACTCAGTAGTTAGTTTTTAACAGCAATTTCAACCCTTTTCATCTCATGGCACACATTATAAACTAATTACTAAAATTCTGTAGCACACCAAAAAAATATATATTATTTTTTGCCAATCTGACAAAAAAAATAGGGATAATTTTGATTAATTCACACAGGACGGCTATTGGCATGTTGGCTGTTGTCATTTTTGTATTTGACAATCTACGGGGAAAGAGGTCAGTGCCCACAACTAAATAGTCAGGTATCGTATGTTTTAAAAATTCTTGTGGCACACCAGTTGAAAATCACTGGTGTGCAATAAAATAAATATAGCAGAAACCAAAACCTAGAAAACTATGGTGTTGTTTTAACAAGCCAGCCTGCTTGTGCTGCACACTAAGTCAACACATTCATTTTTGTAAAAAATAAGTGGGAATAAATATCAGCCCAATATTAAGACTGGGTGAAAACCTAGGATGTAAAAGATGCAGGAATGGCTTAGGCCTAGCTTCTCTATTCAGGAAGATGGGATCCTACATGATGTACTTACTCAGATACACACACACACACACACACACACACACACACACACAACCAACCAAATCCTAAAATAAACTTAATTCTGCTAAGATTTTCCTCCCCGTGGTACATTCAAGTGGCTATAATATTCGGAAAGGGGGAGGGGCAGACAAACACACACAGAAAAACCAGCTTTTTAGAATATTAGTATTTTTAAATTCATATTTGAATTTCATTTTCCTCATTTCATCCCTTCTGGCTATTGGGTGTATCTAGAACTATAAAACAGATCATGTATTATAGAAATCTACACTTGAAATCTATATCATCTTATTTAACCACTGTTACCCAATAAAAAAGAGAGAGAGAGAGAAGACTTTTCTTTTGCTTGGCCTCCTGCCAAGCAAAGAAATGCAGATCATCCCATTTTCAGTCCCAACCCTCTCGTCTCCATGGATCTGAATAAAAGTACAGAGGAGTACCTGGAGAGGACAGAAGCATCCCCACTGAGCAAACAGACTCTGTCCAGAGGGTGCCCTGGGAGACTTTCAACTACCTGTTGGGAAAATCAGGATCTCCAATCTTGGGAGGCTTGACCATAGTCTTACTAACAAGCTAACAATCTTCAACAAGGGCAACAAACCACCAACACTCCTTGTCCAGTGTAGTGTTCATCAGATTTTGAAATAAGGGAATTAGATTTTACTTACCACCTCTTCTATAGGTCAACATGCGTTAGTAGAACACTTTTCCAATAGGGGATAACCCATTTGGTGAGAAACAGGACATTTCTTCTGAGCTAATTTGAAGGAAGAGTGATGCTTAAGACCTCAGGGGTCATTTACTGCTTCTTGACCGTGTAGCTTTCGGAAGTCCAGAAAGAGCAGAAACTATCAGGGTGACATTGAGGATAGGTGGCTGGTTCCTGTCTTTTCGTTAAGGTACTAGCAAATTCCTCCCTTTGTGTGCTCTTCTTCTGCAGGTCTCCACTGGTCTCTGCCTGGAGGGTTTGGGGCGCCCTCTGAATCCCCAGGGGACAGGAAGGAGAACTTTTAAGGAGCCCCATGCAGCCTCAGGATGAAATAGAAAATTCCAAGAAATAAAGCTTCAGAAATGGCTTAACTAAGCAGCATGTGTTCTTTGGTTCCATAGCAGCATTGTAAAAGAAGTGTTTTATGAAATACTGTAATTTGTATTTTAAAAATCTTCATACCCCTCATGACTACCATAAAAATTATAATTAACATGGATCATTTGCTAAAAACTGGGTAACATCTTTATAACCAATTGTTCTTAAATTTAAGGAAATTTTCCAATTCCCTAACTTAGGTGATTTTCCCTCCTCTGTAGCCAAGACAAGTTTCGAAACCACTGTCCTGACGTCTACTTTGCATAGACCCCTTTTAATTCTCACATTAACTTTTCATTTGGGTCCAGTAAGATGGCTTTGTTTTCAGTCTATAAACCTGCAGCGAAAACAGCAAACTGGATCCTCCTCTGGTTCACTTTGCAGTCGGCAGGGTTTCCCAGGCAACAGCCACCAACCCCAGTCCATCACATAGTCAACAATTTTCTCCCTTGAACCCTCTCCCGAGCCCTCCCCTCCCAGCTGGCCATCTGCACCACACCACTCATCTCCTGTCCGCAGTGGGAGGAAGGGATGGGCAGTCCTGGGAAGGACACGTGAAGACTAGCCTATTAATCCCCAGCCAGTGTCCTCTGTGGCCCTCACCCTGGGCTCCCGAGGACTGAGCAGCCATGTCAGGGGCCTGCCTTTGCCTCTCAGACATCTCCCACCTTTTCCTTTTTTATCACTAAAAATAATTCTTCCAGTAATTCAGATTCCTTGCAACTTAAAGAGCTAAGAGCAAGTGACGGGGCACAGGTTGTCTTCAAGATGTTGGCCCCATGACAAGGACATGCCTTTAGGCTACAGTTTTCTTGGGAAAGGTGCAATCAGTATGGATTTTAGACTTTACTCTTTTTCTATTGTTAGACATTTTTTGTTTGTTTTTATTTTTTTATCATTTACATTATACCATTTTGTATTAGTTTCAGGTGTACAACATAGTTGTTCGACAATGATATACTTTACAAAGTCTTCCCCTGATTATTTCCAGTACCCACCCGGCACCATACACAGTTAGTAAAGAAACTATATTCTCTGTGCTCTACTTTACTCCTTTTTTAAATAAAATATATTCTTCCAACAGCTAAGTAAGAGAGTCTCCTTTAGCACATCCCATCACCAATTAGGCTCTGCTTTCAAAGAAAGGTTTAGGTGCCCAAAAAAGGGGCCGATGCTGCACGGGAAACGTTTGTAGTTCCTGTGCTTGGGGGCCCCAGACCTTCAAAGTCCGCAGAAGCTCTGTCCAGGGATACAGGTGCTCTTTAACTAAAGAATGCTTTCCACTGGTCATCGCGGCTCTTCAGAAGTGAGTAGTGGGCTCCGGAGCCTGGCTGCTGGTGTCTGAACCCAACCTCCACCACTCACTGGCTGTGTGACCTAGGGCAGGCTACTTCACCTCTCTGGGCCCCAGTTGCCGCATGGTTAAATGGTGATGATAACAGTACCTCCATCTTGGGAGGCGGTGAGGATTGAATTAGTAAAGTCCTTAGAACAGTGCCAGGCACACGGTGAACGTTCAGCAAGTGTTAGCTATTATTATTACTGTTAGCTCTCATCGAGAATGCAGATCAAGGCAGGCGAGCTTCATGGAGGAAAGGGAACAAACCTGGACTCAAAGTCACCAGCCCTGCCTGAGAAAGGCAAAGATTCTTCCCTAGAATATGATTCATCACAGAAATCCCTGGAAAGGTGGCCTGCCTGAAATTATTTTTCGATTTAATGAAAAAAGCAATCGAGTCCAAATTAGATGAGCGGGGTGACTGTGAGATGGAGCCCTGGGGCACTGTTCAGATTTTGGCTTTGGTGTCATGCTGAGCTGAAATGAATTGATTTACATGAGTTCATGCAAAATACAACCTTCCTCTTTGCAACTGGTATTGCAAGGGTTTCTGAAGCAGCTCAACTGAACCAGCCCCTTTCTAGTCAGAGAGACTGTCTCCTTCAGAAAGAAGAGTGTACATTTAGTTTATGTAGCTTTTCCCAGTGAGTCCCTGATTTCACCTCTGTCTTTACCCAGCTTAGCCTTTCTCGGGATTCCTGGCAAATTGCCCACATTTCTGGGTCTGACTTTACTGCTGAATGGAATTTAATGGATTTGGCTGGTTCATTACTGGGTCCATGTGGAACAATGTAGAATCATGCTTCATGCATAATAAATAAATGGCATTTCTAAAACAATAGGGATGAATATATCTTCCATCTAGAGCAAGACCTTCTAAGTACTCCACTGGGCAGCACCATAATTAGCTAGTGATTTAGAACAACTCAATCTCCCATCAGCATTGCGTTATGATCCAGGGAAACCCACCAACACCCTCTGCCTCTTGGAGGAGGTGCTTGAAGTCTGAATTAAATACTGTCAGGTGAAATTAGGCCACTTCTCAGTTGTGCAACATTCCCCTTCAAAATCTTGCTGATTATACAAACACTGGATAATTACACTGATTCGTGCACTATATTCCGTCAGAATGACAAAGCACCCCGTTTCACTCTGCTAATGAAAAGCAGCAAGCCGTTCAGACCAACCATCCATCAGGAGACAAAAAGCACTCATTCACAGAAATGACAGGTGCGCAACAATGGAAATGGGATTTTTTAAGAGTATGTGGGCTGCTGCCAAAAATTAAAATCATCTTATGTTCAATATCATTCTCTTTCTTTGTGTTCCTCTGAGGTTTAGTATTTCCTTTCGGCAGAGAAATAAAAAGGTTGATGCAAGAGATCTCAAATTCCCAGGAGAATCTTGCTTTAATTTCATAGTGTGTTGGTGAACATTTGCAACTGGGGTTTCCATCGTTTTCTTTTGTGGCCTTGCCCTCCCCCTTCAACAGTCCAGTGGGTAAATCTGCACAAGGGTAGTTCTCAAAAAATGTTAATAGACTGAGCTGAGAAGGGAATTTGTCCTAGACAGTACCCCCCACAGCTGTAACAAACATGATCTGCGTGGACACAGAAAGTAATTCACAGGCAGATGAGAGATAGGCAGGGATGGACCGGCCTCTCAAATCACGCACAAGTGGCAACAGTCTCCAGCAGCTCAGATGGCTAACAGAAAAGAGGGATTTGTGTTCCAGCTGTAAGAAGGAATGTATTCTAGGGCCTCTCCCACACAACCTCTTCTCACACATTTCTAGTCATGGCCTAGGCTATGGCACAGAAACATTACTTGGCTCATTTTTTCCTCTAGCATCCAAAAAAGCACTATCTGAAAGATCCAAGCATAACACATCATGTGTTCAGAAGTTCTTTATCCAGCAGTCTCAACTAAGACATTCAGCCCAGAATCCAGTAAAAAAAAAAAAAAAATGGGGGGGGAAGGGGGGAGAAGGCCCCAAAATAGATAGCACTAAGTCAAACGCTAAAACTGAAGGACCGTATTTCAGGAAGATCCTTCCAAGTTTATGACACAGGACCCCTTTTTTCTCCAATAGACAGCAGGTTTAATAGGCTTAGTGCAGAGTTTTGAATCTATTACAAATTCAAAAGAACAAAATAGAAGGGGTTTGAACAGTGCTCCCCTCAAGTTCATGTCTGCACAGAACCGCAGAATGTGACCTTATTTGGAAAAAGGGTCTTTGCAGACATAGTTACAATGAAGTCATATCAGATGAGGGTGGGCCCTACTCCAAAGACTGGTGTCCTTATAAGAACAGAAAACAGAGACAGAGGGAGAGCAGACCATGTGACGATGGAGACAGATTTTGGAGTGATAAACCAAGATAAACCAGATATTGGCATCTACAAGCCAAGGAATGCCAAGGAGTGCCAGCAACACTAGGCGAGCGGGGAGAGAAGCATGGACCAGATCCTTCCTCAGAGCCCCCCGAAGCAATCAGCCTACTGACATATTGATTTCAGGCTTCTAGCTTCCAGAAGCATGAAAGGATAGTTTCTGTTGTTATAAACCACCAGTTTGTAATTCTTTTCACTCCAGCAGCAACTCTAGGAAACTAATATGAACGTGTACTAAGTAATTTAGAAATAAACATCCTACAGCACCATACCAAGAGAGGAAACCAAACGGACACGTTTCCTAAAAGTCACATGAATTGAAACACCGTACCTGGGACCAATAGGACACTGAAGGCATAGTAACATCATCCAACTGTGGACGTTTCTAATGGTCTCTCTGCATTGGTTTTTAAAGGACTGGACTCTGTTCGGGTGTTCAAACAAAGCCTCACTGCACAGCCTCATCCCACAGCCCTAAAAGGGAAATGTATTGTTTGCTCCTTGGTTTGCACTAAACATTCTCTTTTATATTTAGCGTCTCAACATGGCCGTGTATTCTATTGTCACTAAATTCTCAGATCTAATATTTAACATTTTATGTTTTGGGAATCCTGGTCAAACGACACAGCTGATCTCTGGTTTGTGTAAAGATTTTTCTACACTTAGTATTTCTTCCTATAGCAACTGTACATACACCCCTACATACACTTGAAGAACACAAGAATCCTCTAGAACAGTGGTTCTCAAACTGTGGGTCACGACCCCTTTGGGGGTCGAACGACCCTTTCACAGGGGTCGCCTAAGACCATCGGAAAACACATATATAATTACATATTGTTTTGTGATTAATCACTATGCTTTAATTATGTTCAATTTGTAACAATGAAATCGGGGGTCACCACAACATGAGGAACTGTATTAAAGGGTTGCAGCATTAGGAAGGTTGAGAACCACTGCTCTAGAACTCTACCACACTGACACCAAAGCAGTATAACTTTTCACTATGGATTAACACAAGAACCAGAACATCTTATTTCTAAAGGATGAACTATGAAGTTGGGCTTAGAATTATTATATCATGTCTTCAAATCACTTAAAAACTCTAGGCCTCACTCCATATTCCCACCCACCTACTAAGTAAGAAAGAGAAAACAAAAATCATAAGTTAAAAATGTATAAATATAGGCGGTAGCCCTTATTAAAATGGCCCCTAACAACTCTAATTTAGTGTTTGGTTCTCTGCCTGAACACCATGTGCTGAAATCAGTTTACTGGGGTTTGGTTTGTTTTTGTTTTTTTCATTGGAACTTATGCTGGGAAATTTCTCTTGTTCCACTTGGGGAGCACAGCTTTTCCCCCCTGAGAAATCATTTTCTTCTTATTTCAAGTCTCTTTAGCTTAAAAAGCCCTAAGTCTTCTCAAATCATCTTTGAAAATGAGAGGTGCACTTTATGTTACTGCTTTTAGAATGCTCTTCTTAAGGTTCGATATTATATCTGTTTCCACGTGGTTATTTCTCAGTTCGCTCCAAGGCCCAGGCAGCTCCCCCGCCTCTGGCCTGGCCAATAGGTTTCAGGTTAAACCCCTCCTTCTGGCCTAAGGAGAGGAAGCGGCTGTGGAAAGAGGCAGACCTTCCCTTCACAATCCCATCTGCACCCTCAGCAGCACCCACTCCCCCTCACCCCCCATCCCAGTCCTGATTTAAGAGGCACTTAAATCACTGCCCTTCGCCTTGGCTTTAAGAGGTCCAATTTGCCCTTCCCTCTGCCCACCTAGGAGGTGGGAGGGATAGGCTGG
>NW_006299705.1:115043-119143 GCF_000327345.1 Myotis davidii | reverse complement strand
GGGAGACACGTGAGCCTGGGGAAGGTGGCCCCGCCCCTAAGCCAGCCCCCACTGCTGTCACTAACTCTCCTGGTCATGGAGCCAAGGCGGAGGGGGGAAGCAAACTGTCGCTGGTGGGCCCCACAGGTCCCCTTGGCTTTTGCACTGTCAGCATTTTAGGATTTAGCGCTGGGGCTATGTTCCAGAAGTAATAAAAACTACCCATTTGCAGAAACACGTGGCAGGCTTTCTGGCCCCGCAGCCTCAGCTGGGAGACACAGGCAGACAGTGTCTCATCACAGAGGGCTTCCTCCTCTGGGGCAGTCAAGACGCAGGGGGGAGTCAGCCAGAACCAGAGCAAGTGATGGATCCACTGTCATCCTCAAGGTAACCCGGAATGAAGGTGGAAACAATTGGAAGGGGCATTCTCTTTTTCTCTTTTAACCAAGCTTCTTAGTAACATGATATGATTGCCGTAGGCTTTTCTTTCTTTTCTCTCTCTTTTTTTTTTAAACCATAATCCTCTTACAAACCAAACATAAAATAGAGCCTCAGAACCTCTCCATATAAGGAGTCTCCAGACAGGCTGAGTCCACCCCTTGTTTCTTGGGCCCGATGGAGAAAGTCATTCTAGGGCACTTCCAAGCTTTCTGAGTCATGCAGTGCGGGGACAGCTCACACACAGCAGGGCCTACCCTTTCCAAGCCCAGGATGGCCATGAGTGAGAGCGGTCACGCTGGCTGCTGGTCCCTGCTCCATGTGTTAATGATTTCAAGAGAATCATTCAACCCAAAGGCAGGAAAGGTCTGCACGTAAAATGCTTGCACAAAAGGCTCTGAATTCAGATCTTTTCATATATTTATCACAGGGCATCAAAAACCTGTTTTAGAAATTAAAGGCTTGTGGCTACTGAGTCCTGTTCAAGTACCTCCAAGCACTCAAGTCCTGGAGAACTGGGTGACAAGTGTTCAGCCCTGTGGGTCCTGCTCTGAGGCACGTCATGGTCACGGCACCAACGTCATGGTCACAGCACCAATGGGAGATCAAAGGCAGAGAGAGGAAAAGGTGAGAAGAAACAAGGAAAGAAGCAGGACGCAGGAGAGAGCGAGTTGCAACAAGTGTGGGAGGTACATCGTGGGAATGAAGCCCTGGGGTGCAGGGTGCTACAACCTCCCCTGGCCCGGGTGATGCTCCAGAAGACACAAACAGACACCAGAAGAAGCGCCAGTCTTGCTTAATTATGAGACTGTGGGCATCTCCAGTATGGAGTGGCCCAGGAGGCGGGCGGGAATCGGGCAGTGCACTGTCCCCACCCCCACGGCTGCTGCCTAGAGTGTTTTATTGTGCGGTCATCCTTTCGATCACAAACACCCATACACAGATTGGGACTGAGACAAAAAGGGAATTAACAAGATGGACATGAGAACCAAACCCAGGCCCACTTAGGTCTGGGACTTCTATTTCCAGGTTGTCTAACGTCGATAGCAATTTCATTCATCTGCGCAGTGTCATGTGATCACTTTCATAAGCACAATTTCACCTCTTTTCAGATGCATTCTTCTTACTTGAAAATTATTGGAGACGTGTAAGTCTTCTCTTTAACATGTTCTTCCTATTATTTATATCTTTGCTCCGGTCACAAGGACCTTAATATAGACAGGATCTATTTTTCTTTCTTGTTCCTCTGCAAAGAAAGTTGTCAGTGATATTTAATACATCTCAAGGATATCTGATGATTTTTCTCTTCATTCTGGTTCCTCTTCAAAAACTCTATACCAGTGTTCTTCAAAATGAGGTGTGCGGTCCTTTAGTGTGGCATGAAATCCAATCAGTGAGTCACAACCAGGATTTTTTTTAATAGAATAGAATAACATTGAAGAGGAAATGTCATAACACATTGCAGACAGTAAGGACAGGTAGTTGTTTTGTGAGACCTTTGTTTCAATTTTATTTGTGTGCATGGGTCACCATGTATTTTTTATACTGTGGTTAAGTTTATGAAACAGTCCTATACAATACATCTCGGAATAAAAGTTAGCTTGGAGGTTAAACAATAAAACCCCCTGAACTGGGTGCTTCTTATGTATCAGTGCCCCTAAAGTCTCAACCACTGATGGAGGGAAAATTATCTTGATAATTACGAACTTGAATTTTTATGTAGGAAAAATATACATTGTTAAAGTACTAGTATACACCAGCTTTGTTCATAGTCCATGGCATATCTCTGCTTTCATTTTGGGATCTCCAAGAGAATTAAACTGCCTTTCTTAGGTCATGGCAACTTGTTACTCCAAAAGTGACAGGACCAGGATGACATCAGACGCATGAGATCCAAGGGTGTGACCCAGGAGCCTCCGCGTTAGCTGGATACCCCTCACCCTGAGGGGCTTGAAACTGTACCAGAATGTCAGACTGCACGAAAGAATAAACATCCAGCCCTGGAAGAAAACTCACACTTCAGGAAGTTTGGTGACTCGCCCAAGGTGAAGTACAAAATGTATTAGCAGAGCGGCCGGAATGACAACCAGGCTTCCAGGGCCAGCTCTAATGCCATGCACTTTGATACAGATTGAACGTGGAGGCACAGACTGACCCTAGAGGCTCCCAGAGCTGGAGATAAGAGATCACCGAATTTTCATCTCCACTGGCTGTGTTATGTATCTCCTCTAACCTCCTTAACTCAAACTGACATCTGTGGCTTTTCATGCCATGTCATTATCCCACTACATGCTAGTTTGAGGTTTCTGAGGTTAGTATTTATGAGAGCTTTTCAACCTCTGACTCAAATGAGCTCTATTTTCCCCAGACATATAACTTACTTTGGAACTCATTTCCATGAGAAATACAAAAGCAATAGTGATTCATGTCTCTGATGCTAGGCTTACCATTTTGAAAACGCTCATACTTTTATCTGACTGTAAAAAATGTGTGCTCACTGTATAAAATGAAAAAAAAATAGAAAAAAATTAAAATAGCTGTTGACTTATTACTTAGCAATAACTCAGATTAAGCTGTGGGTGTATTTTGTCTATTAATATACAAAAAATATTTTGGTACAAAATTGTGATCAAACTGAAAAAATACTTTCATATACCCTGCCCTTTTCACTGAACACATCAGTAAAGAATGTAAAGAATTTTTAAGTATGTGCTTTATAATGTGGTTTAAATATTACATCCTATTGATAAATCATTATTTATTACACTATTCACTATTTTTGAGAACTTTGTTTTTACCATTTTCACACATATAAATAACATAGCAGTAGCATCTTTTTACATAGTTGTTTGTGCATATTTCTGCTTATTTCCATAGAATAAATTCCCAGTAGGTAATTACTGGGTCAAAGTGTGTAAACATTATTAAGATTCTTGATATATATTGAAAAATTCCATTCTAGAAAGGTTGTTTATATCCAAATAGTAGAATGCCTATCTTGTCCTCTACCAATCATGAGTACTATCATTTTTAAAGCCTTATTTATATGTAAAAACTTGTATCTTGTTGTGTTCATTTATGTTTCATAAATGATAGATTAAACATTTTTATATGTTTTAGTTTATTGGCCTTAAAAATATTTTTATTGATTTCAGAGAGGAAGGGAGAGGGACAGAGAGATAGAAACATTAATGATGAGAGAGAATCATTGATTGGCTGCCTCCTGCACTCTCCCTACTGGGGATCTAGCCCACAACCAGGGCATGTTCAACCACTGAGACATACTGGCCAGGCTGGGCTATTGACCATTTTTAATCTCTCACTCTCTCCCTGACCTGCTTCCTGCCCAGCTGTGTGTGTGTGTGTGTGTGTGTGTGTGTATGTGACTGTGTATCTATGTATGTATGTGTAAACTGAATGTTCACGTCTATACCCATTTCTCTACTGAAATGTTAAGGTTAACTTATTTATTTGTAAGACTTTTTTATATAATAAGGATATTGCCGGGAGCCGGTCCATCCTTGCTGTTTCAAGGGACCTGGCATATATGGCATACTGTTCTTAATATGTTTGCTTAACTTCTTGGCGCTGTGTTTTAACCAAGATCACCTCTCCGAGAAAGGTTGTTTCCCCAGGTAGAGATTTTCCCCTGAAGTTAGGGAGGGAATAAAACCTCTTAACTA
>NW_006299705.1:107083-114841 GCF_000327345.1 Myotis davidii | reverse complement strand
AAGGCTGCTGATCAACTGAACACTGTCTCCATGTCATTCCTTCTTCGCCGACTCCGTCCACACCTTTGGGAACCCCTGGACCTGCTGGGGTTGGACCCCAGCAGGATATAAACTTTTGACTGGGCAAATACTTTGGAAATCGCTTTTAATTATATAACAATGCAAAGTGACAAGATGCATTGGTTTTTACATTGTCACCAACATAGCAATAATTCATGCCACTTGCTGGTAAAATAAAACAAAACAGATGATAAAATCTTCATATTTCCAAGATGGGATGCAAAGTTAGTTCTTTTTCCATGCTGATTTTATTAAGGGTTTGGAAATAAATAAGAATGATTGATTGGAGTTATTTATGATATTTCATACACATGGATCCTATGACTACGAATTTTGTTCTCATTTAAATATCTTTACTTAAATGGACAAAAAAAATCTCTGACTAATATTAGACATTATAAAGATAAAGCAAAGTTTAGTGCTGAATCTCAGAGCCATTTCTGGTGCCAATTTTGTACACGGGTATGTGTACCTTGTTATAAAGAATCGTAAGAATTGAAAACCCAAACTTAACAATCAGATGAATTTACTTTTACAACAAGCTTTAAAAAAAAAAAAGAAAAAGAAAAAAGAAAGAGACATCTTCAAACCAGAGTCTCTCCTAGACACTAATATGCACTAAGTTGTAGATCATTTAAAATCCATACAGGCCAGGTAAATTAAGGGAAGCTGCTCCGTTACAGACCAGAAAGTGTTCATAATTCAACTGGAAAATGTGGCTTAATGTGTGGCTTACATAAAGCGACAGTTGTGGAACACGTTTGTTGCCTGTATGTCCCTAGTAAACTGATCCAGGAAATACAATCCACTCAAAGGTTCTACACAAACAGGCTGTCAAGATGATCAACTAGGTATAGCGACAGGGTCAATAGGTCATTGATTTCACTCATATTCATGGAGGTCAACAGCCGAGCTACAGCATCTATCACTGATTGGTCCGACAACCCCAGGAAGATAAATGGAATAGCTGCTTTGTAAAAAGCTACCCTAATGAATGAACTGAACTGGCTTATGGCACTGTGAATAATTACACAGCTCTTGAGAGTTCTGATGTAAACAAAAATGTCAATCACACCAATAACCATGCTGATTTATGTGCCATAGGCACAGCCTGCAGTAACAGTGAAAGCACGGGGTCCACTGGGTGGAGAAGATGCAGAAATTGGCATCTCTCTACAGCTTGTAATGGCCAAATACGAAACACTCAAAACTGACCTCACACATTTTTAATAAATGTTTATGTTGTCATAGCCCCCAAAAAAGAAGATTCACATATTGTTCACTTATCTTAACCTCTGGACAAGATTTTCCTTATAGACTGACTTGGACCCAGTAGACAAAAATGTTTAAGTTTGTAGTTTATAATCAGGGAGAGTACCAAAAACACACACAACAAATACTCTAACTGCAGGGGAAGAAAGAGGTTGGCCAACAATCAAGTCGAGAAAACAAAAGATAAGGCCAGATCTGAATTGAGACAGGATCTGACAGGGGGTACAAGTAAAACAATTATGTTCCCCCGTGAAAGCAAATGAGAACGTCTCCCTTTTCCTACTGTCTTGTCTATGAGGTCTTGGTGGGGTTGGTGGAGAACAGATATTAAATGATCCCAGAGAAACAAACCTACAGATAAGGACAAGCCTTGGATTGTAGTACTAAGCTGAGAGCTGGGAGAGAATACAATTGAGCCACTGGGACCATGACCCAACTGCCCCATCAGCCGCCTGGGAAAAGAGCACCTGGCCATCTAAAGACAGAAATTTCAGCTCCAAAAGCAACTGCAATGTCCTATTGGTAATGCGTTTCCTATGAATTGCATTCACATTCAGGTAACTTGTAAGAAACCTGTCCTGTAATTCAGAAAAACCGAGAAGCGCTGGAGATGGGTGTGGATGAAACAATGGCAATGATTCATAAAGTCGGGAGAGAACTTGAGAAGCTCAAAGAGAGCACGTTTGCACAGGCACACCTAGTGCAGTACCTGGCACTTTGCGCAGCAGGTAGGTGCTCAGCGCAAGTGAGTGCTCCCTTCCTCATTCCACTTGAAGGCACCAGGACAGGCGGTTCAGATGGTCGAGTCCTTTCTAGAACACTCACACGGAGCTCGGCACACCCAGGTCTCCTTCCAACCAGGCAATGGGACACACTGACCTTCAAGAATTACAACTGAAGCCTTTTGGTCAAATTCAGATGTGCTATATATACCTCAATACCAAGTGTGATTCAGTATCTTACTTCTAAATATCATTCTAATAAGCAACTATCAGCTAGGCACTTGGACCTGAAAATTCAGGCGAGGAAAGAGAAATAACTCACTAGGTACCTTTCAAGGCAAAACAAAGATGAAATGGAAAGGCTCCAGGGCAACCCGGATGGAAAATGATCACCCGGCAAGAGGCCCTGATTCGGTTTGGATTCATCCTTCTTCACAGGATAACTCTGTTCCAAAGAAACTGGGCGCCAAGAAAAGCTTGGTGCCCAAATATAGAGAACTGTGAAACGTAAGGGTTTGAAAATCTCCCAGGAAAAATCTGGGGGACTTAAAAAAAAATATATCCATCCAATGCTCTGGCAAAAACATAGAAGACTGAAATTCCAGAGCCCATCTAACCCAGGGACCCTCCATCTTGTGGCTTCTGGTCCACTCCCCAGGGAAGGAATCTAGGCCAAAAGAGCAGCTTCCCTTATCTGTGTCTGCAAGAATGACAGAAACGGGAGAGAAAAAGGAAAGAGTCGAGGTTGCCACCTTCCCTCACTGGAGTAATTATAAGGTCACCTCCGAACACTAGCCTGCTTTCTGCTAGTGTTTTTGGATCTGAAAAACAACAACCAACAGGGACCAGGCACAACCCTATGGGATGTGGTCACTATTGCTTTAACTCCACTGTACAGATGAACAAACTGAGGTTCAGAGCCATTCAAACTGCGCTCACAAAGCTAACTAAAAGTTGGAGCTGGTGTTTTAACCCAGCTTTTCTGAGGCAGAGTGACTGGTATATCACTCCAAAGGAGGACAGGACTCCTTTTCCCCAAGGTACTCTGATCAAGGTACTCTCCCTATATTTTTATTGGAAGAGTTGGAATTGATTGATAAAAATTGTGTTCTTCTATGGACTCAGCGCTGAGGCCTCCCTGATGTATAATTGCTGTTATTATTTTTATATGGGAAAGGAACAAAGAGCTTTACCCTGAGAGGCAAGGAATGAGACTGTAAGACAGACCCTGTCAATGCCATTATGAAAAGGGAAAGGTTTCAGAGGCTGATGGACCAGTCGCCTGCAGTGGCCACAGTCTTTGCTTTCCTTTTTCAGAGACATTTTCTGCAGCAGGGCCTGGGCTTTGAGAAGAACGATATTCTGCTTTTGTAAGAAAGGGAGCAGATTTCCCAGGCATGCTTTGTGTCCCAGACTCTTTCACTAATTGAGAGAGTGGCACGACAGAGCACATGTCCATTCACACAGCCAGCACACGTCTGCTTCTGCCTTCTCATGTTTTTCTCTTTTCTTTTTTTTTTAAATTTCTCCTATGAAGACAACAGTTCCTGCTAACAAAATGAAGTAAAAAGCAAATTCTTCTTAATGAAAATAAAAATGTCAATAGGATATCTTTCTTCATGCTAATCCCCTACTTGACATGCAATGACATCATTCCACAGAAGCTGGGGACAAATGTAACATCCACTGTAATTACAGGCTTAATACGCAGGGAAAGGGAGGTGGCTGTGAGGTGCAGGCCAGCGCTTCCCAATGGGCCCTCCCTGGGAATAAAATCGGACCCCCAAAGCGGTGGTGGAGTCTTGCTGTGACAACCCTAAAGGAAGCAGAAATCAAAGCACTACCTTCGCCATGAATTCAGGTTTGATTTTCTGATGCAAACTTTATATCCCCAAGTGACCATTTAAATAAAATTGCATTTTCTTTTTCAATCAGTGTCACAAGAGACATGTGCACACATAAAATTCTCACTCACAAACATGCAGAAACTAAAGGTTTGGAAAGAAAGCTGTAATTCATAAGGTTTTCATCCAGTGGCAATAAGAATGAACGTGGCACTTCCTTTAGCAGAAGCTAGAAGGTGGGGGAAGGGAGTATCTACAATACCCTAAAGAGGCATTTATTTATGTAACTTTTGAAATCTGTAAAGTCCTGATTAGATAAATGGAAATATTTGGCTTTAGGGAACTTCAAGTACAAAAAAAACACAAAACAATAATGCTATAAACCAGGGGTCCTCAAACTACGGCCCGCGGACCACATGCAAATACAAATGTTGTATTTGTTCCTGTTTTGTTTTTTTACTTCAAAATAAGATATGTGCAGTGTGCATAGGAATTTGTTCATAGTTTTTTTTAAACTATAGTCCGGCCCTCCAACGGTCTGAGGGACAGTGAACTGGCCCCCTGTTTAAAAAGTTTGAGGACCCCTGCTATAAACCATGAGTCTGAACAAAGTAGGGTTGAATAATACCACAGATTTTATAGAGCAGCAACTGTTGCAGGTCATTTGAAGATTACAACAAGATGAATCAGCTTTTACTGCTTGGCTAATGTTTCTTATTCATTTCCTTGAACAGGAGGTTAAAAGCATTAATCATTAACAAAGATTCCCTTCTTCTTTTTATTTTTTTTAAAAAGCACTTTTCCTTAAAAATCTTTTTTCAAAAAGATAACATATTTGGTAAAGGAAACTATTGGTTTATAGTACAAAATATCTGCACATTTACAATAAGAATGGTATGCTATTTACCATGGAACCAATCGATTTTATGGGAGAATCTGTGTTACTCAAATGACATGTGTGATTCTCTCTTAAAGACATTTTGAAGTGTATCCACGATGCCAAAATGGCACTACATTCCATAAGGATCACAGATTTTCACAAATAAAGGTGACATTTCATTATTATTTTGAGTTGGAATTAGGAAGCCTGGTGGGTTAAATATGGTAGCAGAACAGAAGAACCTAATATATCCTTAACCAACTTTATGAATTTCTGAAATATTTATAAAAATGCACAAAACCAGAAAAACTGACTTTGGTGATTAAGAGTAAAGAGATGGTCATATGCTGAAAAGTGGAGGGTAGAGGAGTTCGGCAGGGGGAGAGCTAGAGTGGCCAAAAAACTCATAGTCACAGACAACAGCCTTGTGATCACCAGAGGGGAATGGGTGAGCGGGGAGGTAAAAAAGGGTAAAGGGAGGATAAATGGTGCCAGAAAGAGACTCAACTTGGGGTGGTGAGCACACAATACAATATACAGATGATGTATTATAGAATTGTACACCTGAAACCTATACAATTTTATTAACCAAGGTCACCCCAATAAATGCAATAAAAATTAAAAAATAAATTGCAGGAAAGACAAAATGCAACAGCAGTATTTAAATCTGCACCCAAGGCATTAAAGAGCAGAACCAACATTGCAGAACACCAACAGCAACGTGCAGGCCAGATGTGAGGTGCTCTCCCCCAGAACGTGGGAAAAAATCAAAGGGAAAATGATGAGACAGAGGATGAGCATAAAAACGAGTTTGAGTATAAGATTTATACATGTTTTAAAATTTATTGTTGAAAGTATTACAGATGTCTCCCCTTTTGTCCCCCATTGCCCACCCCTACCCGGTCCCACCCCACGTCAGGCCTTCACCACCCTATTGTCCGTGTCCATGGGCAATGCATATATGTTCTTTGGTTAATCATATTTTTAAGATTGAAATCAGAACCACAGGAACAGAAACAATGAAAAGGATATAAATAGAAAAGAGCTTTGCTACCTGAAAAAACGATCAAGGCATGCAGACTGAAATGGTTCAGAGCATTTCAGGGGGGAAAAGTAATGAGAAATATTTAAATCTCCACATTTCTTTACAGCATATTTTAATTTCAGATAAGAGGAAAGTAGCCAAGATTTGGGAGTGAGCAAATGACTGAGAAAGTTCATCTACATGCAATTAAATTTTTAACATCTTCACATAAAATCCTAAATGGAACAAGAAAGTCAGTCCTGTGTTAGATTAATAGTGAAGCCAGATTTTAGTTTTTCCAGTAAAAAGCACAGGTTTCAAATAATATAATAGGGTATCTGCTTCAGTCACATCCTCCAAAAATGAGGTATTTTTCTGTGCAAAAGTTGAGATTTTAGATACATCACCAAGTCGGGCCAAGAGATATCAATGCCATGGAAGAGAGAGAGTGGACATTTAAAGCAGGAGGTAACTGACAAATGACAATTGATCAGAGATGTGATGCAAGAAAGCTGCTTATAAATTGTCTTGAAAAAAGACAGCATCGGAAAGAGATGACTGGCCTACCAGAGCCTTAACAATCACCAGTGACTATCTGTGAAGCAGACCCAAGGAAGATGGTGGGAAGAAGAAACTGAATCTCTAAGCACCATGTACATAGGAGATGTTCCAGAGGGACTCAGGAACCAGTTAGGTTACAGCACAAACCTTCGAATTCTAATCCAGAATTGGTTGCTTCACTCCTCTAACGCTGGGATTTTGTAGACCAGCAAATTTATAATTAATCCTATGCCTTTAAGAGGCCAATGAAAATTCAGATAGTTCCTTTTATATTCATTCTTAATTCAGAGCAAAGTAGTGGAATCCTTATAAGAATGATATCTTCATAGAAATATTTTTAAACCATGTCTGTTTCATTGTTCCTATTTCCAAAGAAATGTGCTACTATAACCCCACATTGACCCCTGTGAAATTCAAGAAATATCTGCATACTCTAGCCTATGAAACTAAGCAAAATTGCTACTATTGCATTAAAAGGGAAACATACAGTGTCCAATGTCTTAAAAATAAAATAAGTGTTTGTCACAAATCTGAGCTCTACAGTTCTCTCACTTTTCCCCTTACTAGGTCAGTTTCCTCTTTTATATCCTTATTTAGCTCCATATTCTCTTTCCTAGTACTTAGCACAGATGGTGAAACGTATTCGTATGACAATCTAATTAATGTCTGCCCCCTTACCTTGACTGAGCGCTCCATGGGAGACCATGTAGGGACTGTAGATTATTGATTTTACTCATTATTGTTAACCTCAGTATTTGACACAGTACCAGATCCCCTAAGACAAGCAATACATATTTGTTTAATGAATAGATTGAGTGTATATGTTTTAATTCATTATTCAGCCAAGCAAGTAATTTTAGCCTATGAATTCCAAAAATCTTCATACAGATACCACATCATGGCTTTGCATATTAGCGATGCTTATCAACTTGGCCTGGAAACCATTTTTTTAAAAATACTAAAATGACTCTCACTATGTGTTGATATTATATCACAGAATATTAAAGACAAAAGGAACCTTAGAGATAATAAAACTGAAGTTCATAAATGCGAAGTAATTTGTCCACAATAGCACAAATCTACTTAGCAGTAGAAGCGGGATTCAAGCATAGATTTTCTACCCGACCCTCAGCCTCCAAGGGTTCTGGGCACTGCTTCTCAACACACTGGCTCTTCACAGAACTTCTAGGTTGCCAAGTCTCTGAAAGTGATTGGTAGTTTGTAAAGAAACATTTTACCACACCTCAAAGTTTAAAGGAAATTTGTAATTTAAAAAATGGTTTGAAATACAACCACTGCAAATTTTCAGATTTCTTATGCATATTATTTTTAAACCCAATAATACTTTCTCAAACCTGTAACACCTCATCATTCATTGTCATACGTGTACTAGTA
>NW_006299705.1:102073-107042 GCF_000327345.1 Myotis davidii | reverse complement strand
CTTTCCCAAGGGACAGTAGCCCAAGACTTCCTTAGTTCAATGGTTAATAGATAATTGCATTATTTTGTTCTTATCATGCAGTTGCAATTGGGAAAAAGCAATTTCTGAAAAGTTAGAATGCTGAAGATTTAAAAAATCAAGCCCTATGATTCGGGCTCTTCCTTTGGTCTTCATTTTTCTCATTTGAAGTAGGTTTTTGTTTGGTTGGTTGTTTTTTCTTTTCCTTCTTTTTAAGATGTAAGTTGGAACTTTTTGGGGGGGAGGTGGGGACCCCAACTAGCTTAATATTTTTTTAATATATTTTATTGATTTTTTTACAGAGAGGAAGGGAGAGGGATAGAGAGTTAGAAACATCGATGAGAGAGAAACATCAATCAGCTGCCTCCTGCACACTCCCTACTGGGGATGTGCCCGCAACCAAGGTACATGCCCTTGACCGGAATCGAACCTGGGACCCTTGAGTCCACAGGTTGACGCTCTATCCACTGAGCCAAACCGGTTAGGGCTAGTTTAATATTTTTGATGAGTTTGCCTACCATGCATAGAAAATCCATTTGTTGGCTAAAGGATTCCAGTAACAGAAATTTCTATCTCATGATGGAATCATATTTCTGGACAAGCCTGGAGTGAGTCAATTTGTCAAATTATTTAATTTATATTTATATGCTGAAATGTTATTCCAGAGACTACAAATAGTCTCTGTTCTATGTATAAAACAAAAATAAGACACAGTATAATATGTATAATACATAATATAATACTTCTTTAAAAAGAAGACACCGATATCATTAGATGTTTTAAAATAACTCAAACCAGCATTTTTGCAGAAAAGAAGGCTGTGATTGGAGAATAGAGAGGACGTATTAGAAAAAGGGGGAAGAAGAAGAAAAAAGAAACAGAAGGGAAATGGATGACATTACCTGGGAAAAGGTATGAGTGATACAGGTGAGAAAACAATGGGAAGGGAAATGGATGACATTACCTGGGGAAAAGGTATGAGTGATACAGGTGAGAAAACAATGGGAAAAAACAATTTTACTCACATAAAATTACCTTTTTCATCAACAGACATTTACTTGGATTTCTAATGCTTCTTTAATAAGGAAGATGTTTTTGAAATAATATAAAAGCTAGGTCACTTATACACATATAATTATATATGTGCATGTAAATGTCTACACAATTTTAGCCATACAACCTATTCTTAGGATCTAAAGCTATTCTGCACAATTTTAGAGTACAGGCAATACACCTTTCAAGATAACCTCAATTCTCATTTCTTTTATCACTTGGTTGGTTTTGTCTTTATTAGCTCATTAGGAGGCTAGACAATGCATGGAGAAAACAATTATCTATTTTTTAAAATATGTCTTCACATGCAAGAGATAATAGAAAGTAGAATGGAAAAATGATTGGGACTTAGAAGTAGAGTGCACTGGTAGTATATGCAACAGAAAAATAAAGTGGGCTAATGCATATTTTGCAAACTCTTCAGATTTTTTTTTTAACTTCCCAGACCAGGGGTCCTCAAACTTTTTAAACAGGGGGCCATTTCACTGTCCCTCAGACCGTTGGAGGGCCGGACTATAGTTTAAAAAAAAAAAAACTATGAACAAATTCCTCTGCACACTGCACATATCTTATTTTGAAGTAAAAAAACAAAACGGGAACAAATACAGTATTTGTATTTGCATGTGGCCCGCGGGCCGTAGTTTGAGGACCCCTGACCCAGACGATTGTCATCATTATTCTCTCCACACTTCCCTTCTTTCTTTTTAGCAGTCTTGAGTTCTTTTGCAGTGTATAGAATGAATGACTCATTTTGGGGAGCAATATAATAGTGAGAGACATCCACTGTCCTAGATAGAAATACAATCAGATTAGTAAAATTGAGATGGCTATTGGCCAACACAATATAAAGGGTTTGCCCATATTGTTTCAGCAGTAAGAACTCATCTCTAATCAGCATGCCCCCTTTCTGACAGTCTTATTACCACTGGCCTTCATAAAGAGGACCTGAGACACAGGGGACTCTCTTCCTCAATCAGCCACGGAAGACTAAATTAGATTGTTCTGAGTTTGGGTTCAAGTAGGTGGTAAAGTGTTCTCTTGTGTAAGTGCATCTGTCTTGGCCCGTGCTTCAATAAAATGCTAATATTTGCCCAAGGAGTGCAATATCTCTTTTGTAAAAACTCCCTTTGAAAATATTCCTCTATTTGGGAGAAAGAAGGAATAACAGATTTCTAAGTGCACGTGTTCTATCAATAGTTTAAATATAACATGGGCTAACATATAAATTTGGCTTAGCAATTCTAAGTCAATTCTAGATAAAATGAAGGTGTTCGTATAAAAGAAAGGACTATATCACTGAATTCTAAAACTTCAAAAAAATAATAATCCCACAAGGAAATTATTGGCAACTCCCTATTTGATTAACAAGACCACCATATTTCTCAACCATAGAGATACTATCTACTATCATTAATGTTATTGTACATAGATTATTTCATTTTGGTTTTTAGAAAACTCTGTTAAGTTTGCTGTAAAAATAACATTACATATATGTTTTAGTGATTGAATTAAACATTTTTTTGCAAATATAATCAAATTGGGGATAGGACAAATTGAAATTGTCACCTTAAAGGTATTAGATCCCAACAATCATATGATGTATTACCATAAAAATCACTTTTCCTTCCGATAATCAGTGCAATAATAATGTGATGTGAGCACTGCTCCCCAAGGGCATTCAGATCTGCCTGTTCTCACTTGTTAAACTACATTGTAGTAATTGGGTGTTCACACGACAAGATATGCACAGCTGCTCATGCTTATTAAAATGTAGGCCATTCTCAATGGGTCATACAAATGCTGTCCCTGGCACTTGTAACATAGTCAGCCTGTAGACGATCCCCAGAACCCATAAAATTTCACCTTCAGTCTCTTTCTAAGGATCTGTGACTAAATAGCTAATCTGAACTCCATGCAGCACCAAACGTCCATGTGGAAATTCTAATTATAATGGGGAAAATGCAGCTATTTCCTGTTTGGCATTAGGTAGATAAAACACTCATGAATTTGACTTTTGAAATACTTTCCATGCAAGTGTTTGTCATTGTACAAACACCGTTAAGTTTCGTCTGGTTTGGTTTGTCTGCAAGGTAAAGACAGAAGGAAAAGGCTAAGGACCAAGAACTCCCAAACCAGGAAATCAGACTGAGGGTCATAAAGCTGTGCATGTTCCCCGAAAATGTATAACCCTATCAAACGGAACAGGCAGATTTTCTAAACTAAATTCTCTCACTGGTACTGTAAAACCTAGTTGAAAACCCATTTCAAGCTAAACAGAGAATAGGACAAGTCCCCTTCTCATGTCAGTGATGAGGCAAGTTAGTAAAAATTCATGGACTCATAGAACACAGAGTGTAGCCTAAGTAAGTTTACAGTTGGGAGTATGCAAGACAGTTTATTGTGTTATTATTTATTAATTATTGTATTATTTTCCATACAGACTACTGTACACCTACTTTTGCCCCATCCTGTATAAACTGGAGGAGACTCAGAGATCATTTAGTCCAGTGGTTCTCAACCTGTGGGTTGCGACCCCTTTGGGGGTCGAATGACCCTTTCACAGGGTCGCCTAAAACCATCGGGAAACACATATATAATTACATATTGTTTTTGTGATTAATCACTATGCTTTAATTATGTTCAATTTGTAACAATGAAATTGGGGGTCACCACAACATGAGGAACTGTATTAAAGGGTCGCGGCATTAGGAAGGTTGAGAACCACTGGTTTAGTCCATCTTGTGTTCTAAAGAAAGTGGCAGTGGAAGTGACTAGTCAAATAGGTTAAGAAAAGTTATGGTTATATAAAATTAAACAAGTGTATTTATATGCAGTTACCTACTTTATGAGTCCTCAAAGAATATGACCTTGTATGCGCAGTTTCAGACTTATTTCACAATGGAATTCTTTCCCACTGACTATCTATTAATGTTTTTACAGAACTAATGGCTAGCAGAAGAACGTTTCAGGTACCCTGATCTAGTCTAAGCCCTTCATTTTGCAGAAGAGAAAAGGCCTCTTAGCAACTTTGCAGGGGGCTACCTGGGCAACAAGAGTCTCTGGTGGGCCCAAAGCTGCTGCATTAGATCAGGCCTCCAGGACTCCGGAGAGGGGAGAAGCCTTGGAAGCAGCTCACAACACAAGTGCCCTCCCTGCTTCCCAGCAGGAACAGCTGAATCAGAGCTCTCCAAAGTGTCCATTCTAGCCTCAGGGCAGTGAAACAATCACTTCAGATTTATTTCCATAACACCTTTCACTTTTACAATCTCTCCCACGTGTCTTCCGAGTCTGCCAATGGACACTGTTCCAGCACTCAGAGATGAAGACAATCTTGAAATCAAGCCTATACATTCATTTCAGCAGTTTTGTGCTCACATGCTTTCAGAGAGCATGAATCCTTAAAATAGCAAGCCAGTCTCTTCATAATTAAAGCACTTAACACAAAATGTAGCTCCAAACTACGAAATCATTAATTCTGTTTGAATCCAAAATTCCTTGGTCCCGAAGAGAATCCAGTGCTTAATGTGTGCCGATAATATGATGCTAGTGACTATTTTTATGTATGTGCATTTTTAAAATAGCCAGAGCAAACAGAATTTACAGAAGTCTCCTCCTACAAAATTCTCATTTGACACATATTATACACTAACTTGTTCTGTTATCTTATTTCCATGCTCAGTTGTAAACTCTCAGGCCAGGACTACTTAGACATCTAATGGCCTGCCGAGCCATACCGTGTCTTGCTACAGGAACTACTACATAAATATTTAATGGCGATTGGGGCTGCTAATAGGGCACCTTCTAAAAAGATATACCATATACTGTGAAAAGATTATCTCCTACCAATGAATTAGAAGATAAGGTATGCCTTCCTTTTCTCTTCCTCCTCCTTCTCCTA
>NW_006299705.1:98283-102040 GCF_000327345.1 Myotis davidii | reverse complement strand
CCCCTCCCCCATTTGTTTTGCAGGTCTTTCACAAACATCAAAACCTCTAGGTGACCATTCAGAAGGCAGAGAGCAGCTACTCCAAATGACTCAGGAGCTCCGCATGCACCAAGAATGCTGCTGGCTTGGGTTGCAGAATTTACTCCATCTTTAGTCTTAGTGCTGTCAAGTGAACTTCCCCAAATGTGACATTTCCATGGACTGACATTTCGGGAATACAAAAGCAAACTGTGTAGGGAGCAGCGTCCTTGGGGCAGGTGCACTGGGGATGTGTGTGTTCCTTCGGGGCACCAGCTGTTCCTTCCCCAGGCGATTCCTGTGTGATGCAAACAAGGAAATCTGTGAACTTGGTCCAAAATGCTCAACTGGGGCTCCTTTACACACAGCCTCCGGTGAAAACTGTTTGATTAAGAAAGGGCTGGCAAAGTGCTGGTTAGAGGACTTTCTATACCAGCCGTGGGCAAACTACAGCCAGCGGATCCGGCCCGCTTGAAATGAATAAAACTAAAAAAAAAAAAAAAAAAGACCGTACCCTTTTATGTAATGATGTTTACTTTGAATTTATATTAGTTCACACAAACACTCCATCCATGCTTTTGTCCCGGCCCTCCGGTCCAGTTTAAGAACCCATAGTGGCCCTCGAGTCAAAAAGTTTGCCCACCCCTGTTCTATACCAAGGCAGTCCTCAGAATGTTCATTTTTATCTTAACCCCTCAGACAATTAAACCCACAAGGCACTGTTTAGAGGCAAACTCAGTTGGAGCCTCTAAAATGAGGGGTGATGCAACTGCGGACAGGGGTCATAACGAATAAAGCACCACCTTCCCCAGGTCTTTTTTGTTCATTTTTAATTAGATACTTTTATTTTGAAATCATGTGTAGACTCTCTTGTTGCGTTTTCTGTAATCAATTATCTCATCAGTCCTGAGTAATTGCAGCTCTTTAACATAAGTTGCAATAGTTTATTAAAATAACATTATTTTTGTCTTGTGTTTATGTGAGTTTCTCCAGTCCCTGTGGTCATTTCTAAGTGTACTTCCCCAGGGGCACTTCTTTCTTTCTCACATTCTTCTATGACCAAAGAAATCTGACTTCCCAGCAATAGAAATTACCCTAAAGTCACAACAAAGAAAACAAAGGCATAAGCCCTGGAGTATGATGTTTGGGGAAACTTGATGGTTGCCTGGGTAGCATTTAATTAGTCCTGGGTTGCGGCTGAGGGTGGGGGTGCTGGTACCTGGGTAACCTTTGTCACTACCACTAAATCTGTGGTTGAACAATCAAACTGTAATGCTTGTTGTGATTTTTATTCTCACTCATCCTTTTCTTTAGGAATTTTAGTAAATATAAATCTCTCCTCTCCTCTCTCTCTCTCTCTCTCTCTCTCTCTCTCTCACACACACACACACACACACACACACACACACACCAATTTGTAAATTAAGAAAATACTCAGTGTTTTTTAAAGCTGTGAAATTTTTCCAACTGAATTATAAACAGTGGGACACCTTATTCTTTAACCTATCCTTTTACAATTACTTGCTTATTAATAAGCACTCAAAAATAGCACTTGACATTTTAAAAAGGAAATCTCTCAGTTTATGCTTTATTCCTCTTCCACCATTATTTCTAGCATGCCGTCATAAATGCTGAACAAACTGCCCCAGAGAGAAGCATGCAAAACTGGACAGTAAAGAGTAAAGGGACTGTACTTGCTAGGTGGTTTGCTGATATTGAGTGCTATAAAACACACACACACACACACACACACACACACACACACACAAAACCCTGTACGAGCAAAAACCATGGGCTCTCTTTGGTTTCTGCAATGAAGACAAAAGCTGCCCTGGGTTGGCAGTGTTAGAAGCTGTTCTGTAATGCACTTAGTTGGATTTAATGGCAAATTACTGACATCCCCCCCAAATGGTTACTGGGCCCAGGCAGCCAATTTTCTGCCACCTTCCTGCCTATGCGTGTCTAAGGTGAGTGGCTCCACAGTGCCCATTAGGAACAGCTTGAGAGCCATTACAGTCGGTAGGGTAAAACATCCTTTTTACTCCAAAAAAAAAAAGTGAGATGAGTAGGTATTTCTAGGGCGGTCTGAACAAGCCACCAACAATCCCAAGGAATGAAGGCACCTGAGTGGCAATGAAACACCGTGTTATTCTTTTTTGTTGGCCAAACCTGCATCAGAAAAAAATACACCGGTGTGTGAGGATCTCTGGATATAAAGAATCCCCAATGTTTCAAAGTTGTGCAAAATATACACCTCGCGGGAATTACGCCTTGTGTAGCACACACTATAAATTCTCTTCTTCTCTTTGGGAAGTTTAGCCCTTTCATCCTTCCAAAGGCATTCAGTTGGGGGCGACCAGGCAGTTTACCGAGAATGAATGGGAGCACTGGGGCAGGAGCGGCTGCTGATTGCTCCCTCCCCCAACTGCAGCCCACAGGCTGGGGAAGCTGAGGGCAGAGGGCAAGTGTAAGAAAGGCGAGTGATTTGCATGAAAATGGGAGTCTCCTTCCCAGGGAGGCGGCATTGACCTCAAGGGATGCTAAACAAAGGTCTGGTTACTTCAACACAGATAACGCTCCCGATTTGTCATTTTCTTCTAATACTGGGATTCCTTCCATAACCTTAGATGACGACGCCATGAGAAACAGTGAGTGGAGCGGTGTTGGCATGTGGGCAGGTGCCTGTACCCGTGTGTGCGCACCTGAGAGAGAAAACATGAGGATCAAGTTCCCTCTGAAATCGCAGGTTCCTTGAGGGTTAAGTCAGCCTCTAGGATGCAAGCGAACATGCATTTGTGTGCTTTATTGTTAAAGGATGGGAGCTGGGCTAAAAACACGTTCATTACTCCCTGACCTCCATTAGAGCAGCTAATGCATTCGAGGCACATACTATTAGGCTATAACTCTGTACAACGACAGACTAAACACACAAGTCTAGACAGAGAAAGGAGACGACTGAAAATAGTCTTAGATCTCTGCTTACAGGCGTTTTAGCATTTCCTTATCATTCTACTAGCAAATAGCATAAAACCTGACCTCATTACTGTCAACGGGAGTAGAGGATTCGCATGACTTAAATTCAAGGGTCTTGATTTGAATTCTCCACTAGAAAACAACCTTCAGGCCAGATAGTTTTAGCAGTCACTCAGCACAAATCTGACCGTGCTCAGCTGTGGTTTGTTTATCTTCTAGAGAAAAGGCCTGGGTTCTTAAACAGAACCACCCATGTACACATTACAAAATCAATCACATTGTAGGAAGGTTTGTGTGAACGGGATCTAGGAGTTATAGAGCCAGTGACAAAATGTAAACATGCCAAGGTCTTACTATTTATTCAGTTGCCTAAAAAAATAAACCGCCAGAAATCTTGGTTTCTTAAAACTGGCAAAGTCTACAGTCACTTGCTGATTGGAGAAAACAGAAGAAAGAATTGTGTGGTAGAATGGAGTGGAAGAAGTTGCAAGGGAACAGAGTATGTGACCCCCAAATACGCCACTTTGGCACGTGGAATTTCTTGAGTGGAAGGCAAGATCCCACGGATTCAAGAAAAACTTTTACTTTTCCCTTAACTACCTGGGAGAATTTAATTAGGGGTCCTGGCTCATAGAAAGAGCTATTAACAAAGATAACTTTTACTTGAATGACCTACCTGTATGGCAGGGCAAACATCTAATTACCAAACGTCTGCTCTTATTGTCCTATAAATTACCCTCCTCCTCTTTGAAGCTCCAGGCCTTTA
>NW_006299705.1:89811-98241 GCF_000327345.1 Myotis davidii | reverse complement strand
GGCTTAAAACCCTCACCAACCCAACTTGCCCTTCCTTGGGTCTTTGTGAGGTTAAATTTGTTTTTCTCCTGTTAATCTGTCTTTGTCAGTTTAGCTAATAGAACAGCTAACCTGTAAAGGTAGATGAACATATTTTCCTCCCCTACACTTGAATAGATTATCACAGTAAGAAAGCAGACTAGCACTCTCACCCACATCAGCACTCTCCCATCGGCACCAACAGGGCCATTTTGAAATGATATTCGACCCTGCCCTATGGTTTGATATGACAGCACCTTAGCATTACGCCTCCTTTTTGCTCTCACATCCAAAGGACCTTCCTAAACTCAGTCATGGAATGTTGCTGCCCCCTACACATAATCAGCAGCAATGTTCCTTCTGATCATGCTGAAGGCAATTGTTTTTCTCTGAGAAACATCTTTAATTTCTTACTATTTATTCAGTTGCCTAAAAAAATAAACCGCCAGAAATCTTGGTTTCTTAAAACTGGCAAAGTCTACAGTCACTTGCTGATTGGAGAAAACAGAAGAAAGAATTGTGTGGTAGAATGGAGTGGAAGAAGTTGCAAGGGAACAGAGTATGTGACCCCCAAATACGCCACTTTGGCACGTGGAATTTCTTGAGTGGAAGGCAAGATCCCACGGATTCAAGAAAAACTTTTACTTTTCCCTTAACTACCTGGGAGAATTTAATTAGGGGTCCTGGCTCATAGAAAGAGCTATTAACAAAGATAACTTTTACTTGAATGACCTACCTGTATGGCAGGGCAAACATCTAATTACCAAACGTCTGCTCTTATTGTCCTATAAATTACCCTCCTCCTCTTTGAAGCTCCAGGCCTTTATTGTATTACTTAGGGGAGGAGCGTGAAGTCTCCCAAGTCCATGTAAAAATTTGTGAGGTTAAATTTGTTTTTCTCCTGTTAATCTGTCTTTGTCAGTTTAGCTAATAGAACAGCTAACCTGTAAAGGTAGATGAACATATTTTCCTCCCCTACACTTGAATAGATTATCACAGTAAGAAAGCAGACTAGCACTCTCACCCACATCAGCACTCTCCCATCGGCACCAACAGGGCCATTTTGAAATGATATTCGACCCTGCCCTATGGTTTGATATGACAGCACCTTAGCATTACGCCTCCTTTTTGCTCTCACATCCAAAGGACCTTCCTAAACTCAGTCATGGAATGTTGCTGCCCCCTACACATAATCAGCAGCAATGTTCCTTCTGATCATGCTGAAGGCAATTGTTTTTCTCTGAGAAACATCTTTAATTCAAACTTTAATATCATTACAAAAAGGAAGTTAGCCAATATCTAAATCCAGTATTTCCCATAGATAATAATAATCACCAAATATACAAGTCAAATAGATATTCAATAAGGGAGACAATTTTAACACTAGCTCACATTTATTGTTTTACTATGTGACAAGCACTGTTTCAAGATCTTTACATGCATTAATTCATTTGATCCTCATGAAAATTCTGAGGTATTATAAATCCGTTTTATAAGCTGAGGCATAAAATGATTAAGGGACTTGTCCGAGATCCTATAGCAAATGACTGTCAGAGTGAGGATCCAGAATCTGCACTCTTACTCACTATGCTATGTTGCTGGTGAGGATTTGAATTCTCAAAATGTTTTAATTATTTAATAGGCAGAAGACACAATGATGGAAAAGAGAGTATTAAAATTAATTTTCCTACATGAGCTGTTAGGTGCATTTGAGGCAATCACCAGTCTTTTATAAGCCATCTGTAGACACAGCACCCAGCACAGCACTGATACAAGTAGGTAGGTAACCAGCCCTTACTGTAGGTGACAGGAAAAGGAGGAAGAATGGTACATTAGGCTAACGTGGTGGTTTGGGGGAGACTTGACCTTCCTAGTCCACTAGAGTAATGCTAGGTCTTTGGTCCAGAAACAATTAATTCTTTAGTAATTCTTGCAGCCTTGCATTTTGCAATACACAGCTGTCATTCTATAGAGTCAATCCAAGTATGAATGAACACAATGGGAATCACAGGCATTGTTTACACCCTCCCACCCAAACAAAACAAAAGAAGTAGTCTTACAAACAGTCATAGTAAGAAAGCCAGAACAACCTACAGAGAAAGGATAATAAAAGCTTGAATTTACATTTTGAAACATACTTGTTGGAAAAGGGTACTTCCCTTATTTTCCTTTTTGTGAGATGATTTTAAAAGTTATGGAGATGTGCAAGACACAAAAATACAACACAGTAACAATGAGAGAAACATATACTGTACCTTTACTTCAGCAAACCATGTGTCATCTGATAATTCCAGGATCATTCTCACTTCTCTCAATACAAAGAGCTGATTTTGCAAGTGGCTTTGCAGCAGATTTAACTTTTAATGAGCCAATTCCTGCTATGTTTTTCTTAGCACATTTACACGATTCCATGTTTTGGGTCCACAATTCATTTGCTAACTAGAATACATAGAATTTTATTCTAATATCAAACTCAAAGAGAAGAACTGGGTCTGTCTCATGGGCATACTGCTGCAGTCAAATGTGATTCATAAAGGCACTGACATTCTGTAAGTGGTTTCAAATCTCAGTATGGACAAGGCTAACTGAACATGATGTGGCCAGTCAAAAAGAGGCTGAACCCATTCCTGATTTTATAACAATGCCAATAAAATTAGCAATCATACAACAAAACCATGTAGACAGAAAAGAATATGCTCTATTCTATTTTACATAAAATTTAAGTGATAGTCAAGAAATAAAATGGAATATAGTAGCTATGAATGATCAATGGCAGAGCTTTGGAGAAAATCATCCCAGGTTTGGAGTCCTTTTGGGCCAGCAATTCTGCTCATAATCCTAAATGTAACCAACTGAGAGAAATATGGGTCACTGTTCTCGAGAGGAAGATAAGATGAGTGAGTCCAACTATATTCTCAGGCCTAGAGGTCAGAGTGAGGCAAGAGAGTAAGAAGCTAGGAAAATCCTTTGGCAAGTGGCATGAGGAAACTGAGACAGACAGCAGAACAGATGGCTGAGCAATTTAGAGCAAGCTAACAAATCCCAAGATCTCATCTTTTCTAACCAAGGACACTTAGGATCAAATAATTTACACATTCGAGACCAAGCTGGGATCGACTGGCCTCAGTCCCAGTCCCTTTCCAGTGACATTCTTTGAAGGTGAAACTGACCAGAGAATGACCCTGGTCCCACTATATCAGCGGTTCTCAACCTGTGGGTCGTGACCACTTTGGTGACCGAACGACCCTTTCACAGGGGTCGCCTAAGACCATCCTGCATATCAGATATTTACATTATGATTCGTAACAGTAGCAACATTACAGTTATGAAATAGCAACGAAAATAATTTTATGGTTGGGGCACAACATGAGGAACTGTATTTAAAGGGCCAGAAGGTTGAGAACCACTGCTCTATATGCTTGTTTTGTTGCATCGACATGTCAAAGGACACGCCTGGAAAGCTGAAGAATATTCTATTGAGATCCTCCCCTAAAATTCCCATCTTTAGAAAACAGATAAAAACCCTTAAGGCAAAGGACCCAGTGTGTGCCCGCCCTTGGGCATGCACATGCCTTCCTGCACCACCACCCCTACCCCACCCCCCCACCCCCGCAATCTTTCCTCAGGTGTGTATCTTTGCTTTATTTCTAAGCTCTAAAAGTTCCCAGGACACTTACAATCAGGGAAGCAGCAGGCAACGACACCTCATCCTGAGCAACACCCAGAATCTTTCTGCAAGGGCCCTCTTTTTGCCTCTATAACTTGTTTCCTGAGTCCACACCACCCAGCTGACTCACTGCTGCCTCTTTCTAAAGGACCAAGCCTAGGCTCACTCCTGTTGCTCTGATCTTGCCTCTTCTATCTTAACACATTGTTTGCGGGTAGTTTTTATCGCGCTAACAGGTGGCGCGGGCCATTTTTGCTAATTTTTTGCACAAATGGCAACGTTCAGTAAAATTACGATAACTTTAGTTTACGTATTTATACGTTACCCGCATTCTACCGCTAGTCTATAAAAAACGTATTAATACTACACTGGTAGAACGTATAAATACGTAAAACATATAAATACATTTCCCGCATACAATGTTTTAAGCCTTTCCTTTGTTTCACTGTCCCCAGCTTTAATAAACATACCTCAAAATCACTGGGACTTGTATCGTGAAATATTTCCTGCATGAAGTCAAGAACCCACACATTCCAGACTGTACCAGGGCAGACCTGCCTCAGTCCTGGTTCCTTTTCAGTGACTGGTTATTGGGAGCATCTTCACATATGAAAAATTTTTGTGTCCTTACCTTTAATTTCCTGTAGCACTCTTTTTCATTTCTGAAAGAAAGGCTATTTTAACAGCAATTGCAACCTCAGATTCTTTTACCTCTATTAAGAAAAGTGTGTGATATTTCAAGGATGAAATTATGATGTATATTTTATTTTGAAATGCAGATGTTTCCTTTTTCTTGGGAGGGTGTTGGGTTGTGAGATTCTGGAAGCATCTAATTTATATTCATAGCTTCATTTGAGTAACATTTAAGGTCAGAGTACAGTGAAGTAGCAAAAAATAATAATAATAATTAAAAAATACCCCAGAACTTTAAAAACCTGTAAGAATACACAAAATATATAACCCACACAATGACAACTTAAGCTGACTTTCTTAAAACATGGCTTCTGACTAACCTAATCCATATATATAAAAGCCCAGTGACCGGAACGGCAGAATGACCAGAACGACCAGAACAACTGGTGACTCTGACGTGCACTGCGGCAGCCAACCAGCCTGATCCGAGCCTGATCGGCCCCCAACACCCTGGTCAGGGGCAGGGCCGGCCGCCAACAGTCTGCAGCCTCCCACCTGCACTGGCCTGGCCCAATGAATGGGCCCCCATCGGAGCAGACCAGCCGGACCCCACTTGTGCACGAATTCATGCACCGGGCCTCTAGTAGATAATGACAAATACAAAGAATCCTTCAGCAAGAAAAGAAAGTCTTTTTTGATAACCCAGGCAGAGTTTTCCAGTCAATGGCCTATTTCCCCATCCTTTCAAATTCTAAGTTGACCAATACTAAACCCAAGTCTCACCTGGGACCTCAGGAGAGAATCTTGCAGAGTGTCGAGATACAAAAAGTTTCAGTTCTTGGTCTAAGTTGCATTCAATCAGGTTTGTGTCCCATGATCGGATTCCTAAGGAGGAAAAGGAAAACAGTTGACAGACTTCCAGTTGGTCATTTCAGAATGGTTAGGAAAGCATCCCTGTGACAAGTCTCAGGCTTTCAGGAAGGATGTGGAAACTCCTTTTCTGAAGAGCTTGGTGATGGGATGCCCACAGGATGGGAGGGCCAGGGAGTTCTCTCCACCAGGCCGCAAAGGAGGGATAACTAGCAATGTGGGCTGAACTTCTGTCCCTCGTAAAGTGTAAATGCAGCTTTTCTGCAAGAGTAAAAGAAAACAGTTATTAGGAAAATGACAGGCTTTCCTCCAGCGAGGGAATAGAAAGGACAGAAAGATGGGGAGTTCTGAAGCAGTTAAGAGGCCACCAGACAATCTGGCTTCCCCGTGGTCTACTTGTAAGTGGCAAGAAAATGTAGGATGAGGGTGGGAAAGCCAGCGGCACAAGGGCTGGCACTTGAGTCCAGGCCTTTGTTTTTTAAATGTTTCTGCAGTGTGCCTATGCATTTTGTGTGCATGTACAGTTTCTTTTCTTTATCCATCCCACTTCTGGCCTTAGTTTGTTAACCCCTGGATATCAGTGAAAAGTTTGTGTGATCTTTGATGAAAAGGCTGGATCTCAATCTTCAAGACTTAGCCTGTCTGTCATCCCAGGCATTTATTTCACCTGCTCAGCTTGGCAAGCAGCTCTTTCATTCACAATTGTTAGTTGTGTTGCATTTTCTCATCCAGAGACAAAGACATGTGGCCACTTTTTATACTTCATAAACTTCCTACAGAGTTGGGGGCCATGCACTGTCTATTCCCACAGAAGCTCACTGCTGCCTCTCTCTAAAGGACCAAGGCAGCTCTGCCTAGGCTCACTCCTGTTGCTCTGATCTTGCCTCTTCTGTCTTAAGCCTTTCCTTTGTTTCACTGTCCCCAGCTTTAATAAACATACCTCAAAATCACTGGGACTCGTATCGTGAAATATTTCCTGCATGAAGTCAAGGACCCACACATTCCAGACTATGCCGGGGCAGACCTGCCTCAGTCCTGGTCCTTTGTCACTAGGCTGGAAGCAGGGGTGAGAGGATACCCGGACAAGGACTGCTGTTGCCCTCCCTCCTTAGTCTCCTCCTTCTTGCCCCTCTGCCCTCCTCTCTCCTGCCCTCCCAAAGGAGATGCAGAGAGGAGCCCAGAGGACATCAGAGAAGGGAAATCTGAGGAGCAAGCCAGCATCAACTGAGGAACCACAAAACTCTGGAGTCGGTATGTGTTTTATGTATTTTTATATTTCCCCAAATAACCAGATGGCTCATGGTAGAGCCAGTGTGTAGTATCCATAATTGTACCTTTGCATGGGCATACTTAACTGCCAGGAACAAATCTCTGGAACTACAATCATTTACTACATACCTACTAAGGGCAGGGCTTGAAAGTAGGTATATCACAGCTAGTGAATTATCATTTTTGCTGGTCATTAGTCGGGTGCACAGACTTGGAAGTACATATAGGAGTGAGTTATTTAAATACACCTCTAAATCCTAAATGCATATCTGCATTTATTCCCATTTATCTCTTGTTCATTCCTCCTATCTTGCAAAGAATCAAGGTAGATTAGATTAGATAGGTGGAAAGGAAGGAAGGAAGGAAGGAAGGAAGAAAAGAAGGAAGGAAGGAAAGACACACGGGCAAAAGATATAATTATGGATACTATATACTGGCTCTACCATGAGCCATCTAGTTATTTGAGGAAATATAAAAACATATAAATATATAAGAAAGAATACACACACATTACAAAATATTCTGGGCACTCAGTTGACTATACATCAAAAATATCTTCAGCCCTAGCCAGTGGTACTAAGTGGTTAGAACATTGGCCTGCACACTAAAGGGTCTCGGGTTTAAGTGCCAGTCAAGGGTGCCCAAAAAAATATGTATATGTATTCAGATTATACACCAAACACTTTTTCAGCTATGAAGAATATTTTCCAATAGATGTATGTCCACTATAGGGAGGGAGAAATTTCTCCACAGTAATCTGTGGGAATAATTCAGGTATGAAAGAGTTAACATGCGTAAAGAGAGGCTAAATTATAAGGGAGAATTTTATGAGTCTCCCTGGAAACATTATCAGTCTCAGTTTGCATTTGTGCTAATGGAGTATTTAAATTTTAACAAGAAAGGCATGTTGAGATATCGAGGATCTTTTTAGTGCAGAAATGATAAATGGGTTCTTTTTGTTTCACAGAGAGCTTGACAGGTTGAGGGGTCTGAATTCATTAGAATATTTTACTTCAATCTAAACATACACTATTTACTCATCTAGTGTGAAAAATTAAGGAGTCCTGTCTGAGCTGCTTAATTAGTAATTGTTGATTGGATTCTTTGTGCTCAGGTCTGAGCTCTACTTTGTCTTCTGGCTTGTCAAGTTGGGTCAATAAGTTAATAATGAGACATATGTATTGAAATTAAATTCATACAATTTTTCTGCCTTTGTTCTGAATAATGTCCAACGTGCTACACCATTTGAATGACTTCATCTAGGGTTAGACGTAGACTTACTCTTACATTGTTGCTTGCCATTTTTCTGTTGGCCTCAATTAATTTGTCATGACATGTGCAATGAAATCCTTGTGTTATATTTCATAAAGTTCCTGGTTATATGATCTGTAATTTAGCAATGGAAAAAGTATGAAATAATAGAAAAACCATTTAGTAATTTTTAAATTATACTAGTAAACAGCTGCTAAAAAATATTTCCCATTTTAATTCACCCAATGAAACTAAAAAATTAAGGTTCTCTTTTTAAGGGAGCAATTTCTAGCCAAATTACTTGTTAGCAATGCATAATCACTACTACCACTTATAAAATAAAGGTTATAATGGATTTATTGGTTATTTTAGTTAGGAAATTTTTGGAGTTATACCACTTCCTATACCAATTTAAAGAAATAAAATACTTTGGAATTATTTTGTACCTTTTATTGAATAATATCAGTAAAGAGAAATAGTATTTCTCAATGAAGGTTCATGCTGCATTTAGTAGATTATATATCTTCCCTTTGTGTCTAAGAGGAAGCCACTAGTGGGCCCTCTAAAGCTTGTAGGACAAAAAAATATGTATCTTCTTTGGCCCTTCCCACATTCTCCCCTGAATTCAGAGAGGGAATAGTAGAGTGCTGGCTTTCAAAAGCAGGTCATCCTGGTCTCTGATGGGTTGTAGAGAAGCCAGGATAAATTCCTGGCCCTCTTCT
>NW_006299705.1:85377-89394 GCF_000327345.1 Myotis davidii | reverse complement strand
CCCCAGGAAACAACAGAGCAAGCTCTTCCCTGAGGCTTTGCTACTCCAACACTCCATGGAGACTGTGCTCCTTACTGGCTTACCCAAGTGGGGGCAAAACAGCAACTCCATCCTTTGGAGGAGACAAACCTCCACTTTTTAAACTACGGCCAGGCATCCTGAGAACTCTCCCACCTAATCTGGAAGGAGTGCCATCACTCTGTCACCAGTTCTCCAGTCACAGAGACCAGGGGGTAACAAAGGATCTTTCTCTCTCAGCTCTCCTACCTCAGGGGGTAGAGGCGCACAAAGGGCAGGCTAGAGTGCACATGAAGTTTTAGGTGGAAAAAGAAGAAAAGGCTGTACGTATGTGTATGTATGTGTGTGTATGGGGGGTTTGGGGGGGGGGTTGTCACTGTCATCATAGGAGAAGTCAAAGTGAACAATGAGGAGCCAGGTTCCCTAACTTTATACTGGTTAGATCCGGCCACGTTTATCAGTCACGCAAGCATTCTGCAGGATTCTTTCATGAAACCAACAATTTTAAAAAAACACCTTCCATGTAAAGGCTAAAAGCTATATTCCTAAAAGAGGCAGTAGACTGAAGAAAGCAGAAGCTCTGGCCATGCATTCCATGTTGGAATGGCCCGTGCGTTCTATCTGACAGTTACGTGGGCCTTTGACAAGTTGATTTTCCTCCATGAGCTTTAGTTACTCCCTCTGAGAGACTGGCCTTTCAGTATTTTCTACAAGTATCTAAGGGATCAATCTGTACCCCTAAGATTCTGCTTGTAAAACGATGCTAAAAAGTGATCAAGTCAGGTTGGTATCATAAACTAAAGAAACAAAATTTAAACAAAGGAAAGGCTAAATTCAAGGTTTTATTTCTCAGATAAAAGTTGTCCTATTTTTTTCCTTGACTTAACCTTTCATTTACTTTCTTCCTTTTTTTTAAGCCAACAACGTGACGTTCAAAATATATATTTTATGTATCATGCTAACAATATCTTACATTCGGAGCTCATCATTTTCAAACATTGATGATAAAAAATATTAGTAAATATCACAAACAAAAGAAGTGATTTATAATAATTTATTTTATTGGTCTGAAAGTTATAACTTATTTAAAAAGTAAGCTTTCGGACAAGATTAACAATGAATCATCAATTGAATGACCTTAAATTTGGGAAATGGCTTACATTTCAGCATGGATCATAGAACCTTTAGATACCATTAAGCAGTGCAAGCAGAAATCCATCTGCCTTTTGACTTTGAAAAGTATAAATGCAAATATAATAAATTTAACACACTCTAACATTTCTTTTAATTCCCACCATGTGTTGATTTTTTTTCCTGTTGAAATAAAATGAAAACCAATCCCCAATTTTCCTGGGTTCTTAATTCTATTAGCCATCTTAGACTGAAAATATTCAATTAAGATAACCAGTGTATTAGCTAAAGTTGCATCTAAAAATTCAAGGCTGCCCTTGCCGGTTTGGCTCAGTGGACAGAGTGTTGACCCACAAGACGGAAGAGCCCTGGGTTCGATTCCGGGCATGTACCTTGGTTGTAGGCTTGATCCCTGGCCCTAGTCGGGCCCATGTGGGAGGCAACCAATTAATGTGTCTCTCTCACATGGATGTTTTTCTCTCTCCCTCTGTCTCTCCTCTTCCCTTCCACTCTCTCCACAAAATCAATGGGAAAATATCCTGTGGTGAGGATTAACAAAAGAAAATTTAAAAAATAAATTAAAACCCAGGGCAATAGACGTTACACAGCAGACGTATCTTTTTATGAACAAATCTTGCTGATTCCCAATGCTACCCAGAGGAAGGCTACACTCTTTAATAGTAATTGAAAGCATTAAACTGACAGCATTCCTTTGAAACAATAAAATGAAGCAGTGACAGTTCCTTTCACAAGGCTTCAGTTTGCAAGGCATGGATGCAGGTAGTCTATGTCCTAAAATAAACTGGAGGACTGGGGGCCCTGCTAAAACGGGATGGTTGTTAAGTTCATGTTGGGGACCCATTAGAGAGGGGGGCAAAAAAGGTTCCAAGAAGCTGTAGGTGGTGGTAACGTCAATGATTTGGCATAAAGTCCCGCATGACAAATGAAATAAATCTAGACCCATCTGAGGAAAGACTATTATTTCAAACTTGAGATGAAATGACCAAACCTTACATTTTCCTTCTTGAATACAACTGAGTGACCATCTCTCTTCCTTGGTTTCAAGAA
Organism: Myotis davidii; assembly: GCF_000327345.1. Taxonomy (NCBI): domain Eukaryota; kingdom Metazoa; phylum Chordata; class Mammalia; order Chiroptera; family Vespertilionidae; genus Myotis; species Myotis davidii. The sequence goes on along the minus strand of NW_006299705.1, from coordinate 87,177 downwards.
GCATTCAGCATCCACATTGGGATGTTTCAGGCCTGTTGATTTACCGCATTACCACCATCTCTCTACAGATGGATTTTCTAGGCTTCCTCAATAATCGGATGGGGGAAAAAATATCAAATTAATTAATTTAATTAAATAAATAAATAATCGGATGGCAAAAATCCAAGTCACCAGGGTCTCCAAACCCACAGAGCACCAGTTGCGGTGGGAGGGCGAACAGGAAGCAGGAGTGACAGATGCTGAACTGCCTTCCCAGCCTGCAGCACACAGTCAGAGCCACAGCCCCTGGAGCATCTCCATCTTGCTGCACACGGCGCGGCCCACAGGCACCAGCAGCCACAGCAGTGGAATCAGTGACCTCTGGAGGAGGCCCAGCAGGGGCCCGAAGGCCGAGGCAGCAGCGTGCCAGGCCAAGGGAAACAGAGCTGGCCTGTCCTGTTGCTAAGTCATCTCACACTGTCGGAAAAGCTATGGGACCACTTAGCACTGGAAGGCCCTGAAGCCTGAGCTGCATCCGAGACCCCAGGGCCCAGGAGAGCCGTCTCCAGAGGGAAGCAGCATCTGTTCCTGTGTGTAAGGAAATGGCTCTGCGACTCACTTGGTTGATTCTTAATGGGATCAATACAGCCATTTCGGAGATTCATGCAAAACCTGACCAAATTAGGGAATGAAAACTCAGGAAGGCACGGTGATTGGAAAGGGAACGTGAGGGGTCTTCTGGGATTCCAGAAATGTCGGGTTCTTGCTCTGGAAAACACAGGTGTTTCCTGTAAAAATTTTGTGAAAATTCACCGAGTTCCTCATCTACGATACTTGCCTTTTCCTCTCTATATACCACGTCATTAAAAATGTTTAAAAATGAAAAGAAAATGTCAGGAAGACAAACCTGAACTTTATCACTCACTAAGTGCTAGTAGTGTAAAAAAAGAGGACATGTGTCCTTAAATGTGTCTATTTTATCCTCAAACGGAAGCAGCTTGAATGAACCCCGGAGGAATGAGATACTGAAAGGATGATCAGCTGAGTAACAAAGCCGGGAGATAATTATGGTGGGAAGGTGATTTCTGAACCACCTCCCTGCATGGGCGCAGCCCACAAGTGGATGACTATACAAAGGCAAGCTCTGGACACTGCTGTTTGATCTCCCTCTGAGGCCAGCCGGCCCTGCACTAACATAATGACAGGGCCAGACAACCAGTGCTGCTGCAGGGGTAGCACTTCTGTCACCGGTGGTGTGACCTTGAGCCGGTGCCCTCATCCTTCCTGCCTTTCTGGGCCCTCATCTCTAAAATGGGGCTGATGGCCCCTCTCCTGGCACCACATCGGATGGTTATGAAAATTTTATAGACAGAAAAGCACCTCTTAATGTATCATTATCCCCTGGCAATGGTGCTGACACATACACACACAAAACAAAGCATTTTTTTAAAAGCCATAGTCATTGATTCATAAAGAGCCACACCCAAAGTCAGTACATGTGAAATTTTCCAAGGAGATAATGTGCAAATACACTAAATTAGAACAGATCAGATTAAAAGCTCAGAGTTTGAAAATAAGGGTTATTGAGATGCTCGAATAAGGCATATCACTATTGAAATCTTTTATTCTTGATTTTTCCCCCGATTAAAATAGTCTTAATTCTGCTCACTTTTTCTTTTTCTTTTTTCCTTTTTTAGCTGAAAGGGAAATCTGTGCCTTAAAGTTAAACAAAAGAACCAGGTCTACAACTCCAGTCCCCACCCTGCAGCCTTTTGTTCTGGGGACAGCCAAATGCAGAGGCAAATGACTGACACGCGTTTA
>NW_006299705.1:80810-85028 GCF_000327345.1 Myotis davidii | reverse complement strand
CACCGGGAGGCGCGCTGGCCCTGCTCGCCACCCCCCCCTCCTCCACTTGCCCCCCAAGCCATCACTCTGGAGGTTGAGACTTTTAAAATAAGAAGCCCCACCCCACAACTTGGGGTCCCATTGTCCTTTCTCAAAGCTGTAACCAAGGTCCCAGGGGCGGTAACTAGGCAGGCGCCGTCAGGGAATGAAGTGCAAGCGGCTCTCCATCTGCGTCCTGGGGGAGGGGGTGGATTTTAGCTTTGCTGGTAAAGTAATCTTGGTTGTAGGTAGTCATTCCAAGGAAAGAAAAGATCCGAAGGTTGTAAGCCAGAGAAAGGCATTTCTCAGGGGCCGAGGTAGCTGTGCTGAGGATGATTCCCACGCGGGCCCTGGCACATGGTGCTTCAATCTCGGGTCGGGCGGGGATGGGGGTGTCCATTATTTTGTGGGGTGAGAGAGGGGTCGAAAGTGTACATATTTGCATTTGGCATCTGTAACTTATCTACTTCTCAGAGTAATGACCTGAAATAGAAAAAAATTATCTCATATGAGTCAAAATGTTTTTCAGAAGTATAGAAATGAGGTAGTTAAAACAATAAAAAGGTTTAATATTCTCATTAACCCTTTGGCCTCTGCTCCTCTGACACCTGCATTTCATTTAGCGGGAGAGGCGGTGGCTAGCTCGGATCTGCAGACCCAGCCCGGGGGCAGATCCCTCAAGGTTAGGAGACTCCCACTGGGTCTCAAATCAAATTCGCATGATTCTCTGAAATTAGCTCACAAAACAGCCCGGACCGTGTGCGGGGAAGTGGCGGGGAGAGGTGGGTGCGGGGCGCGCCTGCAGAAGAGGGTGGCCGCTGCGCCCTGGGTGGGGTCGCGTTTGTGCGTCTCCCCGAGCGCATCCCGAGGGGGCGCGGGGCCTCTTACCGAGCTCAATGTTGCCTATGGCGCGTCGCAGGTGTTCCTCGGTCACTATCTCGCCGACAACCACCAGCAGGTAGAACTTGCTGTCGAGGAAGCGATGCGACAGGCTGGGCGAAGTGGACGCCGCCGGGTTGGCGGTGCTGCCGGACAGCTCAGGCTCCGCGGCTTCCACCACCACGGTCGCCATCCTGCCGGCCCGCTAAGCCTCGGCGAGGTGCCCGGCTCCGGCTGCTCCTCTCCTCTGCCGCAGGAGAAAGGATTATCTCGGAAGGTGCCGTCTCCGCTCCGCCCCCTGCGTCCTCCCTCCTCCTGGCGCGGTGCACCGCCTCCGCCTCCGCCCTCTCCTGGAGCGGGAGGCGGAGCGGAGTCCGGAGTGAGAGCGGGCGGGGCGGCGCCGCTTTTATATGGAGACCCGGCTAGGCGCGGAGGAGGAAGAGGAGGAGGAAAGGACCACCCGGCACATCCTCACGCGGTGGCTGCCTCCTCTCCAGCAGCCGTTGGCCCCGGGGCTGATGTCATCTGCAGCAAATCATCTCACTCGCGGCCCGGAAGCTGGAGGGACGAGGTGTGCGGACAATGGTCAGGGCCGGGCCGACAGTCAAAGGGTTGGGGAAACCGAAGGACCCGGGTTGCGGTTGTGAAAACGCTCCAACCTACATCCCCCAGACTGCCCCCCACCCCACCCCGTTCGTGCTGGGGAGCAGAATGGTTTTCCGTATGCAGAATGGGGATGTTGATCTTGTCCAAGCTGCACAAGTCAGGCCTCTGCCTGGTGGCCTGTGATGAAGCCAGGTTCTCAGGAGCTATGGTAGCATAGCGGGCATGGTGTTCAAGGTACCCCGCCCAGCAAGACAGAACCTATCTTTTCTTTGGCCTTGTGGAATTAGGAAGACATACAGGACTTACCAGTATTCAAGAACACATCACTTAAAGAATACATCAAAAAATGCAAAAACTAAACCTATTGTTCAGGGTTTGGACTTTACTCTGCAAGGCCCAGTGATGAAAATACCCTGGCTTTGTGGTATTCATAGGAAATGAAAGGAATACAGATGCATTAGCCTACATACAGATTTCTTTTCTTAAAAATGTGCTGAACAGATAGTATCGGGCATAACAGAGAATAAAGAGAAGATACTGTCTCTATCCAGCAGGATTGCAGTAACTATAATGTACTTTTCAGTTCCTTAGGGAACACACAAGCAAAATTATTTCATGTGACAATGATGTCTTATAAAATATATGAAGCATTGGGAATTTTGATTGCCTTTGTCTATGTTTAGAAGAACTCATAAAAATGTTTCCTAAAGGCAGCCCATTTACAGCCATTTCTCACACACATATTGAATATAGCTTCTGTCCAGGAAAGGGGTGGTGGTGATAAGGAAGGAACAAAATGTCAAACATGGTACCATCATAAAAAGCTGAGGGATTAGAGGCTTAAGAAAGAGGAGTGGTTGGAAATTAGAGCAGTCAATACAGATTTAATACTAGAATGTATGTTAGTTTAAAAAAATCAACTGAATATGCTAAGATTTCCAAAATAGTTTGTCGCCTTAGGTATTAACAACCATGACTTATTGGTGATAAACTTTTTGCTCTGAGCTCTTTGCTGAAACCCTGGCATAGGAGACATGTGGACAGCCAAAGGCTGGGCTAAGGCCCCATCCTGCATACAGGCCAGCCTGTCAGTGGGGAATATCTAAGATAACTGTCTGGCCCACAGCACTTGGGACCTGTGACAGGCTTGCTGGTGAGGTGCATTCACCAGTGAACAGTGACAAAGAGTTTCCAAGTTACGTGGTAACAGATTCTGTCTTGGTCACAAGAAGGCATTTGGTTGCTGTTAGAGAAGTGAAGCCGGCACCAGAGACCATAACGGGGAGGAGTTATGGTGAGGAACACTGTTTTCCAAGTCAGCCATTGGAGGTCAATGTCATCTAGTGCTTATGTTCCATTTCTCTAAACCACTATCACTTTTATTTATGTATTGGTTTTCTTTAGCTCTATTTCTTTTACTTAACTTTATTTTTGTTGTTTTTAATATATTTTTATTGATTTCAGAGAGGAAGGGAGAGGAAAAGAGAGATAGAAACATCAATGATGAGAGAGAATCATTGATTGACTGCCTCCTGAACACCCTCCACTGGGGATCGAGCCTGAAACCTGGGCATGTGCCTGACCGGAATCAAACTGTGACCTTCTGGTTCATAGGTCGACGCTCAACCACTAAGCTATACCCCCGGCAGGGGAATGCAGTTTTAAAGTCACTTGAATTAATTCTTTTATATATGAGTATGCCCCTAATTTAATACATAATTAGGTTTATTTGTTATGTTACAGTTTCAGTTTTTTATGAATTGATTTTTTAAAAATATATATTTATTGATTTTAGAGAGGAAGGGAGAGGGATAGAGAGATAGAAACATCAAATATGAGAGAGAATCATTGATCGGCTGCCTCCTGCATGCCCCCTACTGGGGATCAAGCCTGCAATCCAGGCATGTATGCCCTTGGTCAGAATCAAACCTGGGACCCTTCAGTCCACAGGCCGACTCTTTATCCACTGAGCCAAACCAGCTAGGGCTGAATTGATTTTTTGTATTTAATTTTGCTTTACTATTATGTAAAATATGTGTTTTCAAGGTCAAATCTACAAAACAATTGTATTCAGAGAACTTCAGTCTATCCCTTTCTCTTCCACCCTGTTCCCTGACTTCCTATAAATAACTCTTTTTCCTTGGCTTACTTGGTCTTCCATTTTTAAAATGTTTATTTTTTAGGTAAACAGCAGCACATCCAGTGTATACACTGTTTCCATTTTGCTTTTTTGATTTAACAAATATCCTGGAAATAACTTCTTAATTACATGAAGTTAATATTAATATTTCCCATTCCTTTTTATAGCTGCATATTAACCCATTGTCTTTATTTACTGTAATTTACTTAATCAGTCTATTATTGATTGGCATTATTGAGTTATATCTAGTTCAATATCTATTATAAACTAGAAGTGGTTATAACTATTGTTTTGTTCCTGCGCAGCACCAATAGTCACCTGACTGGAATCAACATATCCACATTCCATCCATGCTTCACACCACATGGGAGGTGATCTTTTCTGACCTGGTTATGTCACCTCACCTCATTAAAATTAAACTCTGAGTGTAACCTGCAAGTCCCACAAAGTCTGGCCCCTGTTTATCTCCTCAACTTTATCTAACACTCCATTCATTTTTAGTTTTCAGCTTCAGCCGCACTGAACTTATATCAGGCCGTGCATCCTTCCAACACAAGACCTTTCTCCATACTCTT
>NW_006299705.1:71605-80483 GCF_000327345.1 Myotis davidii | reverse complement strand
ACTGACGAGTTAACTTCACCTGTTAATGTCTAATTGTCCTGCAGATAACGCCTCAGCCATCCTTCCCTAGGGAAGCCTCACCAGATCAGTTAACCTTTTTATATGCACTTTTAGCCCCATGCTCCACTTCTTATTTGTAGCACTTAGCATTATTGCAATTTTATATTCTTTTATGTAATTACTAGAGGCCTGGTGCATGGCCTGCGGGGGTTGGGCCAAACCGGCTCTCTAACATCCCCCAAGGGGTCCTGGATTGTGAGAGGGTGGTTCTCGGGTGACACCCCGGAATAGGGCTCCCTCCTCTCTGGTTCCGAATATGTCACCCGAGAACCGCAGCTGCCAAGTCACCGCGGCTCAGCAGCTCCTGCGTTGAGTGTCTGCCCCTTGGTGGTCAGTGTGCATCATAGCTACCGTTAGATTGGCCAGTCGCTTAGGCTTTTATATATATAGATTAAAATTTGTCTATCTTCACTGCTGAACGCTCTGCTCTAGAAGACCAGAACCATGTCTATCTATCCACACTCATATATACCCACCAGCTCATCTGAGAATTCCAAGTGCCCAGAATACACATTGATTGGTTGCCTCCCACACTCGCCCCTACAGGGTAGGGATCGAACCTGCAACCCAGGTACGTGCCCTTGACTTGGGTATCAAACCTGAGATCCTTCCGTGCTTGGACCGATGCCCTAACCACTTAACCACACTAGCCAGAGCAAGCATTTTTATTTGCTTTTATTTATTTTTTAACTAACTGCATTTTTTCCTTAAAATATGCCCTTTCTTTTATTGGGCTGTTGGTTTTATGTTTGTTGATTTGTAGGAGCTTCTCTTTCTCTCTCTCTTTTTTTAGAAACTCTGTACAAGTTTATGGTGAACATATGTTCCCATCTCTTTTGGTTATATTCCCAGGAGTGGAATTGATGGATCATATAATAACTCTGTGTTTAACTTTTTTGAGAAACTGCTGTTTCTATTTATATAGCCTTTTTACCAGTATATGGTGCTCTGTCTGTTAGGTTTGTATCCATTTATGATGTCTTTGACCATATAAAATATTAAATAAGTATATTATAAGGTTAAACCAATATTCTTCATTTATAAATTATTGGGGGTTGTCCTGCTTAGGAATGATCTCTTACCCAAAACCTTAAAACTATTCTAATAATTTTACAGTTTTGTTCAAGTGAGAGAGTACTTAATTCAGACGATCAGCAAAGGTTCATTCATAGAGAAAGAAATATTTGAAATTTTCTTGGAAGAATTTTTTTATCAATAAGCAGGAAATAGAGAAAGAGCAATCTACAAGAAAATGGCATAAGCAAAACAACCAGAAGAACTATACTGAGTCTCTTCTTGAAAACAGCTTACTCCTCCCTTCTTTAATGCACAAATGCAGCTCACTGAACACACTGTGCCCTGCTTTTTTCACTTAAGATATCTCTTAGCCTTAGCTGGTTTGGCTCAGTGGATAGAGCATCAGCTTGCAGACCAAAGGGTCCTGGGTTCGATTGTGGTCAAGGACTTGTACCTTGGTTGCAGGCCCCTCCCCAGCCCAGGCCCTGGTCAGGGCATGTACAGGAGGCAATCAATCAATGTGTTTCTCTCACATCAATGTTTCCCTCTCTCTTCCACTCTTTCTAAAAGATCAATGGAAAAATGTCCTCAGGTGAGGATTAACAACAACAAAAAAAGATATCTTTGAAATATTTCCATAATTGTCATAAAAAGCATTCCCATTCCTTTGGACCTATGCACCAAATCCCATTGTGTGCAAATATAATAATGTGTCAGTCTTCTATTTTTATCACTCCTCTATTGGTGATTTCTTCCAATCTTTTGACAATATAAACAATGTACAGTAAATAAGGTTCTTCTATATATGTCATTTCCCATAGGTTAGAAAATAACCATAGGCCCTAATCGGTTTGGCTCAGTGGATAGAGCGTCAGCCTGTAAACTGAAGGGTCCCAGGTTCGATTTTGGTCAAGGGCATGTACCTTGGTTGCAGGCACATCCCCGGTAGGGGGTGTGCAGGAGGCAGCTGATCAATGTTTCTCTCTATCGCTCTCCCTTTCTCTCTGTAAAAAAATCAATAAAATATATATTGTTTTAAAAAAGAAAGAAAAAAGCATTTTTTTAAAAAAGAAACCATAGAATAAATTCCTTGCAAAATTACTGAGTCAAAGGATATCCATGTTTGTAATTTTGGTAGAGGTTGAAAATTTACCCCCTGTAGGTATTGTACCAGTAGGGACTTTGACCAGTAATATAGGATTAGGCTTCTGATTTCTTACAAAATAAATATTTTCAAACTTTTGATTTTTGCAAGTTTAATTTCAGTTGCATTTCTCTTATTATAAGTGAGGCTGTCTGACTCCATCTATATTTTCTTTTCTGTGAACTTTTTATATTTTTTTCCCATTTTCCCATTGGACTGCTAGTATTTTTGTTTCATTGATCTGAATGTATTCTTTATACATTAGGGAACTTAGCCTTCTTCTTTAATATGACTTACAAATATTTTTTTTCTCAGTTTGGCATTTGTTTTTTCATTTTGTAAATTGTAGATTTTGCTGTGGGAGATATTTTTTTATGTAGTTAATTTTAGCTATTGTTTCATTTGCGGTTTATGGATTTGTGTTATATTTAGAAAGATCTTTGTCATTCTGAGGTTATGTAAGAAAAATTCTCCCAGAGTTTATCTAGTACTTTTAAGACTTCATGTTTAATATTTCGAATTTATCCAAATGAAGGCTGTGAGATATGGATCCACTTATTGTTTTTCCAGTTCCACAGCACTTTGCTGCTAGAGGATTTTGCAGAATTTTTTAATGACTTGCTAACTTATCTTTCTACCCCGTAGATTTTGAAATGTGTCAGAGCAGAAACTTTGATTTCATGTCTTCATCCCCTCACCCACTCTGCCCTTAAATCCACCTCACCATCAGCCTCAAGCTTCATCTAGTGTCCGGCAAAGAAACACTTCTTACTTCTGCACTTCCTGACAGCAGGGCAGGTAGGATTCTTTCTGCCTGAGCTGAGGCGAGGCCTACCTAGGGAGTGGCTGAAAACGAGCCTGGGAGGTTTCAACCAGTGCCTTTTTATTAGGCTCAGGCTCTTATGAAGTACAAATGCCAAGTGAGTCATACGGACACATGCAGAGGATGGCATCCTGAGGGGAAGAGGATTATAGTGGAAATGGCCAAGCCGCTGGAGCCCGAGCTTCTCAGCTGGCACTGCAGACAAGCAGCCACTACCCCAGCGCACAGCAAAGCAATGACAAGCCAGGCTTGTGCAAGGTGGGAAGCTGCAGATGCGAATGTAGGCTGCTTTCCCCGGCCGCGGATAGCCCCCAGCGACAACATTTTCTAAACAGGAAGCCATCGTGGAGTCCAGCCAGCTCGCAGGAAGGGAATCCATTGCTCCATAGTGGAGGTGCCCTGGGTTGGAGGCAGGGGTTCCTGTCTCAGGACTCCGGAGAAAGCATCTGGAGGGCACCAGGCCCAGGAGAAGTGGCTCACGGGTCCTCTGTTGAGCACTAGTAGCACCAGCTGAGCCCTGGCAATCTGCCACACATAGGCCCCAGGAGGGCACTGAGAGTTGGCTCCTGGCTCAGGTTAGTCAGGAAAGTAGCATGCGCACATACAAATATGGTGTAAGACAGCAGAAAGGAAAGCCCCAGAGGGTCCGTGCTACTCAAAGGAGTGTGGAGGGAGAAGCAGGTGTGCCCAGCCTGGGGGACCAGGAACACTGGGAAGGAGGAGGTGACAAAGAAGCCTCCAGCAGCCCTGAGAGTGCTCAGCTTTGGGGGAGGGGAGGACCTGAAGGCCGCTTCATGAGGCTAATAGGAAGAAAGTGGGTAGAGTGGTGTGGTAGACCCAACAATGGCCCCCGAAAACAGCTATGGCCTACTCCCTGGAATCTGTGAGTACACTGCTTTTCCTGGCAAAGGGGGCTTTGCAGATGTGATTAAGTCACAGATTTTGAGATGGGGAGTTTACCTCGGTAGACGCAGTATAATCATAGGGTCCTTAATAAGAGGGAGATAGGAATGTTTGAGTTAGAGGAGATGTGATGATGCAAGAGAGCCGTGATGAGGTCAGAAGAAGAGAGACAGGGAGATACTGAAATGTGAAGGTTCACTGCTGGCTCTGAAGATGGCGGGAGAGGCCATCAGCCAAGGAATGTGGGCGCCCCTAGAAGCTTGTAAAGGCAAGGAAAGAAACTGTGCCAATGCCTAGGACTTCTGACCCCTAGAACTGTAAAATGATAAATTTATGTTGTTTTCAGCTACTAAATTTGTGGTAATTTATTAACAGAGGGGGGTAAGACACTTTGAAAGACATAACTCTTTGGGTAATTCTTTCTGGGAAGTTGCCATGTAGCCTGGCATTCTGGATGGCTGTGCCCAATCCCATCCCACATCCTGGGCTGAGTTACCGGCAGAATTGGGCAGAAACAGACGAAGGATTGGGAGTGCTTGTGGAGCTGCCTGACTCTACACTTCTCATATTTGTGCTCAGGGAGCACAGTCAGGGTACATGGTATTCACCCTGTAATAGGTCGGGGCTGGGCAAGAACATCTGAAAACCCCTGGGATTTAAAGTTCCTATACCATTAAAGTTGCCTTTTAGAAAACTGTGGGCAATTTCTCTTGAATCCCATGCTCAGTAAGTATCTGATTTCTTGTTAGATGGTATTTCAAGTTTTGCCATTTCTGAAAGGAGCTTGGTTCTCTTTAGAATTCTATAGTTGCTTATGGGTTAGTTACTTCAGAGATGGATTCTTTTTGTGTGTACATGTGAGCACCTTAAAAAAAAAAGTAATAGGAAAGAGGGAAATCATGTGCAGATGACCAGATGAAAATAAAGGCTTCCAAGTTGGTATCAGAGATAATCATGTATTTGGTCGCTCACACATTCATTCAGTCAGTGCGTCCTAACGAGCACCTACCATGTACCAGATGCTGTAGTAGTTCCTACAAGGAACCAACAATGGTGAGAGAAGCAGACTGGGTCCCTACCCTTTTCGAGCATACTTTCCGGAGGGGAGCAGTACAGGTATGGAAGACCAAGGAAAATGGAGAATGGCATTTGAAAACACTCTTTAGAGGAGAATAAAGGAAGGTTCGCTGGACAAAATGCAGCTGAGAGGGTTGTGAACTGGGATGAGGCGGCATCTTGAATGCCCTTGAACCACAGTTCCTCCTTCCACACCAGGGATGGGAAGCCAGCCACTGGTGAACATGACATAAGAAAGATTGAACTGGCAATAAAGCGTGGGCAGCACGTGTCAGAACTAAAGGAGCGTGGGGTGATGACCAGAACTGTGCCTGTGTCTCCGGGTATGTGTACCATCCTCACAGTGTGTGGCAGGCTTCAGGAACATTGCATCTGAATTCTCATGCTTCCATTTCCCAGAATACAAACCCAGCAGGGGACGGTTATTACCACCATCCCTGACAGACATTATTGCAACCTTGAGGAAACATGCCTAGATGGCCATTTCTCCACCTTCTAAACCAGGGGTCCTCAAACTTTTTAAACAGGGGGCCAGTTCACTGTCCCTCAGACCGTTGGAGGTCCGGACTATAGTTTAAAAAAAAAACAACTATGAACAAATTCCTATGCACATATCTTATTTTGAAGTAAAAAAACAAAAGGGCAGCAAATACAATATTTGTATTTGCATGTGGCCTGCGGGCCATAGTTTGAGGACCCCTGTTCTAAACCATATGCTCTCCTGTGATAAATATAAAAATCAACTGCCTTGCACACATTTGAAACTTCAAAATACACTCATCAGCAGGATTAAAAACAAACCAAAGCAAAGCAAGGGGAAGTTGTACAAGAAGGTTTGGATCAGATCTGGAAAGGGATTGACTTCAATCACAACGGCACAGTGTGGAAATGGGGAGAGGATGCCACCCAGGTCACGTTAACATGAAGGCCACTGAACAGTCTCTGAGCTGAGACCGAGAGCTACTGCCGGCCTCACTGCCCTCAGGGAGATGCTCCCAGGAAGTGGTGATTGACAGTGAGGAAGTTGGACCGATATTTGTGTATCTGACTTCTCATCCTAAATAATAACTATTAAATATTCAATCAACATATTTGATAGAAAAAATGCTACGCTGCCAAAATACAGTAGATAGGTGAATGAGCTCCAGGACAGCAAGAGGAAGTACCTTTGGACTATTAATCTTGTATCCCTACCTTCCTCTATGCCACTCCGTGTACTGTCAGAGTTTCCCAAGGAACATGGCTTTTTATGGAGACTGAGTAAACAAATAAATAAAAGTTTTCTCGAATAGGGTTTCGGTTTCCTGTTTCTTGCTCTTTTCCCTCTCTCCTCACTGTGAGACACTTGGCAACTGCGGAGCACGTGCTTCAGAAGAGATTTGGCTCCTGCGGTCAGAATTTTCTGCCCTTTAACCCAAATCCCTGCTCTTCCCAGGGACGCCACTCGTGGCCCCACTCTCCCTGAATCGGGGTGGAATCAGCAGAGATGCCAGTCCCATCCGGAGGCTGTCTGAGTCCCGGCTGATGCGTTTCTCCTGGGCCCTGGTCATGCCCATCCTTTCCCCTTCTGTGGCCTCTTGTGTCCAGGCGCAGTCCCTGATGTCCTTTTGAATCTCTTTCTTCCCAACCTTGACCCCTAAGCACATTTTCCGAAAGGACTTCTTTTCTCACATTCCCCTGTGGTTCTGAAGTTAGCCTGTGTCCCCTCCCCTCCGAATTTCCCTTTGGCCCTAATGTACTGGGAGTTAAGCCAACTGGCCATGCTGGTGCTCGGACTGCACTGCTGGTTCCGGATCACCTCCTTTCTGAAGGCTTTTGCCTCTGTCCATGTTTTTATCCTTATTTTATTTGGCTTCTGATAAAACTCCCCCTGACCCTGCCCTTAACCAGCACTCCCTCCACTTTGGGAAGGAGAATTGATTAATTTTATTTCACAATGTCTTTCAAACACGCTTACAATCTAATCACAGAAAAGTTCACGTTAGTAGAGTGAACAGCAAAGTAAATGTTTCAAGAAGTGTCCCTCTCATCCGGAGATGGAAAATGTAGTCTTTGGAAGGGAGTAACCAACCCGTGCAGCGGACTGGTTACAAACAGGGGCTCTGAGTTCATTCTGGTTCTTGGATTCAACAGCTGAAATGGCCATGGGCAAGTTGCTAAACCTCTCTGTGCCTTATTTTTCTTATCTCTAAAGTGGGGTGATAATAGTTCTTATTTCAAATGTGCATTGAATGACATTGAAAAATAACTAAAGTGCTTAGCGCAGTGCCAAGCATATAGTAGGCACTCAAGAGACATCAACTATAGTTAGAGGGGATACTGAGAGCATCTCTTCTGTTAACTCAGCACTTTCTGGCAAGCCTTAAACTCATTTAGCACTGGACTGGATTCAGTCCCCTGATGTGACTAAGTCCCCACTGTGTGAGTGTAGCTTTAGAGTTTCCCTGTCACCCAGCCCATACTTGGAAGCTATTTCTAGGTTGCATATTCCATCCAGCCACAGAGAGAGTGAGCAAAGGATACTTTCCAAGCTTCTGTGTTGATCACGGTTCAGTAGAGCCTGACCTATTTGATAAGTTTCAAGCCACCTTAGATTTCTTATGGGTTCTGTATTTGGATCTTTCATTAAATTCAGCACACTGTGGTCATCACTGATTTTCTCCCTGAAATAACCGTGACTTATCTGTGTCCCGTTTTTCTACATCCCTGTTTTTGACCTTCAGTGTTGTTTGTTTTTACTTTCTTGCCATGTTGTTAAATAGTACAGGAATTTGGCCCAAAGGACTTGCTATTTTTCAGGAATAGTTTTCATCTCAAAGAAAAGCAGAAAGTATCTTTTGCCTCTAGGGTTTATTTATACTCTAAATAGAACTCCATTTTTAGGAAATGCTTCTTACTGAACCTATGTATTCTGTCTAAAATAACCTTAGTATTGCTGATTTTTTATAGGCTCCTGAAAACAATATAAAAAGCTATTTAAAAGCCTGTTGAGCACGTGCTTTAGTTTTATCAGAAGCCTTGTTAGTGTAAAAGCTTCAGAAGGCTGGGGCAGACGGAGGAGAGGGTCTGAGAGCCATGTCTGGCTAATTCAGTGCATATTCATGGTACTATGTCCAGTCTGCCTCTGAGGAGACTCTCAATACGTGCTTCTTGAATGGATATGTGCAAGATTAAAGACTGATCCTTCTATTTTTTTAAAAAATCTTATACTCGAATATTTTGCATTACTTAGTCCTCTGACAACCTTGTGAACTAAGAGTAAACAGGAAGCTTTTTTAGATGAATTGAGCTGTCCCAGGGTCCAGGAGTGTCCAGAGAGAGTTAATACTTCTGCCGGCAGCTTCGTGCTTGTCCGATTTGTTGAATTCCAGATGCATATTCAGTGGAGAAATTATTCAGTGCAGAAATGTTAGAAGCTATAAATATACAGAGTCTAATCAAGTCCAGAGGAATTAAAAATCTAACACTGCATCAGTAAAGCCCCCACTGGAAAGTCAATGGGTTGATTAGGAAAAATTTATAAGATACAAGAAAGATGATTAAATCTGAGCTAATAATACATTTGACATTTTTATAGAAATAGTCTGTGTACATGGCAAAGGAGTTCACCAGTTTTATTAACCTCATTATTCAGTATGTTAAGTTTACAAAAATCTAGAAAGCTTATAACAGTAATTAAGCAGGGAAATGTGACAAATCAGAGTGTCTAAGTAAGCTGGGAGGCATTGGGCTAAGTGATTTTAACCACCCCGAAGAGATATTTTTCAGTGGAAGGAAGAAAGAGAGGGAGGGAGGGAAGGAGGGAGGGAGGGATGGAGAGAGGGAGGGAGGAAGGGAGTGGTTGGGTCAAGAGT
>NW_006299705.1:66442-70921 GCF_000327345.1 Myotis davidii | reverse complement strand
CCTAGTTGTAGGACTTCCACTCAGCCAGCGTTCCTGTGGGTCTGGGTGATGTCCCTTCCGTCTTTTAGTTTCACTTTTGAAATGGTTGTTCGAGGCGGCAAACTCCGGCGTTAACCTATGCCGCCATCTTGGTTCTCCCCTGGCTTAGTTTTAATTACATGGAAAGACATCCTGGAAGGCCATTTCCTTGGGCTGTGATTGATTGGATGGACCGGAGTGTGGCTATGGCCACCTACTTGCTCTAGCCGTTCATCTTCTGTTTCACTCTCCATAGAGAACCCCCAGGCTCCCTCCACCAGAAAATAAAACAGACCAGAGTGGTGGGGATATGGGAGAACCCACCCTGGAGTCCGGTTCTATTCTTTTCTTTTGCATTTCATAAAGAGTATTCTACAGGACGCGCATCCCAAAAGGTTTTCCGTGAAAGGAGGACTTCAGAGAGCTTGTGGTCCTGCGCTGAGAATCAGACAAGTGCACAGGGTGATAAGAGAACGCTGGAGGAAACGGAAAATGGGGGTTCAGAAATGGGAGAAGGCCCAGACTATTGGCAGTTCAGAAAAGGCTTCACAGATGAGGCAGTATTGAGAAGCGCTTTGAAAGGTGCACATCTTCAAAAGCCTGAGATAGGCATTTAGGGAGGGTGTTGAAGGCACAGGGACATTTGGAAGCAAGTAGGCACACGTGGCTGGATGTAGAGGTCATGCAGGGGACAGTGAAAGAGGACCATGGACAGGTAAGCGGCAGCCCTAGCACAGCGAGGCTGTCATGCCATATTGAGACAGTTGGTTGAATTCTCTGGATAATGTGCAGCCATTGAAGGTTTTTGAGGAGGAGAGTGGCTTAATGGGAGCCCTGCTGTAGGAATGGTGGGAAGCTAAGAGAGCTACGATGAGGATATGTCAGAGAAGACAAAGGGGAAGAAAGGATGCTAAGTAATATTCTATTTGAATAGAAGTCAAGAGGAATGGTAATGTGACTCTATGCAGAGGGCATTAATAATCCATCAGGGGCTCCTTAGGGCCCAGGCTTGCCATGGGTTCTCTGCTACCAATCTCTTCAGCCCAATATCTCACCATCCTTGTGCCTCTCAGAAGTTTTTTTAAACCCTTGAATGTGTTATGTTCTCTCTCAGCTCCAAGCTTTTGCATTTTCTTTCCCTAAATAAGGAAGAAGATGACGATGATAATGATAGCTGGCAATTGTATAGTGCTTACTAAGCTCTGTCACTGTTGTATGTGGTTTCTTTTCCAGAGAAACCCTCATGTTTTAGGTGGTGGTGTGCTTTCCCTTACCTTCCATTGGGGGCTGGTGCCAAAATTCAGATTGCAAGCATGGGGCTTCCAGCCATGCTAATATTTTTGAGGTGAACACCTAATCATAATTGAATTTTATTAGAAAGTTAAAAGACTGCTAGTCTGTGTTTTGGGGTGTATGTTTCCGTGTCTGCCTATTTTTAGAACAATTACAACAATACTAAAAACGACCAGGAAATGATTTCACCACATTGTGGTACCTAAATGCCATGTTGTCATCTGTTTTCTTCACCTTTGTCTGTATCCACAGCATATAAAACGGTTTCTGGCATATAGTAAGGGTCTGATATATCTGTTGAATGCTTGGAAAGCTGAATGAGTGAGTGAGTTGATAAATTAATGACATTTCCATAGAGATATGGAAGTCAGCTTCTAACCCTTAGCTCTGCCTCTCTTTCTTCCCTCATCAAACCCATCAAGACTACAGCTGCCCACTCATAATGTGGTCTTTTCTCCTGTGGTCCTCTTTGAGGGTCACAGAGAAGATGGAAGGACAAGAGTAATGACCTCAGGACAACACCAATGTCCCTGCCTCCTCCCCGTGCCTGGCCCTCTCTTGCCCAGGATGTGGGGGGACAGGTGACATGCTCTGCAGAATGGGCTCTGAGCGCGAGGAAGAGCAGTGTTTCACATGCCTTATGGAAAGCTTTGGCTGGTGAAGGTAATTCTTGATTCTAATTCTAAGGCATTCTAATGGAGATTTGAACTTAGGGGACACAGCCGCTGCGATCTGGGTTTTGTGGACAGAACCATATAGGCCAGTAGTCTACTTTATGAGCCCAGAGTTTCAGGTTTCAAGTGTTTTATCAGGTGATGGTGAGAGTTGTGAGTCAGCATGGCTACAGACACTTGAAGTTAAAGACAGAGCATGACCGGTAGGTAAAGGGACCAGGGGCTTAGAGATGGGGCCAAGGCATGTGAGAAAGAGAAAGTTCTCAACTCCGTCCGTTATCAACTTCCTGCAGAAACCCACCAAACAGCGGGCATGCATCCTTCCGTGCATTTGAGAATTTTAACTCAGAAGGAGCCAGTGTTGCTCATATATTTTTATTTTACATACCCAAGTTAGAGTTATGATTATAATGAAACTGAAAAGATAATTTCCTTTCCAGTGCTGGATGGGGAGAAATATAGCAGTGATTGATTGGAAGTAAGAAGTTGGGAAAAGGTTATTGAATTCAAAGGAATATTCTTACACGGGAAAATGTCAGTTTTAACATGGCACTAATTCACTTGTTCACTTTAATAAAATAGAAAATAATAAATAGTCACTTTCAGAGAAAACCAGTTTCAATATTCTTGATATATATTGTCCCTAACTTGAGTGTGTGTTAGAGTGTGTTGCATATATATTTGTTATTCTATTTTTGGATAGAATTTTCTATCTTGAAAATAGAATCATGTATATATGCTATTGTATGCCAAAATGGATATAGATTCTGTGGATCTGAAGCTTATAAAATTTGGGTGTCTTCTTGAATAAAATGTTTCACAATTATGAATATAAACATATATACAGGGCCTTGGAAGGGGCCGTCCTGAAGTTTAAGCTTCATTGTCATTGCAGTAAATGTCCCTCTCTACGCCTTGGTTTCCCCACACACGCAAACCCTTGATAAAACATGGTAAACATCCCTAATTACTTTCTCATGTCCACACGAGGCACCGAGCATAGCTCCATTCAGTAAGCACACATTGAACACCCCATGTGTGCCTGGCACTGGGACGACCCCACAGGGGAGCTGGGTGCCTGGCCTCAGCTCTTACTCATAAAGGAATCATGGCAGACAGGCAATGTGGCCCCGTGGCTGGTGTCTCCCAATGGCCTGTGCACCATCCAGTTACTTCACAAACTCCTAAAAGTGAGTCGTGTGAGGAGCACCACACAGCATGTTCTCACTTAGAACCCAACCGAACAACTCGTCCTGGTCGTGTATTTCAAGTGAAACTCCACACGGCGTCTCGGGAAGAGACGTTGTCCACCTGCGGCCACTTCCCACAGCCACGCGGACGTTTTCCCCTATAGCACAGCTTCCAGGAGTCATGATTCGGCTGCTGGAGCAGGGTCCTGAGGTCTATCAAAAGGAGATGTTGCCATGTCAGTGACATACTGTTGCTCCAAAAAGGGGGCAAATGGATTTGAAGACTATAATCACAGTTCAAATATTGTTTAAAGTGAGTCACTAGAGCTTCAGTTTGAATCTTTAGAAGGCAATTAATCCGGATTAGAAGGCAATTAATCCTTCTCTACTGCATTGGAAATGCCCGCCACGAGGCAACAGGAGCGTTATCCCAGTCGAGTGCAGCGGCAAACAGAGCAGCTGTCAGATGTATTTTCTGTTTTTGCACATTAACTGTAGTGCTTTGAAAGCAACTGTTAGCCCTGGCCCTGGCCGGTGTGGCTCAGCAGGGGCTGAGGAGGAGTGGAGTCTGAACCTGTGAAGGTGGCTGCTCAGCCCTTCTGGGCAGATGTCACTGTCCTCTGGAGGACACAGGGCAGGGGGACACTTAGTTGCAGCAGCTCACATAGCCCTGATGCTGAGTGAAATGGTTTCAAACATGAATCTTCACATAGCAGATGCAAACAAGAAACTTTTTTTTTAAAATCTGAACTTTGATATTGAAAAGTCCCATGAAAAATAGGAAATCAGGGCTGCAAATATCTTCATTAGTTAAAGGGAGGGTCTCTTTGAGGATAAATCGAAGAGCTCTGTAATTGCTCCCGTTCTGTTTCGTGGATGTGGTGGTGAAGTTCTGTTCCCGTGACATCCTAACTATCTAAAATAAATAGCAGAAGTGACAGTGTCAATGGAAAATAAAAGACATTTCAGTTCATTAATAACTGGACCGTGGTAAAAATAGGCACTTAGAAGCCACAGCTAAAATGTGCACTCATACGCCTGTGCTTGTGGGAGGAAATGGATGCTGTGGCTGATATGTGAAAACTCTTCGGAGGCACTGGTTCTCTCGAGAGCCCCCTCAGGCCTGAGGCTCTTCTAAATGTCCCCTTATTTCATTGCTTCTCGGGATTGCTCAGAGGCTAACATGATGCCTTTGTTAGGCACTGTACAAAAAGAAAAAGAAAAAAAAAAAGGAAAGAAAATCCCTGCTCCCTCTTCCCAACACCCCAGTAGCAGCTGCCGAGCGAGACATCTGATCACCAGAT
>NW_006299705.1:64791-65505 GCF_000327345.1 Myotis davidii | reverse complement strand
ATAATATGAGTAAAAAAAACAGTTAAAAAAAACCGTTTAAGGTAAACACATACACTCTAGCCTCGGGGCAATCTTTCCGCTTGATTTGGTTACTTGCTTCCCTTCCTTGAGGCACCCTGGCCTTCCCTTGCCTGAGGCAGGAGTCCTCTTTTTCTCCCATGACGACAATGGGGAGCGACAATGGGGAGCGCTCTGCCTGGAAAATATTTAGGGACCCGTATCACACCTATAATGAGAACAGGATGGATTACAATCCAATCATTTCTTAAAAGGCACTTGAAGGCAGGAGGCCGCTGCTATTAGGTTCATGGGCTGCAAGCTTCTTTCCCCTGAGAAAAGGGAAGACTGAGCACAGTGAGTGGTAGAGGATGGGACTCTTGTCCTTGCTCATGTGCTAACAGGCACCTATCAGAAAGGGAAAATGTTCTGTTTGGACTTTTAATTTATTTTTTATATTTTATATTTTTAAATATATTTTTATTGATTTTTTAGAGAGAGAGGAAGGGGAGGGATAGAGAGAGAAAAGTCAACGATCTGCTGCCTCCTGCATGCCCCAAACTGGCGATTGAGCCCACAACCAAGGAATGTGTCCTGACCGGGATTCAAACCCTGACCTCTTGGTTCATAGGTTGATGCTCAACCACTAAGCCACACTGGCTGGGCTAAAGTGTGTGTGTGTGTGTGTGTGTGTGTGTGTGTGTGTGTGTGTGTTTA
>NW_006299705.1:60382-64773 GCF_000327345.1 Myotis davidii | reverse complement strand
AATATGTAAAATAAATAGCAGAAGTGACAGTGTCAATGGAAAATAAAAGACATTTCAGTTCATTAATAACTGGACCGTGGTAAAAATAGGCACTTAGAAGCCACAGCTAAAATGTGCGCTGGAACGCCTGTGCTTGTGGGAGGAAATGGATGCTGTGGCTGATATGTGAAAACTCTTCGGAGGCACTGGTTCTCTCGAGAGCCCCCTCAGGCCTGAGGCTCTTCTAAATGTCCCCTTATTTCATTGCTTCTCGGGATTGCTCAGAGGCTAACATGATGCCTTTGTTAGGCACTGTACAAAAAGAAAAAGAAAAAAAAAAAGGAAAGAAAATCCCTGCTCCCTCTTCCCAACACCCCAGTATCAGCTGCCGAGCGAGACATCTGATCACCAGATGTTGATATGAACGCAGAAACATATTCGTGGCGATCCGTTGCTTGTCATTTCTTTCAGTGAGAATGTAGGCACCATTCCTACACAGTTGAAGTTGAGAGGCTGCAGATCAAGGCAAGGCCTTGTGGGGAAAATATGAAAGTTGAAGAAGAAAGAATCTTTTAAAAAGCTCCAATATTCTGCATAACATGGGCAACACGCTTCTATTTGTAGCCCAGGCACTTCTTGAGCAAATCGTTCCACTTTCACACTTCAGAGTCCTCACTGGGAAAAGGAGGTAAAAATAATCCTCTTTGCAGGGCAGGTGTCAGGATTACATGGGATAATCAATGCCTATAAGATGCATAGTCATTTATGACAGAGAAAATGCTCAAAACTTAATATGGGGAAATTAAGGATGAAACAAAGTGTAAAGTTCCTAGTAGCCTTGCCTTGGGAGAAGCCAGTTAGATCAGGGATGAGATCACATTTTATTTACCCAAGGGCTCACCTGAAAACTAAATGGAAACACCGGCAAGAGGGTGATTGTGCTGCTCTGATGGTCCCATCGGTTCTCGGGAAAGTGGTCCCCACGTGCGGCCGTAACTCCTGAGCGAGCCCCTCCTCACCATTTAATAACCGAGCCTGCCTTGTTTACCCGCAGCTCCCTGGCAGGCTCTCATCTAGGTTATTCCAGAGTTGATTTGTATCCAACACAACTGTAATCGACACCAGTTATCACACCATAAAACCCAAGGTCACATGAAGGTGAGGATGAGCTAAGGAATCTATTCCATTCAATGAAAATAATATGAGTAAATCATCTTGATAAAAAAAACAGTTATAGGAAAACACATAAACTCTAGCCTCGCCTCAGTCCTTCCGTGTGATTTGGTGACTTGCTTCCCTTCCTTGAGGCACCCTGGCCTTCCCTTGCCTGAGGCAGGAGTCCTCTTTTTCTCCGGAGCTGCCACTTGCAGACTTGTTCTGTATCAGGACTTTTTAAAATATATATTTTTTTATTGATTTTTTAGAGAGAGAGGAAGGGGGAGGGATAGCTCGATACAGACATTGATGAGAGAGGAAGTCATCATTTGGCTGCCTCCTGCATGGCCTCCCACTGGGGATCAAGTCTGCAAGCCACCTGGGCCTGTGCCCTGACCAGGAACTGAACCAGCAACTTCCTGGGACCTTGGCTCCTGGGTCGCTGAGCCCCGGCAGCCAGGCTGTTTGGACCTTTTAAAGGCCCTCTCAGACAACTGGCAGTAATGTTAAGATCACCAGCTCTTCCACAACTACTGTGTACTTTGAGCTGATGGGATTGATATCCTGCAGACAACACCAAGACCAGGTCCACAGACCCAGAAACACAGTGCACACGTAAATGGTGCAGAGTTCTGGCTCCTCTGGGCTGTGAAGACAGGCGAGCCAGCTCACATAGGGTTAACTGGCTTGTGAGATACCTAGATTGTCTGAATTACCTAGAACAATCCAAACTAGGTATCATCCAGATAATCTTGCTTTGGCCTTCTGTTGCCTAGGAAAAGCCTACCTGTTCCAGAATTCCCTTCAACCCCAATCTCTCTAACAAGGTTGAGCCTAATGACCTCCTGAATGTAACAGTCCCTTTCATTTGTAAATAGCAGCAATATAGAGAATAATATCTTATTATTCTTTCTTATTATAGCCCATATCTTATTATAAGGTATAATATGCATTATCTATCTATAGAGATATTTAAATCTATTTTTATATATTACATATAACTTTATATAATTATATTGCATCTTATTAGACTTTCATTGTATACTAAGCACTTTCACATGTGTTTGTGAAAGACTTTGGAAGTATAGCATTATCTGTGTTGTGATGGCCCCTAAATATTTCTGTGCATAGCCACAGTTTAAGGGTGTCTCAAGGGTCTTGTAGTTTGTTTGAAAAGCTGTTTTAAATTAACGCAGCAGAAGGCCCATATAACAAGATAAACAGAGCCTAGTCCACCTCTGATCAGCCATGCCCCAGAAAGATAACAGTTACATAAATAAATATTTCACACCAGCGTTAGTTCTACTCGCTTCTTCTGGCACTGCTCGGGGCGGCTTCGGGTTTTGGCTTTCCACAGCACTTTCTGTTGAATAGCTCAGCAAGGAGTTCGGCTCGGGGCTCCTTTTAAGGGCCAGTATCTTCTGTAATCCCCTGACTGCAGCCTTCTGGCTAATGGGGAACTTTGGATAAGGCCTCTAGTCCTGGGGTAGGCAGATAGGGTTATCTTTCCAAATAGTTGGGATTCATCATTATCTGTTGGCTTTGAAAGGATTTTTCATTTCTTTGTGGCCTTGTGCTCCAGGATCTCGGGTGCCTTTGGCAACAGGAACTTAAGATTCCTCTTTTCCCATTAGGAATGTAGGTGAGAAAAATGACGAGGAGGACAGTTTTATCTGTGTGACTAGACATGTGACAAAATGTCTCTCTTTGTGCATTTGCATTCGTGCAGGAGGTTTCTTAACAATGTAATATCCTTAGGTGGGGACAGAATCCAAGGCGTTTAATATTGCTATTATTTTTGCCTAAGGGACCTCAGCTCGCAAAATTTGGTGAAATATCTCTAGTTTTGAGGAGAGGTATTCCTGGAAATATTCTAGCAGGAAAAAAAGTACTAGTTTTCCATTTTTAGTGAGCATGTGTCCCTGTTTTATTCTTGGCTCTTAAAGGGCCACAAAAAATTTTAACCTCGAGCAAAAAAACATGCCTCCCAACGCAATTTAGAAAAAGGAGGCACTACCTAGAGCAGTGGTTCTCAACCTTCCTAATGCCTCGACCCTTTAATACAGTTCCTCATGTTGTGGTGACCCCCCCCCCCAACCATAAAATTATTTTCATTGCTACTTCATAACTGTAATTTTGCTACTGTTATAATCGTAATGTAAATATCTGATATGCAGGATGTATTTAGGCGACCCCTGTGAAAGGGTCGTTTGACCCCCAAAGGGGTTGCAACCCGCAGGTTGAGAACCGCTGATCTAGAGGGAAGATGGCATAAGGTATAGACCTCCACCTCTGCTCACAGCTCTCCTGCATGGGGAGCCGGCAGCAACATCTGGAAGAGGAATTCAAATTTGCCAAAGCTATTGCAATAGTGCTGTGCCTTCATTTAAGAAAAAGATAACAAAAATTAAAAACCTAATCATAAAAACTGATGTTGCAAAACATATAAGTGCACATTATGTTACCACTGTATTTTTCATTTTGCACAAGAATTTGGCATCTGGATATCTTATAGTATGTTTTCCTAGCACCACAGTCGGCAAACTGCAGCTCGCAAGCCACATGCCACAAAATACCAACTTCTGCGCATGGGCCACAAAGTTTCAATCGCACTGTACGTGCGCACCCGCATGTGGTATTTTGTGGAAGAGCCACACTCAAGGGGCCAAAGAGCTGCATGTGGCTCGCAAGCCGCAGTTTGCCAACCACTGTCCTAGCACAATGAAAACTGCATTCAATTCCTTTTTTAAAAAAAAAATATGTTTTTATTGATATCAGTGAGAGACAGGAAGGGAGAGGGAGAGAGAGATAGAAACATTGATGAGCAAGAAACATCAATTGTCTGCCTCCTGCATGCCCCTGTTGGGGATAGAGCCCGAAACCCAGGCATGTGCCTGACTGGGAATTGAATCCATGATCTCTTGGTGCATGGGTCCATGCTCAAACACTGAGCCACACCAGTCAGGCAAAACTACATTTAAAATTCTTATAAAATGTTTCACACACAATGTTATTGGAGAACATATTGTCTAAAGCTTAAAATATATCCTATATAATAAATCCTATATAATAAAGAGGTAATATTCAAATTGACTGTCATGCCCTTGCACAAGATGGCCACCCCCATGTGGTCAAAAGATGGCTGCTACAAGATGGCTGGCAGGGGAGGGCAGTTAGGGGCAACCAGGCCAGCAGCGGAGGGCAGTTAGGGTGACCGGACTGGCAGGGGAGGGCAGTTGGGGGCAATCAGGCTGGTA
>NW_006299705.1:25819-60277 GCF_000327345.1 Myotis davidii | reverse complement strand
TCCGACTGCCTGTTTAGGCCAGGGATCGGGCCTAAATGGGCAGTCAGACATCCTCCGAGGGATCCCAGATTGGAGGGGGTGCAGGCTGGGCTGAGGGACAGCCCCCCTCCCACCCCAGTGCACAAATTTTGTGCACTGGGCCTTTAGTGTGTGTGTGTGTGTATATATATGTTTTATATACATATTGATAGATGACATTTTTATTATTTATGCAAACACTGCATACAAAGCATGATTCTAAATTTTAAGTAACATAATTGACCATCTATAAGGCTGTATTTCATGAGCAATGCAGAAAAACGCCCCATGTTTTAGTAAAATGAATCTCCCCACATTAGACAAAGTCTACTTAACCTCTACACCAGGATTGACATACCGGATGGATCCGCAATAAGCATTAGTGCTCTGCTAACAATGTCCTCAAGAGCACATGGCATCGATCTGCTTGGGTTCCAGCTCAGTAACCCCAGCTGCTCCCAGCATCCAGGAGAAGATGCTGATTAAGTAAAGAAGGAGCAGGCGCAGGAGACCAGTCTTTGCCTGTTCACTCAGGATGGCTTAGGTGACCCTCAACAACAGCAACAAAACTGCACAGCCAACCTGCCTGTGGAGAGCAGTGGAAGAATGAATGCTGAATTTAAAAAAAAGATAAAAAAAGAATGAACGCTGGAGAGCACTGTGGGGATCACACCGAAGGCCACAGTATCAGCACCTGACCCAGGCCTGCATTTACCTCTGGTCCCTCTTACTGCAGACCTGTAGGGCTATAGGATTAAGCCTCGGACTGACCTGTTGGCAAAGCCACAAACAAGTCCCAGCTTAGAGGGCACAGTCCTCTTAGCATAATTAGCCTTCACCTTATGACTTCCCTAGATCTTATCTGGGTAGCTAATGGGCTGAGGGAGGTGCAGCAAGTGCTGCCATACCAAGTGAAACTCATAAGAACATTGTAACTATGGTGACCACTACCTTGTTTACCTCTGGCTATAAAATAAAGGCTTAGCTTGCTGTCTGGATCTCTCTCTGTGGCCTCAGGCTTGACGAACCCTTGGCTGAGCTGGCTTAGCCCAACTCGGGGCCTGAGTTCGGGGGAACTTCAGTTGTCAGGTGAAAGGACACTCCAGTGAAGCACATGCAGAAAACCAAAAGGAAGGTAAGGAGTGAAGTTTAGTAATAACTAGATGTAAAACATGGGCAATTCAGGATTGCAGGAAAAGAATGTATACATATCCATGCTTAAGTACAGGGCTGTTCTGTGAGGTATCAACAGCTTTTCGATTTGTTGGATTTTGTAAGTAAAATCTGCCCATGGTTTCCTGAGGAAGGAAAGGTAAATGTAGAGACATGGGAGAAGGTAGGAAAACAACTTAGAGATCGTTATATAGTGAACTTTCCAGGGGAAGTCTTTTTGCCTTTGTTATTTCAGTCAGAAATCTTTGGAAGGTGGGCATTCTGGAGACCTCCATGTGCTGCTGTTCTACCACACTGGCGTCTCAGTGTTCCCATCTGTGCACAGACAGGACTCAGCTCACAGAGTTGTTGTGATGATCAAAGGAATTGGCGCCTGCAAGTGTTTAGTATAATGCCTGGCTCAGGGTTGCCATTCACAAATGCTCTCTGCTGTTGGGCGTTGATCCTTGGTCTCTGAGCGGATGACGCAGGGCTACATCCAGAGCCAACGGGACCCCAAGGGATGGAAGCAATAGGAGCTTCTCAGACACCCTTGCTGATTTGCCTCAGTTTCTCTGCAAATGGGTGGGAGAATGTGGGGACTCCTTTCAATTTGACTGGAAGCCTCCGAGGACTGAAGTATCTACTGTGCTTTCTTTCTAAGGCCAGCACTTGCAATCTACTATGTTAGGCTTTACTGTTTCATACCTCAAAACATTTCTTTAAATGTTTTGAGCTGAGTATTTGTTCTTTGTTTTGTATAGGACAGCATTAACGGGGAAATGAATATATACATATTCCCAAGCAATTAACTGGCTTGTGAAAATGGATACAAACAAACCCAGAAAGGTAATGCATTTTACGCTTAAAATGTGCCTGCTTGTTGATTTAAGAGGGCGCACACTGCATTATTGCCCTGTTATTGGGAAGCCTAGAGACATACATCTAAAACTAGAACCACGGTTTATTGAATGATTACTATCCGCAGCCTTTGTCAATACAAACCTTTTCTTTCCCTCCAAGTGGTTGGATCTGGAGAGATGCTGAGCCTGAGGAGTCTCACATCTTATTGATGTGACAGGCTCTATCTCAAGAGGTGTTTACTGCTGTGGTAGATGCAGAGCACCTTTCTTTAAGTGTTCGCAGCAGATCCAACAACTGGCTGTCTTCATCCCCCTTAAAAAAATGTGTGAAATCCAAAGCTAACGTCCTAAAGTCCAAAGGACTGACATGGATGCCTTGTTTCGTAACTGGTGGTTCCTGCCTCTGCTCTTGGGGTAAGGAACTGCTAGCTCTCTCCCTCAGAGGTTAGGGTGGGGGCTGTTTCTCCTACCAACTGTGCTTCTTTGTTTCATGTCCTTTCCTACTTCTGCTCCCACTTAGAACCCCTCCAGTCTATCCCATCTCTGCAACCCAGACATCATCTGGAAGCCACAGTTCAGCATCCCTGCAGCAGAAGAGAATTGGGGGTGGGGGTGAGGAGGGGAGGGGCGGCGTTCTAGCCTCCTGATGTGCGTTTACCTGGGCTCGGGATCCAGTGCTTTCCAAACAAGGAAGTGCACTGCGGCCACAGCGTGTTTGGGTGTGTGGAGGTGTTCTGGGTCCTCTTCTGAATAGGGCACCTTTAGTGAAAGGCCACGGGCGGCCAACCTCCTCAGGGCACGGACAGTCACACAGCGAAGGGCTGCCCAACGCCAACAGCATCCCCATTGCTTCTAGACGTTACAGACTTTTCCTGTCATGCTTCTTTCCGTCATAGGCCTCTCTTCCTTTATCTAAGACTGACCTCTAAGTAAGGCCACTGGCCCCTCATGTTAGAAGCCCCTCCCAGCTCCATTTCCACCAGAGGCCTAAGGTGAGCTCCCGGTGTGGTCGTGTTAACTCTGTAATTGCAGCATCCAATCTGGGCAAGATCCAACTATAACTGGACCTCTTGCTGAAGACATTATCATATATGGGCACAGAATGAAAACAGCACTGAGGAGGGACATCGGACTCTAGTGTCTGAGTCCCTAAGCCTCTCTTGCTGGTGCTGTCCCCACTAACCCCTCACCTCTGACCTCAGCCCACTGCCTGACCAGCTGCTCGCTTATTTCTGACATAGCTCATGGTTACATCCGCTCAGACCTTAGCATGATTCCCACTTCTGGCCTCTTGACCCCAGTCCTATTGGTGTGACACCCTGTTCTCTACCAGAGACTTTCTCTGCCTCGACTCCAAGTTTACCATTCTGAGTTTGGGTGAGAAATTCTGCCCTGGTTACCTCTGAGTGGAAGATTACAGATGGTTTTTGTTTTCTCCTAGTTACATGATTCTAATTTTATTTTTTTAACAATGGGCACACATAGAGTTGTACCCTCTCCCCTTTGTCTTTATTTATTTTTTCTTTAATTACATAAGGTATATATGAATACATTTTTGTTATTTAAAAAGACAACACAGAAGTATTTAGAGTAAAAGACAATCATCCCACATATCCCCAACCCCCACTGAATTTATCCTCTCCAGAATTTTTCAAGTGGTGCCTATCATTCCATAACTTGTCTATGCATTTACCTATAAATATAGGCATACATCAGTTATAATCTTGGGGGCGGGGAGGGAATGAAGATTAACAAATGGTTATTTCTTGACAATTGTGTGGCTCACTATCTTGGTTAGCCTCCATTATCAACTATCTATCCTGAGGTTCTTTCTCTCTCAGTTCAAGTTCCTACTCTGTCTTCTTAGGGCCTGATTGTCCTATTCTGGATCTGTCCTCCTGGCCACCCTCCATCCTAGCCACTGCTTCTCTGTACGCTAGCACATCTGATTGATCTTTCCCTGCTTGTGTCACTACCAGACTCCTTTCCAGGGAGGGAGCCAGAAGTCAGATGTTCTAGTATTAGACAGTAACATATAGGTAGTTAGCCCCATCTTTCTCTGGGTGTCTCAGAATTATATCTTATGAAATACTTAACACAATTTGTATTTCATCATATACTCTCTGCAGCGTGGTGCCTCAATCCTGACAAGTTTCAGGGGAAATGAAATACATTTTTACCACAACCTTTTACAAGTTACAAATCATAAAACGATATGGTCAGTTTTTCATCCCCAAGGCAGACATTGTCCCCTTAGATACATAGTTGAACATCTGATATGTGGAAAAATCCAACTGAGAGCAGCAGCTAAAAATAGAACTCAGAGAAGCAATGAGTCATGGCCTGAATGAACAAATACATTAAATAATATATTAAATAAAACAAACTCGCCAAAGGAACATGGAGGCTGGCTTAAGTAATCTTCCGCATCGCAGGCTGTAGATGTTAAAGGGGCTCAGAGGTCTTGGGGATCATGAACACTTTTAGGTAACTTTATTATTTGCATAGTTTTGTTTTTCCTCCTAAGGACATGATCTGCCCCTTCCCCCAGCACACACTTATTTCGATTCTAAAGTAAAGATTGGTTCAGGCAGATGTTGTTTTTTCCTTAAATGGCAATAAACCTATCTCAGTTATAAACAACCTGGCTCTGCGGACTGAGCAAGACAGTCACATCTATGCTAATCCCCGATCAGCCATGTGCTTGCCCCCTGCGTGACCTTCCAGTAAGACCAGCCTCCCTGCTCTTCTTTGGTTACTTTGAGACAGTAACATTAGCGTGCTCTTCTGTCCTCCCTGCTGCCACCGGGTAGACTAACAAATGAAAACACGGGAAAGCTGTTTGCAAAAAGGAAGTCCTTGGTGATGCAGGCATGATTGAAAGACACAGGTCAGCTCAGACAGGAAGCTCTAAATCCTGACTCTGGCTCCATCCCCAGTCACAGAACCCAGTCACCCCAAGCTGGGTTTCAGGCTCTGTGCTTGCAGCTGGGGGAAAAAACGAAGCTGAAACAGTCCATCTCGCTGGGCAGACCTGACTAAACCGTGTGAAAAACCAGACAACAGGACCAGGGAATGACTAGTGTCACCACCAAGTGTCACAGGATGTAATTTCCGTACTTGGAGTTTAAAATTTCTCCTCTGCAAGATTTCCCACCTCCCCAGGCCCTGTGCCTTCTCAGGATTGCAATGCTCATACATAGATAGCATTTTATTCCAGTCCACTTGTACTGCTGTTGTCTCATATGTGCTTGTCATCCCACTTGTGAGAGTGAGTCACAGGTATGCTAATATCTAACAATTCATGGACATGTCTCTCTCTCTCTCTCTTTCTCTCTCTCTCTCTCTCTCTCTCCTTCCTCTCTCTCTGCTTTGAAATGTAATGCGTATACCAACCATATAATTCACCCTCTGAAAGTAAACAACTCAATGGTTTTTAGTGTATTCACAGAGTTGTGAAACCATTACCACAATCAATTTTAGAACATTTTCAT
Source organism: Myotis davidii (assembly GCF_000327345.1). Lineage (NCBI taxonomy): Eukaryota > Metazoa > Chordata > Mammalia > Chiroptera > Vespertilionidae > Myotis > Myotis davidii. The sequence continues at coordinate 54,750 of NW_006299705.1, read as the reverse complement.
CACTCCCAGAAGAAACACTGTATCCTTTAGATTTTTTTTTAGATATAATTTTTATTGATTTCAGAGAGGAAGGGAGAGGGAGAGAGAGATAGAAACATCACTGATGAGAGAGAATCATTGATTGGCTGCCTCTTGCACGCCCCCTACTGGGGATCAAGCCCGCAACCCAGGCATGTGACCGGAATCGAACCTGGGATCCTTCAGTCCGCAGGCCCATGCTCTATCCACTGATTTTAGCCTCCAATCCTTCCAGCCATAGGCAACCACTAATCTTCTTTCTGTCTCTATGGATTGCCTATTCTGGACATCTCATATAAATGGAACCACACAATTTGCAGTTCTTTGTGTCTGGCTTCTTTCGCGTAGCATAACGTTATCAAGGTTCATTCATGTTGTAGCATGTGTCAATCTTCATTCCTTTTCATGGCTGAATACTATTTCATTGCATGGGTATGCAACATTTTATTTATTCATTCATCAGGTAATGGGCATTTGCATTGGTTTTACTTCTTCGCTATTATGGATAATGCTGCTATGAATATTTGCATTCAAGTGTTTGTGTAGATACATATTTTCATTTCTCTTGGGTATATAGCTGTTATCCAACTCAAGGGATTGACCACTTGGGGTGCTCTATCCAAAAATGAGATATGGTTGTCACAAGGTAGTTTTATTTACCTGCAGAAAGTAAAGGATACAGGACCCATATCCAAAACTCTGCTTCCCCAAAGGGACCCTTAGCCATTGCTCATATTTACTAGTTGGTCAATCACATGTTGATTTCAGTTGGATACACTTATTGGTTTGAGTTCCTGTGGAACTCATCCTGTTTACAGCTGGTCTGTGCAACATTTTAACTTTTAGCAAGAATAGCATTTAGTAGGAATGGCCCCGACCTTGAGACCCTTGCCCTAGCTAACGTAGCTAGGAGTAGAATTGCTGGTCAAATGGTAGCTCTGTGTTTAACTTTTTGAGGAACTGCCAGCCTGTTTTTCAAAGTGGCTGTGCCATTTGCCATTTTGTGCTCCCATCAGCTATGTAGGAGAGTTCTGATTTCTCCACATCCTTGCCACAGTTGTTATTATCTGACTTTTGTATTCTAGTCACTCTAGTGAGTATGAACTAGCATCTCATGATGGTTTTGATTTACAGTTCCCTGATGGCTAATGATATTGGGCATCTTTTCATGTGTTTAATGGCCATTTGTATATCTTCCTTGGAGAAATGTCTGTTCAAATCCTTTGCTCTATTTATATTTTTATTATTTGAGTTGTAAGAGTTCTTTATATTTTTATAAGTTCCTTATCAGATATATGATTTGCAAATATTCTCAGTTGTCTTTTTTACTTTTTTAATAGTATCCTTTGAAGCACAGAAGTTTTTAATTTTGATGACATTCAATTTGTCTATTTTTTCTTTTTTGTTCCATGTGCTTTTGATGTCATATTGTAAAACTCCACTGCCAAATTCAAGGTCATAAAATTTACCTTTATGTTTTCTCCTAAGAGTTTTATAGCTTTAGCTCTTATATTTAGATCTTTGACCCATTTTGAGTTAATCTTTGTATATGGTTAGAATGATCTCTTAACACATGCCTGTTAACTGTCTATTTATTATAAAATCAAAAGAAAGTTCAAGCTGAATTTTGTCATCTAGTAATTATTCAACAAGTATTTATTAAGGGTCTACTATGTGCCAGGTAGTTGAGACACAAGAGTGGGCAGAACGGTTGAACCTTGGTCTTCCTCTCCTCTAAGTGTATGGGAGAAACCGATAGCAGCATTATCTCACAAGCAGCAGCAAGTGCTACAATGAGAAAGTAAAGGTAGTTTTAAAAGGTTTCAGCCTGGGGATCCGATATAGTCGGGAAGGGAGGGAAGACAGTGATCTGAGGGGGAACAAAAGGGAGATAGGCAAGTGTCGGGTGAAGGTTGGAAAGAATGTTCTCATCAAAAGAAACAGCACTGAGAGTGAGAGAGGAGGATGGGAAGAGACAAAATTAGAGATGTAGGCAAGGGACAGAATAAGCAAGATCATTTATTAAACATTGCCTATCGGCCAGGTGTTGTAAACTCTTTTATAAGCTGCATTTTTTTAAAAAAAACGTTTTCATTTCAACCATAAGAGATGAGGTCATTATGCATTTCTTGAATGAGGAAACATAGCTCAGAGAGGTGATGTATCCAGCTAGCACGTGGCAGAGTTGGGACACAAACCCAGGGCAATGTAAGTCTACGCCCTGCTCTTATGGGCCCACTACATTGCTTCTGCTCAGAACTGGGACAGGGACCTCTGAGGTTTAGATTTAGGAAGAGCAACCTTCATTGAGATATTTTAGTAAAGAATCCTGAAGAACTAGTCTGGGAGAAAGAGACTAGAGTGCAAACAAATAGAGCCGGAGCCTCTTGGCCACGAAGTGTGAACGTGACAGCTGCCCTGCAGGTCATTAGGGAAAAGCCTCTCCCTCATTGTCAGTGGCCCAAACTTATTTGTCACTCCTACGATGGAAGTATTCTCAGACAAAGCCCTCAGAGTCCCAGGGCCTCAGCTTGGTGGTCACAGTGCTTCTCGGGAGCTGTTGAAGTGAGATCATTCTCTGTTCCTCCAAGAAATTCAAAATCTGACCTGCAACACTGATTCTTCTGGTAAAAAAAAAAAAAAACCACAAAAAAACACCTAACACAATAAATTGTTAAAGGGCAGGATTGTCCATGTGGATACAATGAGTCTGAACTCTGGAGGAGCCTGGAGAAGACAGATACAGCAGGAAACTCTAGACTCAGATGAAATTTCCCACCTGATTACCCAGAAGCAAGCAGGCTGGCGCAGCTGTACAGCCAGCCGTTAGGGCAGCCAAGGACCCGCCTTCTCTTCAAGTTGCAGGCTTTTAGCGTTCGGATCCTGTCCAGCTGGACGCTCGGGCAGGGATGATAAAGCTGAGCTACAGCAAAGCTTTATGTAAAGCAATCTGCTAAAAGCAGACAGGAAGGTTGCTTGTCTCAGACGACAATGCTTCTTGAGGTGTCTGTGCACCTCTCCCAGCTTCCTCTGCTGATCCGTGAGCTTGGGAATGAGACTAGGGATAAACTGGCTGCCGCGATGAGCTTTCGCTCTTTGAGTGTGTGGCTGAGAGCAACGACACTTGCTGCTCCTGGAACTGGCCCTCACTACACCTCATTCCTTTATTCTAGCTCTTATTTTATGCTTTATTCCATCTTGCATTACCAGGGGCAGTGTCACCATCTCAAAACATCCACAAGGGCCAGGCAAGTCCCATAAGTGACCGAAATGGGCTCGGAGTTAGGCACGAGGGAGCAATATAAAATGAAAAGAAAAGGAAAGGAAATAAAACAAAACAAAACCACAAAAAACCCCCCAGAGAAACTAGCAATTCCCTCTCTAGAAGGGGCAGCAGCTCCTCAGCCCCAATTCGTTGTTGCCATGCAAAATTTGGGTCCCTGTCGGCAGATCTTACCTTTTATTTATTTATTTTTCAGGACAATCGGAAATCCGAGTCTTACTGGACATTTCTGTATTCTATCTAAAGTAGCGTGGGAACCAGGCACATTGAAGGGCAGATCCAGCCTCATAGGCTACCTGCTTGCAACCTCTGCAGAAGAGCATGGGCCTTGAAAGCACACACTCGATCCAATGAGCTAAATTTGCACTGTGAACTAACAGGAGACCTTGACTAATTATCTCATCTTTTATCACCATCATCAATTAAGAATTCACTCATTGAGATGTTTTGAGAAATTAAATGTGCTTAGCACAGTGCCTACCTTATAGTAAACTCTCAACAAAGACTATTTCTATTCTACCTTGATTTCCTTTGAAAAGACAATTCTCCATCCTTGAAGAGCAGGTTTGCAAAGACTCCTACTGCTGAAAATTGCCCAGCAACAGGCCCTGCTGGGAGTGGTGAACACTGCAAGCTCAGAGGAGCAGCCACTGGCTTTCCTGCAGCTCATTCAAGGCTAGAAACCCAGCCCCTCCCCCACCAGCCATGCCCAGAAACTATAGATCCTGCCTTAATTACCAGCAATTAAGCTGGCTTCAGCCTGCAATACAGGATCAGGTCCCCAACGGTGGCCTCCTGAGGCCCTTACAGGAACAAGGCACAGCCCTTCTGGAGCCTCCTCCACCCCAACCATTTATTTAGCCCCTGCACTTCCCCCTCCGCCCCCCCAAAACTCCCTGCCATCGGAAATACCCTGAGCCAGGGAAATCTGAAAGACTGGGCAGGGATCCTCCCTTAGCCGCATTCAAAACCTCCGCATCCAGACAGCAGTTCTCAAGGGCAAACCACAGCTCTCAAGATTCTCTTTGGATTGCACAATGAAAGATGGAGGTCCCTGTCTTTTCCCAGTACATTGTCTTCATTTGCTAAAATATGTTTGTAAGAGGGAATTTTCTTACAATCGGGAACGAACTAATACATTCACTCAAGTGGAAAAGAAAATTGGGAAAAGAAAAATTAGAGATCTCGTGTGAGAGAAAGGCAGAGTAGCAATAATGGCGAGTGTATTTCTCTAGAGAAAGACCCTCTCCATAGATGCTGAGTGAGGCCGTTTTGGAGGGTGGGGAATGTAGGGGAAAGTGAGTCATCCAGACAGTTCTCCAGACACATCCTGGTCTCGCCTGTTCAGACCTTAGATAGCATATTGATGACGACCTCGAGCCTCAGGCTTGGAAGCAGACTTTGGTAAAAGCACCTTCTGGATCTGAAGTGCTCTCAGACACAGGCAGGTAGGGAGTCCTTGGAGAAAGGAAGCCAGTTTTCCCCTCCCCTTAGAGCTCTGCCTCTGACTCAGGCAGAAACAGCTAGGAGAGTCCTCTTTCCCGGCTTTCCTTTGCTGCCTGGGCCTCATGGCTGCTCTTCCTAGCCCCCTGGGAGACTGCGCATGTGGCCCACACCTGCTCTTGGCTCTGGGGCCCGGAGGCCAGATGAAGTTGGTGCTCAGGGCAGCTGAGCCGCCTCCATCTGAGACCCAAGGTTACAATGAGCCTCTGGGAGGGCGAGGCAGGAACTTCCATGCTCTCCACCGCACAGATGGTTTTGTTCTATTTACAGATCAGGAGTCAGTGGCATTTTGCAATTCACTAGTTCAGTAGTTATTAATGTCTGTCGGCCCAGTTAAAAAACACACACTTAATTAGAATTTAACAGAGTTTTAAAATGAATATTTAATGTAACTTTCTCATATACGGTATATATAATTCTTATCTCTTAGGCACATCTGTATTTACTTAGATAATCCAGACAAGGAAAACGCCCACTAGCTTAATCAGTGTGATTATCTGTCTCAGCACTTGTTCTTTCTTTTCTTTTGTAAAAATTAACCAGATTATAGCATGATCTCTTACTTCACTGGGTGCTTTACCCCTCTGTTCCTTCCCTATTCTGCAGTCTCATTATTATTTTCTACCAAATGGCAGATCTACAGCCTCACTGAGCATAAAGTCAGCCACACATGGACAAAAATACATATAAGTGCATACCAAGTTCTTTCAAGTCCTAACCTTTCAGAAGTTATGACAGACCAATTAGAAGCTTGGCAAAATTAATAAAAGGTAGTGGTCATTTGCAGAGATCTGGGAAGTTGGGGTAATACCAAGAGCTCCATGACACATATAAAGCCCAGATTGGGGGGTACTAGCTGTAAACGCATTGCACAGGAAAATTCATGCAGAAACCCAAACATACTTCTCAGGAAGCTTTTTCACTCGGATGGTAAATGGGGCCACATGATGAGACAGAATGCAACTGGTGGAAAGCTTTGTCCAAAATGTTAAAAACAATCCGACATTACTACTCCTCTCTCATTTTATTCCACCTCAGACTACAGGGGGTCCTGGATCTTTGCTACTTAGGACAAATGGGTTTGCTCCGTTTCCGTTTCCTCGGTTGCAAAATTGAGAGGTTGGACTAGATACTCCCTGAAATCCTTTCCAGCTGTAATATCCTGAATTCTAAAACATCCTGTCTTTATTTTTTCTCTCACCTCCACAAACCGCCCCATCTCTACCTCATGTACTTTCACAAGCCCATTAGCCTCACCTCCATGCAGGATGAGTCAGTCACCCAGTTGAGAGAACATTATCCCTTAACCATTGGCATTTCAGCACCACGGAGAGCGACCCAATGCTAAACTACCCCCACCCCACTTTACTATCAAACCCTTTGAGGAGATATGTCTACGTCAAAAATCACATTCATATATGTTATATATACACAATTATATTAGGCCCCCTCAAGTATTAATATATTATATACTTTGTTAGAGGTAATTATATGTTATATATAATACTGACTATTATATATGTTATGTCTAATTATAAGTATTATATCCTATATAATAAAGAGCTAACATGCTAATTAGACCGGATGGCAGGACAACCTTCCAGGACGATCTTCTGGAATTACAGGTGGGCAGGGGGCGGGGGCGAGAGGCAGCTGGGGCTGCTGGGAGGGCCGAGCTCCTGGCATGAATTTTGTGTATCGGGCCTCTAGTAATTAATAATTTTCCTTGGAAATATATTATATTACATTATGTTATATATTCAAGAAAAACAATGAACAGAAATTAAGCTGTTTTAATAACCATATCCAACTCTATGTGTTCTCTTTAGCCTTAACTCAGTTATCACATAACATTTTCTTGTGTAGCCTAGCCAACCAATTTCCTCCCAACATAGAAAACCTTTCTATAGTATCTCTGGTGGATGCCTATCAGGCTTCTTCCTGATTATTTTCAGGCACAGAAAGCTTGATACTTTATTGCGGACTATAAATACTCTATTAAAAAGGTCTTTCTGTTATTGAGCTAAAATTGCTTGCTAATAACAATCCTATTTCATTTATATCCAGAATATCACCACTTCTGACCCCTCCACCACTAGCCCTCTGGTCCTAGTCACCATCATGTATCCCCTTGATTGTTACAATAGCCTCTTACTAGTAATTGGTTTTTCTGCAGCTGCATTGGGCCCTTGCACAAAGGATCCCTTTTAACAGAAGTAATTCTTTAGAAAACTAAGTTCTACTCATGTCATTTTACTGTTTTATATCCTCCAACGGCTTGCAATTTTTCTCAAAGTAAAAGTCAAATTCCTTATTACCACCTAAAAGCTATCTCATTATTTGCCTCTCCCCCCAGCATCCGTCTCTGACTTCATGCCCTACCACTCTATCCTACACTCACTCTGCTCCAGCCACACTGGTCTTTTTTGCCGTCTCTTGGACACCAAGCACAGTCCTGCATCAGGTGTTTTGCATTTGCTGTTTCCTGCAACAAGAATGCTCTTCCCTCAGATACCAGCATGGCTCATTTTCTCATCTCTTTCTAGTCTTTGCCCAAATGCCACCTTAATATCAAGGTCTTCCCCGACTATCCTATTTAAGGCCCCACACATACTCTATCCTTATTACACTCTTACTTAGTGATTGGCAAATGCTAGTAAATATTTAACAACCCTTTGGGGGCAGGGTCCTGATTTGTAGCACTTTCTGGTTTCTATGATATAAATACTCCCACTATGGCCAACTTCAAGTTAGCAATATGAAGCCACTGAAGGCAAAGTTGGGAAAGGCTAACAGCTCTCATCACCTGCTACATGCCAGCTCAGCACACTCCTACAGGTAAAGGACCCCTCCTGGGGCTTAGTGCAGTGGTGGCGATGGTGTTGATTCAGGAAAACTCCAAAGGAAGGAAAACCTTATGGGGAGGGAATTTTGTTATTGTAACAGGTAGCATTCAGCTTTACCTCTCTCTTCCCAGATGCTACAGCCACACGTCTGTCCACTCCTTGGATGCCATATGTTAAAAGTCAAACCCTTGACTACCCTCCCAAACCAGTATTTGCTGATTTTTCTGCTTTTGTCCAGGGGACCACAGTTCTCCTCATCTTTGACCTCTTGTTCTTCTTTGCCTTATACCTGTACTCCAGTAGTGCTGACCTTCACGATGACAGGACCATCATGTCCTGGGATAATTCACCTGCGTAGCCTGTGAGGACATGGGAATCCTCACAGAGAGTAAAGTTTATCAGGAATCGTCCATTGCTCCTTTCTCTGGTTTGCCTACATTCCATACTGCTGCCTTTGAGGGCTCTGGGAACCACTGAGTCCATGTCATCCATGGATTTATCTTATAAAAATGTTATAAAAGACACAAGTATTTTATGATTGTCCAATGAGAAGAAAAAAAAAGAGAAGCTCCAAGGGCTTTTCTAGGGAATTAGAAATATATTTGGTCTTTCTTCTCACCCTGATCAAGATAATCAATCCTTACGTATGATCTGTTTTGTTTTTAGAGTGTAACAATGCTCAGTTGACTAGACAAGGAATTGCCACATACATTAGTTTGGGCTTGCCTAGGAACAGACACCAAAATAGGGTTAGATGTGCAAGCTATTTCTTGGAGGATGGAGCAAGAAAGGCAAGGAGAGCTTTTAGACTGCAGTAGTGGCATGCCCCTGTGGAAGGACAGAGGGTAAGAAGAGTCTCAGACTACAGTCAAGTTTCAAGAAAGATTCAAACCTATGGGGAGTCCTTGAAGCAAAGTGCTCCTTGGAGGAGTCCTGCATCTCACGGACGAGCCCGCCTCAGCACACTTGGAACAGCTGGGGGTAAGCATGGCCTTGGCATGAGTGTAGTGCTGGGTCCAGAGGGGCAGCAGCTGGAGATGCCAATCTCCCATAGCAGGAGATCTGAGTGTTGCATTTTCATGGCCACCAAAATATGTCACTCTGTTGACCCTGAGGAAGTCTCTTGCCTGCTCCAGCTTCCACTTCCATTTCCTGCTGCAAGCTCTGTCCTGGGCTAGTTGCTGTTTCTGGGAAGAGATCTCTACTGCACATTTCAAGAGCAGCCCCGGTCACATCTGATGCTTCTCAGAAGAAGCACAAATTCCCCTCTCTTCTATAGACTAAGTTTAGCCATCCAGAACATTTTTATTCTTTGTTTCTAACCACACTTTCGGATATTCTGAGTGGGTGGAAATGCAACTGCAATGAATGGCTACCCTTGTCTTTTCCAATCACTAATTAAAGTCAGTGCTGGGAGGAGGGGGGCAGGTAGGGGCTGGGAGAAAGGGGAAAACGAGGGGGGAATGGGAGATATCTCTAATACTATCAACAATAAAAATATATTTAGAAAGTAAAAAATAATGTAAAATAAAGTCAGTGCTGTGACAAAGACCTCTGAGTGATTTCATGACCCAAAGAACAGCAAGTGGCATTGGTTCCCAGGATCTACCCTCTCCTCGCCTTGCCTCATGTTTGGTAAAGAATTTTTTTAAAAATAACACTCTCCCCAGGAACAAATACAAGTGTTTATTTGATCCCACCTCAACCGTATCAGAGCTGCTGGAGCCTGGGATTTAAAAAGCTGGAACAATGCATTGTTTTTAGAAGACCTTATATGAATGGGTTGCTCAGCCTCTTAGTTCCAAGGTAACTTTGTTTGTATCTGGTTTTAGCTTTGCTTAGATTGCCTTACAGAAAGAATGCTGTCCTGCATTAGCCCCGGTTGTGGTCACAGATGCTACAACTGTCTGGATCCTCTCCAAGTGCGACATTAGCAGGGAGGAGTCAGGTTCCAGAAGTCAGAGATGGGCTCCACAGCATGGTGGTGACTTTCACATTGATCATGGACACTTTTCTAGAATATAATTACTGAGGGACAAGCATGGGAGCACATAGAAAAAACAATTAGTCATTGCTCAGAGTCAGATGGGTTCAGTTTATCAGCCTGTAAGTTACTAAAAATTATTTATTATTTGTCTCTAGTATTGTGATCAAAACAGACGTGGTTTCTATCACATTGGCTCTTACTCTCTAACAGGGGAGAGAGACAATAGCACTAACAAGCATTCGGAGCCAACCTCAGTGCCTTTTCCAGACCTCTAGTTTAGGTAGATATGCTATATATGCACAGTATCTTACGATGTTCTTGAGGTCAAAATGGCATAATGTGGGCCAGATCCTAGCATAGTCTTATTTTATACTTGGGTCCAAAAAATGAACTGTTCAAGAACAGAGGTGCGGATATGTGGGCCCAGACAAGATTTACTGGAAGAAACTTGGAAGGTCTGGGAAAGAAAAGCCAGCATAACTCAGCACTTCTCTGTAACGGCCCAAAGCTGCTGCATCCAGAGCCTACAGTACAGGACATGAAGGGTTAACAGGGAAACCAATTTGCTGCAGCCAAGGACACCATGGTGCAGGGGATCCTAGTGCCACCTAGGAAATACCAGCAACCCATGAGGTGTGGTCTGATCCACTACCATGGACGTTTTAAGTCACAGTCTAATTGGAGGGTTGTTATCAAAACACATTACTGAATATTTTTTAAATTGTACTTTCTTGGCAGAATACCAAGAGAGAGAGAGCTCACAATATCATGTAAACAACAGCAATCAAAATCTCACAAATAAATTATTTGATACAATTAAAATTAGGTCCAAATGCCTTTATTTTACTCAGAACCAAAAACAAGAAAAATATTGAGTTGGGTCATATTGAGGGCTTATTATGTACCTTTTGTTTAATAAGCATGGGCTCCTTTAAGACTCACAGCAGTCTACAAGGCCAGTGCTGTCATCTGCATTTTGCCAGGAAGACACTGTGTGTTGACCAAGGCTAGCGAGTGCTAAGTCAGAATAGGAATCCAGGTGTGCCTGGCTCCAGAGCCACTGTTAGCCACGCTTTGTACTTCTTGGTATTAAACGTCTTCCTATTACACATTACAAATGTATGTGAAACTGAGACAAGGTGCCCCAATGACACACCTCAAAGCAATGTTTACTTGCTCAGTGCTGTTGAGAAGAAAGGTCACATGCTCTTGCACTGGCGAGTTCCTCACATTCTTGGCTATAAAAACCACTTCCAAGAGGCTGGTGTGCACATTGTAATAAGAGCAACTATGTAAATACCGTTGATAGTCTTCATATGTATTCAGTATGGAAATACATTTCAGAAGAAAACCTATTGTGGGCTTTGATTGTTCCCCCAGTGGACATCCAAAGTGATGTGGGGAAGGCTGACCTAGCAAGCTCCTCCGCTCTCCCCACTTGCAGCCGTCCCCATGACTACAGCTCAGCGGCTGGGCGGGCCTGCCTGTCACCGAGGGTGCCGCTGTGCCGGAGTGCTCGTTAACACAACCCAAACATGTTCAGAACTACGCTTCCTGAAGGTTGTACTTAGGACTAAACGTGCAGCAATCACAGACATGATGCTTGCACGTGCCTAGCACTTGTTTAATTAAAGCCGTGGTGAAGGCTCAGACGGATGCTACAGGCCTGGAACTGCCTGGCCCACAGGGTGGGGGGTGCAGACCAGGATGATGACGGGCCTGGGCACAGGCTGCTTCCTGCTCACCCTGGGGAGGGCGTGCAGGGATTTCCCAGTGAAGAAGGATTGTAAGTTAACCTCTGAGCTGAATGGCTTCTTATTTGCTATTAGACATTCTAGTAATTATGTTTAGTTAACGTTTGAGCAAAACTACATTCACTTCCTTTTCCATGGTATGAGAGTTGTAATTTTCAATTAATCATCCTTTAGGTTTTGTTAGCTTTCACGCAAAAGAGACTTGTGGGCGACATCTGGAATGGGTGGGCCCAAATGGTGATTTTGGTCAAAATTTTTGTTCCTAGACCTAGACTGAGCCCTAATAGTGAGCAGCAGCAGCCCCTTCTCCTCCCCCCCACCCCCATCCTGCTTCATAGGCTCATGTCTATAAAGTACCTCGCAGCTCCAGCTCATGGTAAACACCACAGATAATGGCTCTCTCTCTACCCAGACAGACTTCTTTCTCAGCACTGCTTATATTTCCCATGAATAACAATCACCATCATTAACAAGGAGGGTGGTAGTCACACCGTGTTCATCTCCAGTCAGATCATACCTTAAAGAGAGACACTAACAAAATTCTCCCAGCCACGATGACAAGTCAGGTCTTCTGAGTGTGTTATAATAATGTTATGGTCATAAGGAAGCCCCTCCAATGTGTGAAATGATTATTGTGTGAAATGTTTGCTGCGTGGAGACCCCAATACTCTGTAACTTCCAAAATGTGGTGAAGGCCCCACTATCTTGATGTGAATGCCCTAAGCCCTTAAACGCCCTGCTCCTAGCATAAGGCACATCTCTGGCCCACACTGAGAAGACACAAGTTGTTTACTACTGGCTATATAAGCATCGGACCTTTGTGAAATGATTATTGTGTGAAATGTTTGCTGCGTGGAGACCCCAATACTCTGTAACTTCCAAAATGTGGTGAAGGCCCCACTATCTTGATGTGAATGCCCTAAGCCCTTAAACGCCCTGCTCCTAGCATAAGGCACATCTCTGGCCCACACTGAGAAGACACAAGTTGTTTACTACCGGCTATATAAGCATCGGACCTCCTTCAGTCGACATCTCCTGCCTGATAAGAGGAGGACTCCACGTTGCTCCGTGAGACGAGACAAGCCCCTGACTGACTGCTCTGCTGTGCGAGCCTGAACCAACCTCGCCGCCTGTCTGTTTCTGTCTTCGTCGTCCGTCTTTCGGTGTGCATTGCCAGGTGGCCTTTGCTGGAGCCTAAGACCCACTAGGAATAGGTAAATAAACCTTGTGTGACTGCATGCTAATTCTGTCTTGTGTGTTCATGTGTTCCGGTTCGGCTCAACTGTCTAGACATTGAAGTACCAGGGGATAGGCAGTTATTGCTGACCCCTGGCCACCTGTGTATGTCCCACTAAATCTAGGCAGATAATTAATTAATTGGGGCATCATTGAGACAGAGGGAAACAGAATTTTTGGACTAGAACACGCGGTGTTCCCCTGGACTGGAACCCGGATTCTTTGTCCACCGAAGTTGAAGAATGAGTCCACGGACAGAGGGTAGTATAGCAAAGGTAGATATTTATTGAAGAACAAGTACAGACTTCCACGTGAGGAGAGGGAAATAGTCCCACAGAATGAACTCCCACCTAGGGACGGGGAAAGGGCTCACTGAGTTCCTTTTCCCTATGGCTTATAAAGGCTGCAGATCTTTGTGCCTTGATATCCCCTCTGATTGGTCACTATTCCCTTAGACTGGTTACTATAGTAACTCCTGAGCTCAAAGGTGAACCTCACATGAGACAAGTGAGGTTCTCCCTCCCCACCCCTTCCTTATTGTTTTCCTATCCCCTTTGGGCTTTCTTCTCCTTCTGGATGAAGGGCTTCCTTCTCTTTATTTTGTAAATATAGACCTTTCGCTGCTCCCAGCTCCCTCATTCTATGGAAATGTACCTGTTGCAGCTTTTCAGCTTCCCTATTCTATGGAACTATACCTTCTGCTGCTCTGCAGCCCTGTGCGTCCTCCATGGTCCCCTTAATTTCTAAAATTTCCGAAAACCTGTCTTTTTCACCCCAAAACATTTCTGTTTCATGAGGAATACTTGATGTATTGGGGATGTTTAGCCTGAACCAAGCCTGTCAAACTCAAAGGTTAACATGGTCTAAATAAACGAGGCCTGTGGCCTGTGGGCCACGAGTTTGACATGCTTGGCCTGGACTAAAGTTTTAGAAGAAATGTTTGATAGATGTTTGATAGATGTCTTCAGCTGTATGATGGGCTGTCGTGTTGAAGAGGATTTTTATTCTGTCCAGGCCCCAGAGGACCGACATAGGATGAATGAGTGCAAGCACGGCAGCAATTATTCGTTATGCCTACCTGCTTTCGTAGGCTGGCTCTCAGGAATCCAGGGCTAACTTGAGACAATACTGACACTGTCGGTTAGAAAATTCAGGAGACCATGCATACTCTTGTTCTAGCCCAAATCTGACCATGAAAATTTCACGAAGATCTTATAAGCTACAAAATTGAATCCTGCTCACAATGTAGCCCCTTTCCTCACCATGACCTGAATAGAAGAGACAGGAGATGTCTCCAACCATAGCTCGTCTGGGACCCTGTCTCAGCCCTTGACAGCGAAAGATTTGTAACACTAGCACACAGCTCAGTATTATACTTGAAAGAAGCAAAACCCCAAATATTACTAGTACATATGCTTGATCGGTTCCTAGGGGTAGGGGTCTGCTGGAAATAATAATGTTATTCTAAAGCAATTTGTTGGGAATAATAGAAAAGCAAACTAGGCAAGCCATTATGTAAATATGAGGTTATTCATAGCAATTCAAACCCAACCGCCTTGATGGAATAATGACAGTAGAGGGATATGAAAGTCTTCCTCCAGCTGAGTTATTATCCCTCCTTGTCGTTAATACCAGGCCTGCGTGATTATTGATGCTGTTTTCCAACCTCCTGCCTATTTTCTCTCCTAGGGGAAGGCAGTCTTTCTGCTGCGTCTCTGCTAGGTGTTCATCCTTGAAACCCCGAAATCCCCAACATCCGTCATGCCACCAATGCCCCTCTGGGCTCAGAGAAATGGCAGTGGGCTCGCAACGAGAGAGGAAGAGGAAACCCGCTTATGGTGATGGGGAGGTGGGCCCTCTTCCTGGTCTCGGTTGTCTTGAGATCACCAGGTGGCCATTTGTTCACTCGCGTGAGCAGTAACAGCACAACTCTGGCTGTGAAAGGAAGGGGTTGGACACATTCATGGGCATCCTTCAGATGCTGAGGAAAAGCCTGTGGGTAGGCCCCAAGCCAGGGCGTTTTCCCTCGAGTCATATTTGTCCACTTCGGATTTCCGTTTCCACGAGTCAGTGGGTATGTTCCAGAAGGTGAGCTTTCCAGCAACTCTCCAGGGCCCAGTCCCTCCGATGAAAAAGGTGTGGTGTCCCCAAAGCCCTTATTTCTTTAATTAGCTCATTCAAGAGATGAAGTTGGTTCTTTTTATTTATTTTTTAAATATGTTTTTATTGATTTCAGAGAGAGAAAGAGAGAGGGAGAGATAGAATCTAAATAATGAGAGAGAATCATCATCAGCTGCCACCTGCATGCCCTCTACTGGGAATCGAGCCTGCAACCGGCATGTGCCATGACTGGGAATCGAACCGTGACCTCCTGGTTCATGGGTCAGCGATCAGCCACTGAGACACACCAGCCAGACAATCAGGTTGGTTCTTAACACTTAGTTTCTCCTTTCCAACATTTCTGGGGTAGACATTTTTGTGAGTACTGCCAAGGTAGGAAACAAAGGCTAATCGGACACCAACCAGCGGTGTTCTTTAAGTGAAATTGATTCTTTGGGAACCAGTGAATTTCCCATCAGTGCACTGTGAATGGAGGGAATGAATGGACCTCAAGCAGACTCCATGGGCACAGCACTGAGAATTGTGGGGCTCACTAGGGTCCAGGGTTTTCTGAAACCTCACGCTTCCATAACTTCTAGTTAGTCTCCAGTGGCAAAAAGAAGACAGATATGAACAATCAATATGTTGATTCCACTTTCCATTCACTCTCTGAGTTCTTTGGGAATTTATTGTCTTTTTCTTCAGTTTCATTGATTGTGCAATTCTGGTTCCTTTAGGACGTCTCACAATTTCTCAGACCTTGTTGGCAATTTCTTATAAATACACTGCAATTGCAACTATAACTATTGATGGAACAATTTCTGTCCAAACCCTCTGACCAGGCCCTGAGATAAACTCTATATTGTATTCTAGCCTGTTTTTTATTGCCCAATGAATAGAGTTTGCTTTGGAAAGAAACCGACTTTCATGCTTTGGTTTGATTTCAAGAATTCTGAGGCAGTTTCAGTTCTGGCCCAGGGAGCTTTACTGTTCTCTGACTTCATCATGCTTCAGAAAGGAGCTTTGAGGATTCATTTTGTAACAAATTTTTAAAGCTATCAGGTTTAGTCAATGACTAGCTGAAATTCAAAATAATGAAGACTTAACTAATATCTCATTCCACTGACCAAAGGCCTTTTTGAAGATTACCATTGATTGACAGATAAAAACACTCTCATTGTCCCCAAACGGAGATTGGGAGGGCCTTGTAGATGGGGCTGCAGCTCCTGGGAAGAGTGTGTAGAAACCCTGCTTTGTGTATTTCTCAGTCCTCATGTGTCACTTTTTAGGCAAAGGAGAAGAGGTGCCTGGAAAATGTGACCTTCTCCCCTGTGGGCCTCCCTTTTTCCTGCAGGCCTGCTGAGTCCCTGGGCGGGCATTTTCAGTGAATGTTGGTTTGAATAATAGGCCAAAAGTCTATTTATTTTGCACGATGGGATGGAGGAGGGCACCCTAATCCACTTTCAAAATGAGCACTTGTGTTCTTGTTTCCCCAGGAGAGAGGGCGGGTTAATCTTCAAACAGGAGTGACTTAGATGCAGTGTTAGGAAGAACTTTCAGATGCAAGGTATTGCACTTCCTCCCCCGCGAAGTGGAGATTTCCTAGGAGAACAGGCAGTTCAGTGTTGTCTGGAGGTGGGAAGATGAACTATATCACCGCTCAAATTTGCTTCTGGCTGTAGAGCTCTATAATTTCTTTCTGGATATTGTTTCTGTTTTGGGAGCAGCAGAAATATTTTATTTCAAATACAGGTAGGAAAACGGGGTGTGGGTGAGCATCTGGGGCCGGAATTTTTAAAGCGAGGTCTCTGGTTTCTAACGGATGGGCACCACAAGCCTATGAACTCCCTGAAATTGTCAATATGCGAAATTGTGTGTCTGTGGATTTAGGGGGGAGAACACGCATAGTCCCCATCAACTTCACAAGAGAGTGCAGGGTTCAAAAACAAAAGGAAAACCAGTAAATAATAGTTGCTCCAAAAGAAGCATTTGCTCAGCGAGGAAGGATCTTTAACGCTGATCATGGCTGTTCCTTCAAGAACCTTTGCACTGTGGAGGGGAGATGAGGACCATGGCTTGGGAGGGTGGGACAGAGCCCTTCACTGATGGAGGCTGAGGGGCCAGCCAGCCAGAGGCAGATCCCCCCCCACTCCCACACCCCTCCACCTGCAGCAATACACCAGGGGGCCACAGTGGGGATGCCTCAGGCCCAACACCGTGACCTCCAACTTGAAATATCACTTCACACTGACTTAGTGACTCAATGCAACTGTCCAATCCCCAGGTGGCTGGATGGCACCCCAGCGTCTTGTTGATGGGTGCAGGCTGGGGCTGTGCATTTCTGAGTTCTTTTCCCCACCGGTCTTATTCCTTAAAGAGACCTTGCATTTACTCTTCTCTATTTTATTTTATTTTATTTTTAACAAACTAGCACTTTGCTAGCATATCTGGGAATACTTTTTTTCTTTTTTAAAATATATTTTATTGATTTCAGAGAGGAAGAGATAGAAACATCAATGATGAGAGAGAATCATTGATTGGCTGCCTCCTGCACGCCTCCCATTGGGGACCGAGCCCACAACTCAGGCATGTGCCCTTGACCAGAATCGAACCCGGGACCCTTCAGTTCCCAGGCTGAAGTTCTATCCACTGAGAAGAACCAACTAGGGCTCTTCTCTATTTTTGAGAGAGAAAAATGCTGAATATCATGGATGAATATTGTGATTAGTAAAAAGGTTTTAGATCCATTGAGTGAGAATCTCTGAGGAGGGGGACTGGGGGTTCCACATTTTTATCAAGCTTCACGGCTGATTTTTATGCTCCCTGAAGTGAGAGAATGGCCAGAGATACGGGACCAGGGTTGTGGTTAGCAATTCCCTTCTTCCAATCAAGAGTGTAGTTTGTGCTTGGCACCTTATTTCTTTTAGGCTTAGTCTAACATGCCTTAAATGAGTGTGTGTGTGTGTGTGTGTGTGTGTGTGTGTGTGAGTGTAGAGAGAGAGAGAGAGAGGGAGGGGGAGAGGGAGAGAGAGAGAGCATCAATAGAAGATCGATATTAGTGACCATAACAATAAAAACCTCAACCCACTTCTATTGCCTGGGAGGAAAATTCCACCCTGAGTCATAGGCAGGCAGTGCCAGGCGGCTCCCAGCTGGCAAGCTGGGCTCCCCAGGCTTCTCCTCCTCCTGGCTGCCCACCTAGAGCTCCCCCAGGGAGCAGGGGGAGGGCCTGACCGGCCCTCACTTCAAGTCTCCCTTTTAAAGCCCTTGTTGCCTTCTACACTCCTACCCTCCCCGAGTTCTGCCAATTTCTTTCCAATTCTTTGTCTCTGTAGCCGAAAACATCTTTGGGGGACAGCAAACTGTGCCCTCTCTGAGTGTGGGCACAGGAAATTTAAGCCCAAACCCATTGTGCAGCTCAGCAGCCAGGGCCATGGACCACGGCCAGTACAGCACACAAAGCCTACGGCGCGCGTTCCCTGGGCCTCATCCAAGCAGCTCCCCGTGGCCCCACGCCTCCCTGCTTCGTCTCCTCCAGACCATAGACGCAACCCCACCTTTCTGTGGGAAAGGGACCCCGGAGCTTCGTTCCCCAAGTTGGTTTGTTGGCCTGAATTGCATTTTTCAAGAAAGAATGTCATGAGCAGGCAGCCATAAAGGTCTTCTTAACTCCCAGGAGGACTGAAGTGCAGTACAGTCCTAACTGCACGGCTTTGGTTCTCTTTTCTGAACATGCAGATGGGTTCATGTGGTTTGAGTGATGGCCAGGCGGTGGGGTGGGTGGGTCAGTGAGGGTCAGGAGTGGATGGGACGGGTGTGTGGGGGGCGCTCTGGCTCTGATGGGAGGGGAGCCAAGAAAACTGTGCCTGAGCCCCAGCAGCTCCTCCAGGCAGGGAGCCCCTCTCATGCAGGACAGAGGATTATGGAGCTGCTGGGCCACGTCCAAGCAGCTCCCCGTGGCCCCACACCTCCCTGCTTCGTCTCCTCCAGACCATAGACGCAACCCACCTTTGGACGCTGCTGGGCCGCGTCCTCTATGGTCTGGAGGAGACGAAGCAGGGAGGTGTGGGGCCACGGGGAGCTGCTTGGATGCGGCCCAGCAGCTCCATAATCCTCTGTCCTGCATGAGAGGGGCTCCCTGCCTGGAGGTGGTGTCAATGGGGCACAAAGGACGGGGGACGAGGGGGGGGACTTTTCCGGGACCCTGAAGTCATTCGCAGGTGAGGGTCTGTAGATGTGACATGGCCCACCTGTCATTTATCTCCATTACAGCCTTTCTGTCCACTCTCTCAAGACGAGTACAGGAAGCATTTCAATTTTGTGAGATTACCCTGCTCTTGAATGTTCCTGACAGGTGTCCTGTGGGTCCTTCTGGAGTGGCAATCTGTCCCTTTCTTCTGTTATGCAAATGTGCTCACCCTATTTTCGTTGTCGGGGGAGAGGATCAGAGAGGAAAGATGTCCCTCCTCACCACGCTCTTCTGTCGCTGGTGGGTTATAAATACTGCGAAGCATCCAGAAGGCACAGACAGGCCGCAGAGCTTGCTCCTGACTACAAACCACGCCGTTTCTCTCACGCTTTTCCTTGCACCGTGTGGTGTTCGGGTTGCTTTTCTGCAGGGTGCCCGCCCTGCCTCTGCTGCAGCCGCTTCGGTGGTGTGTGTGTGTGTGTGTGTGTGTGTGTGTGTGTGTGTGAGCTCCCTGCCTGGCACGGCTGACCTTTGCGGAGGCAGAACGCACTGGGGAGCGCTGGGCTGTCAGAGGCGAGGACGGATGGCGTGGGGCTGGCGTCAGCAGCGTGCTTGCTTACCCACAGCATCTGCATTGGGTTATCTTTTCAAGACGGTACCAAATTTAAATGGCCTAAGGTTAGAATATTCTTTAGAGCCAAACCAGCTTCTGCCTTTAAAGGCTAAGGCAGGGTTGTTAAGGCTTGAAGAGCTAGAAGGTTGGAAGGAGAGAAAGATGCGTTGGCAGATAACCAGAGCATGGAGTGAATTATGGCTCTGATACAAACCTGTCAATATGTGCCTCCTCTCTCCTCTAAGACGGTAGGGTGACATTAACCCATGCGACCCTTGAGAGGCGGCGGCAATGCTTTATTTGGGGAGAGTAATACAGATGCAAAACACACAGGGCTGGAATGACAGGCCGGGTCTCACACACATCACTTTGAGAAAGCTAGCTGAATGGGAGGTCAGCGAGAAGGCAAGAAACCTGTGACTCATCACTGCTCTCGTCCTGAATTGTGATTTATAGAATCTCAGGGCTGAAGGGGAAGCTGAAGAACTCGCAGTGCCTTCTCTCTGCCCTTCTTCACCCGCCCTTCCACCCACAGCAGGCCGCCTCCCTGCCCTGCTTGGCCATGCCCAGGCCTCAGAAGCTCTAGAGTAGCCTTCACACGGAGAGGAAATCTATGGTCGCGCCGCTCCCACCTCCTCTCAGCACTCTGAGGAGCTCAGGGATTATACATCTCTGGCAGACCGTGACGACTACCCATCAAATCAGGCCAGAATGGATGACCTTTTTACCTATACAGCTCCCGGGAGGACATGCTGATTCCTTAGCTCTAAGCCCCCAATCTATTGTCTTCAATGGCCTATGGCCAGCGTTAGCATCATCTACGTCCCCGCCCTTCCCAGTGTGGACCATGCACCACAAACGTCGCATCCCCCGGAGCTTATTAGAAATGAAGAATCTGGAGTCCCCACCCAGACCTCCTGAATCAGTATCTGTGTTCTAACAAGATCCATTGAGCAGCCGTTTTTGTCTGCACACTCGTCTGAACAGCCTCACTTCCTGTGTGGCTCATAGAGAGCACTTGCCGACTCCGAGTTGTGTGCCTGACTTGGCCCCAGAACGTTGGTGCCAGAGTCTCTGGAAACCAGTGACCCCATCCAGGAAAACTGGACGTCCACTGTGATCCCAAGGAGGACACCTTGAAAGATGACAAAGCCATCAGAGAAATGCTTTGGGGAGGTGGCCTGGGGAGGAGCCCTGGGATGTACCCCCAAGACTGGGAGACACAAGCTTCAGGAAGCCTCTGCCCTTCCTCTGGTGCAGGTCCCAGGCCTACTTCCTGGGAAGAGATCCAGCTCAATGACTAAGAGGTCTGTTAGATTCTGGAGCCTTTGTAAATTTCCCAAGCTTGTTCTTATTGTCCTTAGTCTGCTTACTCCTATCATTTTTTTAAAAAAGACTAATAGCAGTAAAAACACTGCACAAGCCAATGTCCCAAAGATGACAGGGGATCAGGGAGGTGATGAATTCATCTATCACTCACAGCCACGCTTGCAGAAAAGATGGCATCCATGAGGTGAAAAGAGGAGTCGGGACCTGAAGGAAGGGACCGCAGGGGCCTGGAGGTAGCCATCTCCTGACCATCGCCTCAGGGTTTTAGTGGCAGGAGGACCACGTTGGCGAGTGAGTTCTGATTAAGCATGCACAGTAAGGTATTGAAAGGCAGTGCAATAAAGTTGTGGAGGGCACGGCACTTACCAGCCAAGTAACCTTGGTACACCACGTAACCACACATCGCCTCATTTCCCCATCTGTGAACGTGGGTTATAAAATAGCATTTACTTCCCGGGAGCATTGTGAGGATTAATGCAACTGTACTTGTAGTGGGCATGGTTGGGTGTGGCACTTCTGCCGATTCCCAGCACCTATCAGCCCCAGCTGCTGAAGGCTCTAACTAGTTCACAGAACTGACATTAAAAGAAAATAAGATTATATTATTAACAACTTTATGCCAATAAGTTTGACAATTTAGAAGACTGATTTTTTAAAGAATATAATTTTATTGATTTCAGAGAGGAAGGGAGAGGGAGAAAGAGATAGAAAC
Organism: Myotis davidii; assembly: GCF_000327345.1. NCBI lineage: Eukaryota > Metazoa > Chordata > Mammalia > Chiroptera > Vespertilionidae > Myotis > Myotis davidii. Next base: position 33,180 of record NW_006299705.1, on the reverse strand, counting down.
ATCAATGATGAGAGAGAATCATTGATTGGCTGTCTCCTGCACACCCTCTACTGGGGATTGAGCCCGCTATCCGGGCATGTGCTCTTGACCAGAATCGTTCCTGCAGGCCACCGGCCAACGCTCTATCCACTGAGCAAAACTGGCTAGGGCTAGAAGACTGATTTTTTAAAATATATTTTATTGATTTTTTACAGAGAGGAAGGGAGAGAGAGAGTTAGAAATATCGATGAGAGAGAAACATCAATCAGCTGCCTCCTGCACATCTCCCACTGGGGATGTGCCCACAACCCAGGTACATGCCCTTGACCGGAATTGAACCTGGGACCTTTCAGTCCGCAGGCCGACGCTCTATCCACTGAGCCAAACCGGTTTTGGCTAGAAGACTGATTTTTAAATATGGATTAACATGGTCAGACTTTCATTTCAGAAAGCTTACTCTGGCTGCAGTGTGGAGAATGGATTAGATGGGGGCAAGACCAGAGGCAATGAGGATGTTAGGAGCCTATCGCAATAATCTAAGCAAAGATGATGATGACCCAGATTGGGAAGTGGTGGTAGGGAGACTGAAGAAGGGATCAAATGAAAGAGTAAGTAAGGAAGAAAAACTGAGGGTCGGTAATTATATGACAATACAAAACATTGATTCCAAAAATATTTTTTGAGCGTCTACTATATGCCAGGCACTGTTTGCAATGGTCAGCAAGATAGTTATGGTCCCTGCTTTAGTGATGAAAGTTTATCTAAGCGTCTTACTCCGTTCCAAGCCTAGTGAGCTTTCCACCAGACACAACAGCCCAGACTTCCCCTCTGGTATAAGATCTGCTTTGTCTGTTTCATCTGATATCAGCATAACTATCCTTGTATCTGCCTTTTTAAGCCACCAAAATGGCCAGATTCTTCCAGGAAGCACTTATTGATTTAACATTTTTTCTAAGATTAAACTGCACTCCCACAAATTTCCTTGGTTTGGCTTAAAGTTACATACACTAGGAGATGACTATTCCAAAAATCAATATGTTTTCCTTTAAAAAAGAAGCTAGGTTCTTCGTCACAGTGGCATTTGCAATCTGTTGGGCATTAATTAGCACGTCTTCCTGGGACAGGGCAGGCCAAGGTTTGGTGAAAATAGCTTCTTCTAACCACTTCAATCACCTTTGTCAAAAGCAAAGGATGTGGGAAGCCTGGCAGTCTGGATGCATCTGGTTTGCTTTTAGTCCCTCCTCTGAACTACAGAATCGTAGAGCCGTGGGCAGGAAGGGATTGCAGAAAACATTTAATCCAACCCACACATTTTAGAGAAGGAGAATCAAGGCCAGAGAAGTAGAGTGACTTTGCCAGTCGCTCAGCTCCTTTGACAGACCCAGGCCCGGAGCCCAGGTCTTTCCAGAGCTCTTTCCTTGAACACCAGCACACCTGCACCCGGCACCGAGGGCCAGCCATCTATCTACTCCTGCCTGCTTCATGTTCTGAAAAATAAAACTCTTGTTTTTGCTCCAAACGACTACTTCTAGGTCCAATCCCCTTGTCTGTGTACATCCTGTGCTGTCTCCTCCTCATGGTCTCTGCCTGAGGGGAGGCCAGAACCTAAACTCTGCAGAACGGAAGAAACAGGTCCAAGTCGGGGTGGTTCCAGGGCCCAGGGAAAGGCCTTCTTCCCACCTGCCTGAGGGACCTACACTTTCTAAAAGATGAACACTTTCTGTTCCCCGAGGAGAGCTGAGGACTATGGTGCCAGTGCCCTGGGGAGGGAACATGTGATGGCTTCAGTTAACCCTCAACAGCAAATAACTGACGCTGAATCCCTTCCTGGAAGCATTTTTGGATAGAATGGAAGATGGTGCACAAGCTCACTGCACTGAAAGAAAAGAATAGAAGGGGTGTGTGTGTGTGTGTGTGTGTGTGTGTGTGTGTGTGTGTGTGTGAAGGTTGTGGTGGGGGTGGAAGTAAGAGCTTCCGAGGGCAAACTTTGTCTATAATGGCAACTCGCCATCACAGCTTGGTCCTGCATGGCCCTGCCTGGCAGCCTGAGGTGCCTGCCTCCTAACCCAGGCCCAGCGTGTCTGGAACACTTGCACCCAGGTGCCAGCAACGAAGAATGTGTCTTCAAGCCAGTGAGCACCCAGCCAGCTGTGCAGCAGAGAGGAAGCCCGGACTAATGGCAACAGCGATTGGGTCTTTATTATAGGAGTTGTTGGGAAGAGTCTCTGTGTAAAAAAGTTTTAGGGCCGTGAAACTACTCTGTGTGATGCCATAACGGTGAGTGCATGTCCTTATCCATTTGTCCAAACCCACTGGATGTACGCAAAGTGAACCCTGATTGACGCAAACTATGGGCTTGGGGCGACTGTGCTGTGTCAGTGTAGGATCGTCAATTGTCCCAGATGTGCCCCTCTGGTGGGGAGAGGAAGCATTAGGGAAATCTCTGCACTTTCTGCCCAATTTTTCTGTGAACCTAAAATTTCTCTAAAGAATAGAGTCCCTTAAAAATAAATCCTCAGTTCATGGTGCCTGGTGGATTGGCTGGGCTCCCTGCAGGGGCACGAAGCCGAGGTAGCAGATGAGGCTTAGACTGGGTCCAGGAAGCCTGGGCTGTTCCTCACTCTGCCTCTGACTGTGGGGCCTGACCTCCGTTTCCTCTGCTGTGAGAGGAGGACGGGCTTGAGGGACCGCAGCTGCATTCTGATGTATGGTCTTTATTAAACACGTTTTCCCAGGTTGTCTTCTTGAAAGAAACACTGTGTCTTGGCATAAAGGGATAACTAGGCGCCAGAAAGGGAGCCCGTTTTCTCAGTGGAGACCCTCAGGGCTCCCTCTGGTTTGTTTGGCCTGGCCCACAGGTATCGCCATGATCCAGCCAGGCCTTTGTCCTTATCTGAGGGCTCTGCTCTGGGCCCTCCCCAGAGTAGGTGCTGGGGCTGCTGACCCGGGGAGAGACTCTCCCCTGCGCCTCCCACAAGCTGGCCTCTCACTCAGAAGGTCATTATCCGGGGAGGAGCTTCAGCCATCAGCTGAGCTGGGGAGTGTGCTGTTGGCATCCAGGCCTGGAGGTCTCTTGCCTACCTGTGTGGTTGTTCCCCTTCCCTCCCTCCTCACTAGGCCTCCCCAGGAGCCATCGGGGGCCAGCGGGAGCCTCAGAGACATGCGTATCCTCTTTTGCAGCTCCCAGCAGACAGATTCCCCCCAAGCAGAATATTATCTTTAACATCAGCCAGCGTGTGGTTCCCAAGTCTCTCACCTTCGGCCTGGGCCTGTTCTTCCAGCTCTGTGCCAGTGGGGCCTTCCCGTGCCTCTCCTTCAATATCTTACTTTCCTTAAGATCCAAGAGGAGAGTTTCCGATAAACCCCAGGGAGCATGAGAGGACGCTAAGGGCTTGCAGCAGCTTCCTCCTCTCCCAGGTCTGCCCCCCTCCATGGCCTCCAAGGAGCCATGAACGAGAAAAAGATGAGGCTGTCAGGGGGGGCCGAGAGCTGGATGCAGAGTTCATCCTGGGGTCAGGCCAGACAAGCTACATGGCAGGAACTCTGCCTGGAAGGAGAGGCTGAGTCTACAGGTGAGGGCCAAGGTGAGAGGGTGCATGGGGCAGGGACAGTAGTGGCTGGTCAGCTTCTCAGAAGAAAGATCTCAGGCAGGGCTTTGTCCACTCCTGGCTTCCACAGGGCATTCTGAATCTCCCCTCCCCGCTCAGCCAGCAGCCAGGAACTCAAGTACAAATTTAAGACAATATATTCTCCCTCCCAGGGTCATTTGCACTATAAGCTTTAGCTCCAATTGCAAAATAAAAGTCATTTCACCTTATAAAGGACTAACACCCAGGGGCTCACAAAGAGGAGAGAAATTTCAGGGTAGAAGCATTTTCTGGACTTTGGAACTTGAGTTTCCTTCCAACTCCCGTCCCGCTCAGGAGAGAAATAGGAGGCTGCTTCTAAGGTGTGAGCTCTAGTTGGAAGCCTTTCCCCTTTTTCTTCAATACTATCGGAAGTTTTAGTCCTGACCTGTTACAAAGGACGGGACATTATAGTAACTGGACAAGGGACAGTCATATTTATTTTCACATTGTATGTATCTCTCAGACCTGGCAGGACACAGAACAAGTTCATTTTATGTCCAGAAGAGGAAAGAAATATAATGTGGTAGAAAGAAACAAAGTTTTTAAAAATGTACCTTTATTGTTGAAAGTATTACAGATGTTTCCACCCCACTTATCCCCCCTCCCCGCCCCCCAATTGACCCTCTCCATCCCGCACCTGCTCCTCCCAGGCCTTCACCACACTGGAAAGAGACTTGAACGTAAAGCCATCAGACCTGAGTCTACTAATAACTATATTGTTTTGAATAAATTGCCTATCTCTTATATCCTCATCTGCAAAATGAACTGCCAGCTGTTTTTCAGAGGATGGTTGTGAGACTCAAGAAAGAGTATATGTGAAAGAACTTTTAGAATTGCGAGTCCTATAAAAATGTAAGTTTTTGTAATATTTGACTGTGAGACTCAACTCCTTAGACTGGTCCCTTCAAGGTGACTGGGCCTGCAATTCAGGTTCCTGCCTCTAGAGGGACAGTGTTGCCTACTAACCTATGAAAACCAAGTAGTGTGCACTTCCTTAGGCACTTTAAACTGAAGTCCAAACGCAGTTCCCTCGAGGATTCCATGCATGCTGGGACCCCAGGCTTGGGTAGTGGCCCCTTTGAATCAGTTGTGAACTTTATTTGCTCTACATCAAGGCCTGGAACTAAGTCTGTACTTCTTTTTAGAGCCTTCTAGTCCCTGAAAGTGGTAAAGGAGCCCAAGAGTAAATGTTTTTAATAAATCAAGTCATGAGCTCTGCCTGATGTCATTTTGAGAAATTAAATTCTCTCACAGCCTGAAAACAAGGCTATGGGTTCCATCTTGCTCTTGGTTTCACAAAGCCAGAATGATGTATTGCTGTGTATTTCTTCCCAATTCCGTATTCAATGACATCATGTTGACAGCTTGACCCTGGCCACAATGGAGGTGTTTACACCACAGACATCAGCAAATGCTACTAATCAGTTCTGTGTTCTGCTGGTTGTTAAATACTTCTCAGCACTGCACTGCAGGAGGTCATATAACAGGGAGGGGTAAGCTAACCTGGGGGTGGTAGGTCTGAGAGATAATCAGGAAAGGTGTAGCAGATGCATTAGCTATCTGTTCACACTTATTCTTCTTTTTGTAGCTACTGTTTATTATTTTCTTTATTGATTAAGGTATTACATATGTGTCCTTACCCCGCCCTTATAGTCCCCCACTGTTCATACTTATTCGTAGCTTTGCCATTAAAACACAGCCACTGCTTTGTTCAGGGTGGCAATTTGCTCGGATTAAAAACCCCATATCCCAGCCTCCCCTGGGGTTGGAGTCACATGACTAATTCTGGCCAATGAGACAGAACTAGAAATCTGCTGGGAAAGGTCTTGCTTCATTTTGTAGGCACCACCCCTTTGTCCTTAATTTCGGCTGCTTCTTTGTTTTGCCTGGAATGATGGCTGGAGCTGGAGCCCCTGAACTGCCCACTTCTGGGCTTCCTCTTAGGGGAAAAATAATCCCTATTTATCTAAACTTCTTAGTTAGGTCTCTTTACATGCAGCCAAATACAACCTTTTACTATGAAAGAAGACTTTCCTGAAAAAGTAATGTTTGTGCTCACTTGACCGGAAGAGGCAGGAACTAAACGTAAATGGAGCATTGACTTTGTGCCAAGTAAGCAGTTTGCTGGGTTGCAGCTCTCAGATTTGCACCCCTGCGCTCTTGACCTCTCCTTGCCCAAAGCACCTGGAATTTGTCAGGTGAGAGGGAAGACCATGGCAACCACAGTTTTCTTGTCCCTAGCCGTCTCATTTCATGGATTAATTGGCGGTAGTGGTGGGCTCCCATACCACAGGCTGGAAAATGAATTCTGGCTGCAACCAGTCCTCCTACACAGCGAGCAGCAACCTCTCTTCCTCCCTCTTCCTATCCTAGGCCACCAACAGCCTTCCAATCTTATTTCCAGATTCGCAGCCCCTGGGCAGACAGGCCCACCGCTCCCTGCCTGCCACAAGCTGCTTTCCCAGGGAGAGGCCTTTTGAAATCAAGTACAGAAAACCCTCAATTTAAAAAAAGCCTTCAACCGGTTGCTAGGGTTTTGTGTGTCCTGCTTACCTAGCTTCCTGAGGAAAGAGACTTGTTTCCATAGAAACTGCCATGTCACAGGGGCTCCGACACCTTGCTCTGCTGCCTCTTCCCGGACAGGCTTCCTATCAGAACCGGTCTCCCTAAGTGCATGCCTGGGGCTGGGGAGGGCCTGAAGTCATCCGTGGCTTTAACTCAATCTCTCAATCTCTCTCTTTCTCTCTCCCTTTTTAATTGCAAACAGATGGAGGAGGCAATTACACTAATAAAGAACATTTCTCTCTGCATTTGCACTTTTCTTCTTAGGTTCTTACTGGTGTGTGTGTATGTTCGAGTTAGATAAGTGGCAGCGTAGAGGGGGTGCATTTGATGGGACACTCAGGGACCCATCTCCCTTGAGGTCTCAAGGCTAACTCAGGCCCACTTTCCAAAAAACCCCTGAGTCAGCGTAAGTTCAGTAAATTCATGTTGGGGGAGTCTGGGTTGTGGGGGAACTCTCTTTCTTGTCTTAGAGAGGAACACAAGGTCGTCTAGGCCAGTGGTCGGCAAACTCATTAGTCAACAGAGCCAAATATCAACAGTACAACGACTGAAATTTCTTTTGAGAGCCAAATTTTTTGAACTTAAACTATATAGGTAGGTACATTGTTATTAACTTAATTAGGGTACTCCTAAGCTGGCCTTTGCTAAAAACATCCTCAATCTGGTTGAGGTACATTCACTGAGGTCGCCTTTGCTAAAAACGTCCTCAATCTGACTGAGGTACGTTCGCTGAGGTCGACCCCTTCCAACTCTCCCATCCACACTCGTCTTGTATACTTGTTGCAGATACCTCCAAACAATGTACCTCCCCCGTGCTGTGTATCCTGCAGCCCACCTCCATCGCATCTCCCATCACCCGACCGACACCCCCCACTTCTTCTAACGCCACTTCTTCAAAATAGACTCGCCCAGGCCGCAAACCAACTTCTGCGCATGGTCCATTTGTGCTTGTTAGTTTTTCAAAGCAAACTTTAGCATCAACTACTTGCTTCCAATTTTTTTTAATTGAAGGATTGCTTTGGGCATTAGCATAAAGGTTAGCTTAGGGGAAATGACATCTTAATGTTGCTAAGTCTTGGTTTACCTTTCCATTTTGTTTGGTTTCTTTTGTGTTAGGTGTATGTTTTCTTTTAATACACATTTTTGGGCCACAACTGGACAATTTGATTTAGTATATTTGGAGCTGGG
>NW_006299705.1:12843-25780 GCF_000327345.1 Myotis davidii | reverse complement strand
GGAAAGAGCCTGGGGCTCAGGGGACAAGCTTAGCAAAGTGCATTTCACATTGTTAGGTTACAGATCATTTCACACCACATTTGGGTCTGCCTGAAATCCTGAAATTAGGAGGCAAAAAGTTTTCCTAAATTGCAGTAGTAGTAATTGTGGGTAAAACAGCCTTTTGTGTGTTGAACCAGGCACTTGGCCAAGCGTGCTGATGTGGAAAGAGACTGGGCTGAGCATCGGAGGACGTGGGTTAGAGGACTGGCGTTGCTGCTCTCAGCTCCATGAACTTGGAAAATTTGACTTAGTTTCTCTGTGTCTCTTTCCCCACCATCTGTAATGTGGACTAATAATACTTCCTACCCAGAATTGTTGTGAGGATCAAATGAAATCACATATGCATTTATAACAAACAACTGAACGCCATCTAAAAGCTATAAAGTGATTAAAGAGTGAGATGTCATTACTATAGCTTTTTCTAATGGGACATTATATTTTAAGCTACAAACATCTGAATGTAGCTTTTGAAATCCGATATGCCCCTGAGCTTGGAATTCTTACAGGCGGCAAGAATTCAGTCTATGTTTCCCTCGTGCTTCAAGGCAGAAACCTCGTCACGGATCACAGCGAGGTTATCTCTGAGGATGTGTCAACAGAAGAAGACTACCTGGGCCCTCGGGTTGACTTCGTTTAGTGTGACACCACCTGGGAATCTCAAAGCAAGAGACTGCCAGCTCAGTATTGCAAGAGCAACATACCTGCGGGTGCTCTTTATTGAAATGAAATTCACTTGTGGGAAACTCAAGAGTCTAAAAACTGACGCCCCTTCTCCCATTTATTAAATGGCTTGGTCAGTGACCCTAGCACTTAGCAACCCAAAGTTCTACCTTCTGCCAACTGCTGGGCATGTGGAACGCATTCCACACTCTGCTGATGGGAAAAGTATCTACCCTCCCACCCCCCAAGGACACATCCAAACTATTAAAAATAAATGGGCAGCGCATGAGGACTGAAGTACCAAAAAGCATCGCTAGTAAAACTTCATGACCCATAGGCTAATTTATGAAATGCCTGGAAGTTAAAGGGAGAGAGAATGGGCTCTTGCACAGATTAGCCCCACCCGTGAGCTATCTCCTTTTAGAGATGAAGAGCTATTCTTTCCAATGCCCCTTCTGACCTCACCTTGTAGTTTTCAGGACTATCTATATCCCGCTTGTAAAGGGTCTTTAAAGTTATCCTTCATGCCTTCTATCTCTTTCAATGTCCTCCTATCCTGCCTTTCTCTTCTTGAACATATAAAATTGTATTTTATTTTCTCTTGAAAAGAACCACCTCCACACCTGTAAGTCTGTTCACATTTCTTCTGGAAGCTCTAACGATGTTATGTGACAAAAAGTCCACAACAGTGTTCACATTCTGTGACCTATTGATTTTAACCTTGGGTGGGAATGGTTCCGAAATAGCAACTCAAACGAATAAAAAGAAAAAGAAACTACATGTAAAAAAAATAAATAAATAAAGGTATTTATAGCAAACTGTCCAATGATTGAATTCAAAAACTTGTGCTGAATTTATAAGTTAAAATGTTACACAACTTTAAAGGGGGAAATGGAAAGACTTTGTAGAAACATTTTTAACTGCTTTGACCAATGAAAAAGAAATAGAAAATAGTATACATATTAGAATTACATAGCAATTATGTTACTACATTGACATAATCAAATAATCAGAAGAGAACAGAGAGAGCAGAAGGCTCACAATCCCTAAGGGAGTCACTTTAATAACAGGAACTAAAAAGAAAGGTGCTCTCACGGCTCCCCCGAGCTGCTCACCCCTCCTTCCGGCCTTCCCTGCCCATTTCAGAATATTGTAAGAAAAAAGAAAAACTTTACATCAAATAATATTAAGACTTGTATTTGCTAAAGACTAAATGTGAGCTTTTGACAGCTTCCCATTGCCACTCCAAGCACCCCAACTGCCACTAGAACAAGATCGTCCTGCGGTTTCCTATAGACACTGCACAAGTGGTGTGAAATGGAGGTATTTTGATCATTTTAAAAGTGTTGACTTGATTTCCCTAAAGCAGGACACCTCCTCAGGCGTGGGAGTAGGGGTGGAGGATGCAACACAGCCTGTATTTTAAATGTATTTAAAACTTTTAAAAATGCCAATAACACTCTTCCCAAATTTTGGCAAAAACAGGGACTCAGAGCCATACCAGAAATCAAAAGCAGGGACAGAAATGCCAGCGTGCTGGAGCTCAGGCATAAATAGTTTATTTTGTTTATAAACCTAACAAAAAAATAAACTATTTTAAATTGGGATGAAACTTACCTAATAATTTAAAATATTCTATGAAAAGTAGGGATGCATTATTCTATTCAAGTCCCTACACTTGAATCATGAATTTTTTCCTAACTACTTTGTAAATTCACATCTATTTTGTTACAGGTTATTTTTTAAAGCTCTATACTCACTTATCTATTGCTTGAAAAGGAAAACCAAAAATCACAGTTAGTAGGAAATTGGAGACTCCCAGACAAAGTGTACTCTGCTACACGTGATGGGCAAGCCAGCGGCCCCCACTCATCAGGCAGGGCCTAGTGTCTAGGTACCCATGGAGATGATCAGCCATGCTCCCAGGAATGGAAAAGAGAGGCCTGGGTTTGCTGGACGCTGTCCCTTACCTCCCAGGACAAGAACAGGCTGGTTGGTGTCTAAGTTCCTTTTGCTGCACAGCCTGCCGAGGCCTGTGATATCTCACCCGGATCTGCTTCTCTGGAGTTCTTTGGCATCAGCGTCTCTCCTACCCTGATCACTGTAGATAAAAGCATTTGACTTTTAATTAATGGAAGCGGATGCATTCTTTAATACACATACAAGTAAAAGATTGATTTGTGTCTTTTGCACACACATAGGGACAACTTAATTTAATGGCTCTGAAGGGGGCCTGGAAAAGGTCTTAGCAAGACCCATCTGGCCCAGCTCCCATTTAGCATGGATCACTTCCCCCTCATGACAGATGCTAATTGTGAGCCCTGCTTCCCAACACCATAGGATGTGGGGTAATTACTGTTGCTAAAAGAATTCCAAACAGGGCTCTGTTTTGAGTTTGATGATGAAACATAATGAGAAATCTCTGTGGCAGATGACAATATTCTCCTTTCAATTAATGGGATACTTGCTCAGAGCCATCCCCAAAACCATTAGGCACCAATTAGAGAGATTTATGGCCTTTGAAAGGACCAAACACAAACATTTTTCAGTTGGAAAGTGTGGTAAAACTATCTTTTCGGAGGACATTTCTTTAAATGAAATATGAGAAGACATTACAAATAACAGCTCTGACAAGGGGTTAATACCCAAACTATATGAAGAACTCATACAACTCAACATCAAACAAACAAACAATTCAGTTTAAAAAGTGGGCAGAGGACCTGAACAGGCACCTCTCCCAAGAAGATGTTCTAACAGCCAACAAATATATGAAAAGATGTCCAACTTCACTAGCTGTTAGGGAAATGCAAATCAAAACTACAATGAGATACCACCTCACATCTGTTAGAATGGCTGTGATCAAGAAGACAGGTGATAACAAATGTTGGAGAGGTTGTGGAGAAAAAAGAACCCTCGTTCACTGCTGGTGGGAATGAAAACTGGTACAGCCACTGTGGAAAATAATATTAAGACTCCTCAAAAAATTAAGAAACAGCAATCGATATGACCCAGCAATCCCTCTTCTGGGTGCCTGCCTGGAAAACTTGAAAACATGTATTCGCAAAGATATATGCACCCCTTTGTTCATTGCAGCATTATTAACAGTGGCCAATACATGGGAACAGCCATATTGTCCTTTGGCAGAGGACTGGATAAAGAAGATGCTGTACCTATACACAATGGAATACTACTCAGCCATAAGAAAAGATGAAATGTTGCCATTAGTGACGATATGGACGGACCTTGAGAATATTATGCTAAGCGAAATAAGTCAGTAAGAAAAAGTGAAGAACCATATGATTTCACTCATATGTAGGATGTAAAACTTAAGCTCATAGACAGAGACAACCATATGGTGGCTACCAGAGGAAGGGGGTCGGGGGATAGTAAGGGATAAAGGGGATCAAATATATGGTGATGGAAGATGATTTTAACTTTAGGTGGTGGGCACACAGTGCAATATGCAGATCTTGTATCATAGAAAGGCGCATTTGAAACCTGTATGACCCTATTAACTAATGTCACCCCAATAAATTTAATAAATTTTTAAAAAGAAATATTAGCACCCAGAAGAATTTTCTAGAACACCTTCCATCCAGATCTGAAAGTGCAATTGCCAGATGCAAACCTCACTAGGCCCTTTTATAGAATTTCATTTATTCCTTCCCTTCTTCAATCATTCATTAGTAAAAATGATCTAACAGATATTTATGAAACATTATCATGAGTAAGGTATAGGGCTTGGCTGTGTTCAACTGTATTGATGAACCAGAAGGGAACTTTCCCATTAGAGGACTCTACATGTTTAAAAGAAAACAGGAAGTTAGAAATCCTTAATTCAAGTTCGAGTTTCACCCATTGCTGGTATATGATTTGAGCAAATCACTTAACCGCTCTGAGCCTCAAAGTCCTCAAAATGAGGATAAGAATGCCTATCTTTTAAACCTCCTAGAATTGCTCTGAGTAAAATGATGTACACTAAATCTGACCATAAAGTGCAACGTAATCAATAGCAAGAGGCTATTGATATTCAGAAACTTACAGTCCAGGAGAGGAGATTTAAAGCATACAGAGATACCTACAGTACAAGGCAAAAAGCCAATGCAACTTTGATAGAGGTATGAATTTATTTATTGGTTCAAAATACCTATTGAGTCTGAAATGGCCCAGATGATGCTCAGACGAAGCGCAAAGGAGTTAGGAAGAGAATGAATTATCTGCTTGTTCCTTCGGTGCTCCCCACTACAATTATTCCCCAGAATTTGCAGTATCCCTGCAATTATCAGTGTGCCTCTCATGCTTTCCAACTGTTACACAACTCACGGTGCACAGTTTGATTTCCTTTCGTTACAAGAATCTGCCGTTGCTCTGGAAACAATCTTACCCGCCCCTCACTTGAAGAGGAGAAGGTGAGCAGACGGATTAGCTTTAAAGACACACAGACCTGCCTGGACTCTGCCTTGTCCAAGCAGGAAGGCCAGAGAAAGACATCTCTATGTCTTGGCGATCTCCTCTGAATGGGGCCGGGGGAGAGGGGATGATACTGACCTTGTAGTGTCCTGTAGGGTGAGGGCAGCTTATGGAAAGCTTTTGACACATCGAACACACTCAGCAATTACAGCTATTATTATTATTGTAACAAAGGCCATTTTAATCCATTTTTCTGGGTTCCTCCATTCACAGAATGGCTCAGGTTTTGATAGAGGAGTTGATTCAACCGCGTCATAGGTATTTTATTTTCTCACTTACTGATTTGAGAGAAGAAAAATGACCGTGGTTAAGTTTTTTTCAGTGCCCTTTAAACCAGTCATTCAAGAAGTCTCGACACAAGAAGGTGGCCTTGTAGGCAGAGCCCTTGCTGCTGCTTTACAATCGCAGAGCCGGGCCCGCTCGAGCCTCCGTTTTTTCCACAATCATTTTCCACACGGCCTAGTGTATATTTCTTCCACCAAAGGCAAGGGGTGCCACTGTTTTGGTTTGGCCTCTCTAGTTGCAACAATTCAGTTTACAATTATGTTTTACTTTTAAATACATAGTGAGGCGAAACAGGCAAATCATTCAAACGCTACAAATAAAAACAGTGGTGCTGCAGAGACGCCCCTTCACCGGTGGGTGCCCGCTTGGCAACGAGAAGATGGGTGAGGACTGCTCTGCAGTCCAGCAAGACCAGCGGGAAAGTGCAACGTGGTTATGCTTGTTCACAGGGATGATCCCTTGCGATCCCAGAGAGACTGGAGAGAGATAAGATTTGGGCCAGTCCTCACCCAATCAAGATTCAGGACCCCGAGTTCAATCATTGCCCTTGGCCCCTCAGCGGGAAACTTCCAAATCCTGGCAGAGGACAAGAATTTGATCTGACAAGTCTAGGTGCGTTCACAGGAGCTAACAGAACTCGGAATTACGGAGACACTTCAAAATAGCTTTGGACGAAGGATTTTTCTCCGTGGCAGTTATTTCTGTTTCATTGCATTTCTGAAAATGTCTGGAGAGTGGATATTTGAAAGCCCTGCCTGATCAATCACCTCTTCATCCAGCAGTGGATGGTTTAATGATTTTTTACTTTTTTTTTTCCCAGTGGAGGAATTTTATGTACTATTTCCTGAGGCCTCCTGTGCTACTTTGGGTCCTCAGATGCCAAACAGAATAAAACCTGCAGAAGGGAAGGTTTGTGAAGGGTACAGGGGAGAGGGCAGGGAGAGTCTTCAGACCCCTATGATAGCTGTGCAAGGAGAACTGACAGGAGAACTGGCAAAGTCTCAGCCAGGCCGATAGGGAGCCCTTGTGCATAAATGGCCATCAGAGGAGTCCCACCCTGGGCAGCAAGACTTCCACATGAATGCTGCGTTAGGTTCCAAGGTGCACAGCGGGAGGGCTGCCCATGAACTACTCTCATAGCAGCTTCTCTTGGAGGAGGTGAGCGTGCAGTGCCTCCATGGCTGCCACGCCAGCTGCCTGTGCCACAGAGATCCATTTCTCTAGGCGTGTTCAGCGAGCAGCTCCTCTCCAGTTCCTGTGGGCGTTTCTTCTAGAGGAGAAACTTAGAAGAGATTAGTTGTGCAAAACACAGTCCCATCTCTTCACTCGGTCACTGTCTCCCTTCTCCAATTCCACCATGGCTTTCTACCAAACCATTGTTCAGAGTTCTGCATTTCAGTAACAAAACAAAATCCTGTTGGTTGCTCAGCCACCTCCAAATTCATTGAGATCTTTTGCATCAAACTCTCTTTGCAAACTTTGTCACATCTGTTGTCTGGTAGGCGTTCAGGGCCAGTGTTCAGTCCTGTGGCCATTGTATAGTGCTGTCAATTTGCCATCTGTCCTTGTTTTCAAGACAAGCTCTTTTCCCCCAGCTCCATCTCATCATAATGACTTCTTTGGAAGATCAGCAAAGTGTTTCAGGCATTTAAACTTGCATGTGCACTGGGTGGCAAGGTACAGGACAGAGACCCCAGCTGATGAAAAGGAATGGACAGTGATCATAATACCCAACAGACTTTAATTTTCACACTGCCTAAGCTGCCCCTGGTGATAAGCTGGCCACTCATGTAGGTGTTTTAACTCTGCTGAATGGTATTTTGCTATTCCCAGTATGTTCCATCGGCTCTCATGCCTCTGTCTGCACTATGTCCTTATCAGAAACGTGCCTCTCTCTGCCTGTTCAAACCATCATATAGCCAACCGTACAATTTTCATCTGACATGTATACAAATCCCCTCCATGTGCCAGGCTCTTTAAGCATTTAGGCTACAATATATAAAACAAATAGTCCTTGTCATGTAGATTCATGTAGATTCTGAGAGCTTAGACGAGAAGAAGGAAAGACACACACACACACACACACACAGTAGTTCAGAATGTGGGCTTTGGCATCAGAGGACATGGGTTCAAATCCCATCCCTGGCATTTCCCAGTTGCATTTCCTGGGGACCTGGCTCTAAACCAGACAGACAAAATCCCTCCCAAGTGAAGCTGGCGTTCTGATGTTAACAAACATACTAATAATGAAACAACAGATACATAATATGTCATATAATAGTAAGTGCGTTGAAGAAAAACAGAGCAGGGTGAGATGGTAGTGAGCAGCAGAGGTCGCTATGGCAGATAGTCAGGGAATTCCTCCGTGAAGAGGAAGCTTTGGGCCAGATCCGGGTGGGCTGGCAGAGGGCTCAGGTAGCGTCTGGGAGAAGAGCAAGGCAGAGAGCTGAGCAAGGCCCTGGGGGTGGGAGCACACCTGGTGTGGCCAACCAATACCAGGGCCCAGGGTGGCTGAGAGCTGGGAGCAAAGGGGCAAGTGAGGGGGGAGTAAAAGGAGCTGAGGCTGGGTCAGGTCATGTTTCGCCCTATAGATCAAGGTAAGAACAATGTCAAATGGAGTGCATAATAGCAGCTTCCCTGTAGGGTTGTTGTTTGGGTAAATGAGGTCGTGAATGCTAGGGATCTGACATTCAATAAGCACTTAGCATGCATTAGCCATTACACCCAGGGGAGAAGGACAGTAAGCAAGCTCTGAGCCAAGCCACGAGAAAGCACAGCAGAGGGCTCGGAGGAAAGGCACCAAAATGAAGCAATTTATGCCCTCAAGGAGTTTAAAATCTAGTGGGGGAAATAAAATGGGAACCCAAATATATGCCTATGATAGATAAACTAGGGCACCAGACGGTGGGAGAGCTCAGTCTTCTGCACTTCCGAAATGAATGCCGTGATTTTTTTCCCTTGAAGATCATCGTAAGATCCACGAGAGAAGATGTGGACCTTCCTTACTGCAATGTCCATGAGGCCAAGCACAGTGTCCTCACATAGTAGGCACTCAATCAATACAGGGTGAGGCAAAAGTAGGTTTCCAGTTGTGAGTACTCAAAACGCGGAGTTTATTCTTATATTCTCATTTATTAATTATTGTGTTATTTTCCTTGTGGACAACTGTAGCCTACTTTTGCCCCACTCTATGATTGTTGAATGGTTCTACAAACTGATTTGACGAGAATAACCACATATGTGGAAACATTTTTAGCTTTTTGGTACCAGCAATATTAGTTTCTTAAACTTTCAGATACAAATAAAATGCTCTTTTACATATGCACTGGGCCAATTCATTAGGTGTTTAACTAGGTCACTGTGATTCTTGGAAACTGATGACAAAGAATCTCTTCCATGAATGCAGTAGAGTGGTCATGAGGATGTGTCAGCCATCTCTGAAAGAGGAGGGCAAGACTCCTTAATGGGCACATCCCAGTTGCACCCTGGCCCCCAGCATTGGTGTTCCCATCTGGTTTGTTTTGTTTGGGGCCCAGCTCTGTACAGCAAAAGGACAGCAGAAGTGCTCAGAGGTCATTCTAGCCAGCACTCACAAGCAGTATGCTTATATGGTGAAAGTAACCAATTTAAAGTCTAACACACACACACACACACCTTGTCCTATATAATTTCTCAGCTCATTCTGACTAAGGAACATTCTTCCTGGCTCACATGCAGAGCCGGAGATTAGTCTAGATGCAATTACAGGTCACATGATGTCACCAATCATCCATGATGTCCAATTCCACTCTCTGTTGGTCAGGAGCTGTCACCGGGGGCCCCTCTGAGTATCCAGCAATGAGGGTCAGAGTATGGGGGTGGGCAACTGAGGGTAAGGCATTCACATAGCTGGTAAGAGAGTTCTTCCCAAGCTCAGAGAGAAATTCAGAAGCTAATGAAGGAGGAGGAGATTAACCCAGCAGAGTCAGCATCAAACTGGGTTGCTAGGAAACAAGAAGACCTTGACAGTGGGATCCTGGGAATCAAGGCTAGATGAAACAGGAAAAAGGTAGGAGAGGAAATAAAACATGAATGATTTCAGGAACTTGCAAGGGAAATGTTTAAATTGTCAAGGTGCCAAATTCATTTTTAAAAGCCATACCAAAGAGAAAAAGAGAGAGAGAGAGAGAGAGAGAGAGAGAGAGAGAAATGGGGCATTTGGAGAGAGATTAAAAAACCTGAACAACAGAAGTGGGATGAAAAGTCAGGTTAAGCTAGTAGAGGGGTCTCCCATTGTACAAACGTGCCAATAACTGTCCTCACTCTCCTCTGAGCAGCCTGGCTCCTCTCTTACCCCCGTGACTGGAGGTCCTGATGGTACAGCCATGGGAATTTTTGTGATAAATCTTGTTGCCTTGTGAATCTCTGCGATCGGTGCTCAGAAAGAAAAGAAGATGTTATAACCAGCGAAGGAAAGCTAAACTCCAGAGCAAAAGACCAGACTGAACCTGAAATCTTGCCCACAATACCCCCTGACCTTTCCTGCTCTGCAAAATAGCCACTGATGCTGCCTGAAATTATACTGGTTAAAGATGCATGCATATCACTGTATATCCTCTTTTAAAAAGAGAAAAGTCTCATGAGAATGTAAAGTATAGCTATAGCATAGGGAATATGGTTAATAATATTATAGTAACAATGTATGGTGTCAAATTGGTACTAGATTTATCAGGGTGATCACTTCATAAGTTATGTAAATGTCTAATCACCATGTTGTTGACTGAAACTAATGTAATATTGTAACGATAACTCAAAAATTTTAAAAATTATTGAAGAAAAGGACAAAAAAACTCCCAGGATGTATTAGAGGTATTCGCTAGTCATTCACGCATTAGTATAAATTAGTCCATCCACTTTTCTTTTTAACATCTAGCTGAGATCACTTGCTCTAAGCAATGGTTCTCAACCTTCCTAATGCCGCGACCCTTTAATACAGTTCCTCATGTTGTGGTGACCCCCAACCATAAAATTATTTTCGTTGCTACTTCATAACTGTAATTTTGCTACTGTTATGAATCGTAATGTAAATATCTGATATGCAGGATGTATTTTCAGGGGTCGTGACCCACAGGTTGAGAACCGCTGCTGGGGAAAGGGAGTTTTCATTAAGGATGACAGTTAGTAAGTAACTCTATATTTTCTCATGTATTTTTAAAAAATATACTTTTATTATATTTCAGAGAGGATGTGAGAGGGAGAGGGAGAGGGAGATAGAAATATCAATGAAAGAGAATCATTGACTGGCTGCCTCCTGCATGCCCCCTACTGGGGATCGAGCCTGCAACCTGGGCATGTGCCCTGACAGGGAATCTAACCATGACTTCCTGGTTCATAGGTCGATGCTCAACCACTGAGCCACGCCAGTTGGGCTCGAATTCATAACTTAGAAAGCTGTAGGCAGGGGTTAGGAAAACTTCCTGCTATTTCTGAAAAGAATTTGAGACAGCAAATATTGCTGCATTTTGACGATTTTATGGATTCAGATAGCCTAATTGTACTCTCCCTCCCATACATACACATAAAGTAGTGATGCTGTCTGTAGTTGAAGGTATAGCTGGAACATGGTTGGGGGAGGGATGGAAACTCAAATTGCAGTGACCCCTGAGAACAAAGAAACTAAATTGTTTCCTGCTAGTTAAACTACAAAATCCACACATGTTGGACCAGAACAAACTGAGTAATATTACATCAAGTTTAAAGAATCAGAATGGCTCCCAGGCCTACCAATTTTGGCTTTAATCTGATTGAAGAAATCACCACGGTTAGAACAAGAATGTGTGTGGCCAAGGGCCAGGAAGTCTAGGAAAAGGAGAGTGAAAGAAGCAAGCCATGAGTCCTGATAATGCATGTGTGGCCAGAGGAGAGACAGTGAGGCCTACAGATGTCTGTCCCATCCTGAGACAGTTGATGCCCTGACCTGAGTGACGTCTACCACTAGCTTTCTGATCCCCCTCCAGGTTCCCTTGCATATCTGCTTCCAAGGAGGAAACGTACTGGTAGTCACATGTTTATTATCCACAGGGCTTGATAGCCAGCAATGCTGGTGAGTAACCTGCCATTCTGGTCAGTACATCAAGCTGGTATAAGTTTGTTTAACATGGGTCAGACCTGAACTCCAATCATTTCTGGCTCTAAGGCCACACACGAGGCTGCCTACGTAAGACCTAATCATTATAATCTGTGGCCTAGGGTTAGCACTGCCTTCATAAAGAAAGCAGGAAAATTCCATTTCTCCTCTTATCCCAGTCCCCAGACCCTCTTCAATACCACACAGATATTCTGTACTAGATCCCCTATTTGCATTACAATTCGGCTTCCTTGTGAATAAAATGACTTCTGAGGGACATCCTGAGTCCCCCACTCCTCCATTATTCTGATGAGAAAAAACACTGTTAATTCCAACTGTTGATTCTCAAATGAATTTGGAGCGTGACCCAGTGATAACTTGGGGACATTTTGTTCCTGTAAATTAGTCTTCCTAGCCAGCGTCCAGGAGCTGGCGGGGAAATGCAGTTAGTAAATCACTCCCAGTGATTTGAGAAGGACGGAGAAGGTTCTAGAAGAGATGAGTCAGGCTAGGGGGTGGAGAGCGTGGAGGGGACAGGAACAGGGAGCCAAGAAAAATTCTGAAAATGGAATTTGTACCCATCCAGAAATAACTGTCTGATCAGGTCTGGCTGAAGACGCTGAAATGATGAAGCAAATATTAACAGAGAAATCTTTAAAAGCCTCTCTCAGGGAAGATGGCATTCTTCTTGGTGATAAGGAGGTGGGTTTATAAATAACCCGCTCTGCCAGGCCATCTTGATAAGGCCTGTTCCCCTGTCTAGAGCTGGAAATGGAATGTATCTCCACAAGAATATAGCATCTGCTGCAGTGCCGCACCCAACCGCTCTGGCCCAATGGCTGAGATGAGCACGATGATGTCACACTGACTCCAACCAAACAAAAGGACAGAGGCCAGCTTCCCGCTAAGCCCCTAAATGGAGAGGGTGGGCTGGGGTGGGAATAGCCCAGTGCTCACTGGACCCCCTCTTACCGGGCTGGTGTGTGAGTCTGTATGTAGGCTGTTTGGCAGCCATGGGCGGGGTCTGGGATGAACAGGAGACAAGGAAAGAGACAGAAGTCGGAACAAGGCAGCTGCCACCATCTTTCTATCCTGAAATTAAGCATGTGTCTCCCTTCAAGGGGATCATGATAGCAGTTCTGTCAGTGCCTGACTGTACATATTAAAAGCTTCATTCATTCACTCATTCATTCATTCATCAATTATTTATTGGCTGTCCACTGTGTTCCAGGAACTGCTGGGCTAGGAGAGTACACATTGCAACCTTGTAGGAAGAGGGAGTGTGCGCGAGGGGCTTCGAAAGTACACGGGGCAAGCATAAGAGGGGAACGAGAGAGAGAGAGAGATGGCCCCGGCATTTAGTCCCAGATGGTG
>NW_006299705.1:0-10319 GCF_000327345.1 Myotis davidii | reverse complement strand
GAGCTGGGCCTCCAAAAAGGGATGGGGCAGAAAGGCTGAATCTAAAAAAGAAAAGAAAAAAAAAAACCCACTCAAAACTGAACCCAAACAAGCCACACCAAATAACCGGCACACAGATGACCGTCTCGCAATATGCACGCGTGGGAGCCAGATGCCAGCCCAGGTGACAGGGAGCCGTAGCTTTCACAGGGAGAGCAAGGACCCGCTGATGGCAGAACACACGGCTGTGCTGACAGCGCCCGGCGACCTTGATTGCTCAGCGTCCCCTCCGCTTCCCAACTAATCTGACAGCTCAGAAGACAGTGGCAGGGCAGTCACAGAGCAAGACGGGCTGATTCCGGTTTGGGGTTAGGGCAAGCATCCCGGCTCTGGGCTCAGAGTTCCTAGCGGAGCTTTACCAATGTCTAAACCTCAGTGTCTTCATCTGTAAAATGGGGAGAATAAGAGAGCCAACCTCTCAGAATGGCTTCAGAGCAAGGATGACAGAAAATTGCTGTCCAAATTTTGTGCATAACAAGCAGTTTGCATACGTTAGCCTATGGTTACAGCAGGGAAGGAGGGCTATTCCCACTGGGAGTCTGGGAAGAGGGTGCCGCTCAGCTGTCAATGGGGGGCAGAGCTGCAGCTTTCAGATGTGACAGAAACCCACCTCTGGGGTCCTCACCTGCCCAAGCAAATTAAGCAAGATACAGTGATCCTTTACCAGGGCCTTGTGAGCCATCCCCCAAAGATCTGCCGCTCCCTGGACACCCCCCTCCTCCCCCCCACCCCCCCACACACACACTTGCTTCAAGGCTACTGTGGACAGGAACGGAAGTAGGGGAAGACAGAAAGGAAAGTGGCCAGGAGGCCTCTTTCTGAAGTAAAAAAGGATTCCTCCTAGTATAGGGAGAAGGGAAAAGGTGGGGATTTGGCCAGACAGCGCCTCTGCAGGTCTAGCACACCATCACACAACAAGGGCAAGGCCACAGAGGACCTCCTGAGGTCTCTGAAGAGAGGGGAAACTGAGGTCTAAGAAAGAAAAGGCCACCAGTGCCATTAAGGGGCCAGCCAGCCGGTTGGCCAACGGGAGCAGTGTCCTAGCCAGGCCACATCCAGAGTTCCCGGAAAGAGCCACAGCAGCAGGTAGGGAACGGTCCAGAGTGTACACTTAGGCAGTCGGAGAGCTTGTGGAAAGAAACGCAAGAGGATCTGGAAAGCATTCAGAGATGCAAGCCAAAAATGAGGAGAAGACAGGGAGGCTGGGTGGTAAATGGTAGGGCCTGTCATCACCTCACAGTGGGTGGGCAGGACAAGGGCAGTGAGAGCATCCACTCTTAGAAGGATAGTTTAAAAAAAAAATGATCCTCACTAATTAGCCTGGGGTGTGCTCTTGAATGAATGCATTTGAATAAGGATATCCCTGGGAGTCTGGAAATTAATGTCAAACAAAGGATGTCAGTGGAGATGTGAGAACCAACGTGGACGGAGCATCTTGGTTCACTGTCTTGCTAACAGCTCTGGTCCCCACCTCATTCCAGGGAACAGAGGCATCACCTCAGAGCACTGCCAAGACCTGCCCCAGCAGAACCACTGAGGAACTGCTTGCTGTTCACAGCGCCGAAGGGAAGGAAGACTGTGTGTTGTTCACAAGGCCTCACCCAGTATACTGAGGATGAGGACTGGGAACTTTTGACCCTTCCTTTCATGTCTTCTAATAGTCTGAATACCCCATTAGAATCCATCAGCCCAATTGTAGCTGACCAGAATATCAAGAAGAAGTTAGATGCCTAAAGAAGATGGTAGGGACATGAGAAGAAAATAAATAAGTGCTATGAACGTCCCTGATTATGGTTTTTAGTCCTAGTTTTTTTCCTTAATCCAAAAGTTGTCAATCAAGGTAAGAATATTGATATAGAGATTCCTAGATAGAAGGCCTCTTTATCAGGATAAATGGTAAAGAGAAACCCAGTACAACCCTCCTGCTTCCTCCCTGCCCCCACCCCACCTCCCCATCTACCCCAATCCTAGGCTATTTCTTATAGTGAGGGTTCTGAAGACTTGGGGGATTTTTGAGGAGAAAAATAATGATGTATTAGATTCTTCTAGAATTGATCCTAGACACCTGACCTTTGCTGGGACCCCAAAATCATTCACCCGGAGGGAGACAGAGCAAGGATGAGAATCTGGAATGTTCAAGAGAGACCCACAACAACTAATTAGCACAGAACTTTTGTGCCTGATTCTCTACTTACAGTTAAAGAGGAGAAAGAGCCAAGGATTGGTCAGTGAGCCCTCACGCCTGGTCAGCGTTCCCCTCATAGCTGTTCCCAAATACTCTCCCCGTCTCATGTGTGTGCAGCTTGGCCACTTCTCGGTCCCCTTCCCCTCATGCGCCCGGCCCAGGAGCTGTGCAGTCAGGACACAGTAGTTGCTTCACTTTAACACAGTGCAGCACATGGGCATATTCAGACAATGTGGAACTCCCAGGTCCATTTGGAAGTTGAGACCTTCCTAATTCTGCCTTTACCATTCCATCAAAATCTTAGACAGTAGAGAGTTGATTGTCCATTCAGAGCTGACATGTTCCTTAGAAATACCTCTTCCATCTCATGCCCCTTAAAGTAGAAGCTGCAACCTGCAACCTGAAAAAAAGATGCTCCTAAAAGCAGAATCCTTGTGTTAGGAAATTTAAGAAACTCTGATTATTTTAAATGATTAAGATGCTTCAAAGTCCTCTTAGGGAGATGTTTTATCAGAAAATACTCTGGGCCAGAAACACTCTGCAGAATCCCCCAAGAGAAGAGGAGACACATCAGACTGACAAACTGAGAGCAATAACGTGTAAATAATTTAGAACTCCTTGATATTATCCTGCCTACTCACCATGTACATCCTTAATAATTAAATCAGCTCGGCCTTTAAAGAAATTCTCTCTATGCAAGTTAAATCATTCTCTCTGCTTTGCCTGTGAAAAACAGGAGAGCAGTTCCTATTTGGAACTCGTCCTTCTCAAGTGAGGACATTTATTTGCAAGGAGACATTTTCCTGCTGTTGTTGGTTTCCATGGATGTGTTCTGCACATGCTCAGTGAGCATCATGGTTCTGATCAGAACTCTCCTTAAGGTACAATAGCTGTTCTAGTGTTTATATCTATTGACATAATTCCCACAGCAATCTTATCACCCCTATTATTTCTCTATTTTACAGATGAAGAAAATGGTTAAATAACTGGAATGGAAAGCTCCCTTCACACCTATCTGCCCCCAACAGTCATAGATCATTGCCTGGCATATTCACCATGGGAACAGGGCTGTATATAACTCACCATGGTGTTAACTGGGTTCATTTTGTGTAGGGGAAAAAAAAAAGGGTCTTGTTTCAGAAGAAGCTGGTCCCTTTAAATATTGCTAACTGAGTCCTGCTAAATCATTCACACCCGGGAAGCCTTGGGGGTGGGGTGGGGGGGTGGGGGGAGGAAGCGACAGGGTAACTGAACATAGCTGGGGAATAGGGACATCAACTGCTTCCAATAGAAAGGACAGGGGGATACCAGGGCAGAGGATTCAGAGGTCTAGGAGAGGGAACTGGAGCATGTTCAGGTTTTGCAGAATCCAGTTTGTTTCAGAAATGGAAATGATTCCAGGAAGGGTAGAGAGAAGTCGGTGCAGTAGATGAAAAGGCCAGAGTTGAACAGAGACCCCAAGATCCAAAAGAAAGATCAGGTAAGTTCACAACACTGTGACACATAGCAAAGTGGGGTTTACAATGGAATTGACGCCCTGAGGCTTTGCCTCTTTAAAATGGCTGAGCAGGACCAACAAATCAGAGGCATCGCAGGTTAGGGAAACACACAGTAGGACTGTTTTACTGTATACTGTTATTTTCTGTCTCACTTGCATATGCTATTTATTTGGCCTTGTTTTTCAATTATAGTTAACACTTAATATTATTTTATATTCGTTTCAGGTGTATAGCATAGTGGTTAGACAATCTTATACTTTACAAAGTGTTTCCCCTGATATTCCCCGTACCCGATCGGCACCGTATGTAGTTACTATAATATCGTTGACTATATTCCTGAGGCTGTACTTCACATCCTCATGACTATTTTGTAACTACCAACCTATACTTCTCAGTTCCTTCACTATTTTCACCCAGTCCCTCAGCCCCTCTCCCCTATGGCAGCCATCAGCTGGTTTTCTGTGTCTATGAGTCCGTTTCTCTTTTATTTATTTGTTAATATTGTTCTTTAGATTCCACATGTAAGTAAAATCATATGGTATTTGTCTTTCTGTGACTTATTTCACTTAGCATAATACCCTCTAGGTCAGTGATGGCGAACCTATGATACACGTGTCAGAGGTGACACGTGAACTCATTTTTTTGGTCGATCTTTCTTTGTTAAATGGCATTTAAATATATAAAATAAATATAAAAAATATAAGTCTTTGTTTTACTATGGTTGCAAATATCAAAATATTTCTATTTGTGACACGGCACCAGAGTTAAGTCAGAGTTTTTCAAAATGCTGACATGCGGAGCTCAAAAGGTTCACCATCACTGCTCTAGGTCCATCCATGCTGGTTCAAATGGTAAGATTTTGTTCTTTTTTATGGCCAAACAATATTCCATTTTATCTAGTCTGTACCACAGTTGTTGTTGTTTTTATCCACTTGTCTATTTATGGATATTTGTTTTTTTAACTGAGATATAATGTGTAAAGTACACAAATCCTATGTGTATCGCTTAATAAACATACTATATATACATCATCTCACGCTCTGCAGTCATGATTATGGCCTCCATTATTGCCTACGGTCCACGTTATTGCCTAAGCCCTGACTTCACGTTGGGTGTGTAGAATAAGTAAGTACAATGGAACCTCTTGAACCTTCTCTTCCATTGTCCAGGGATGGTGAGAAAGACAAATGACTCATTTCACTTTAAAGAATGATGAAACAGTTTTCAAAATAGGGCATATTAACAACCTTATTTGTTCTTAGCGCTTTCAGAAGAAATTAGAATGTCCTCTCTGAATGCAAAGGTGCTGGAGGTGCTCATTTTATTGCAGGAGACCATTTCTCTCAGAGCCTGGTGTCCCTTTCTGCCCCGCCCCACCCCAGGCCTCTGCAGCTTTCTCCTTCGGGCTACCATGTCCCCGCACCTGGTCTAAGGTGTCTGACCTGGTTCTGTGGCTGAGTGTGCTAACCAACAGCCTGCAAAACATCTCTGCACTCCACTTTGGAAGGAACACACTCGGTGGTATTTTATTACAATTGGTTCTCTTTGCATTTCAACTGAATATTGTAATATCACAGAAGATCATCAAAATAATGCAAGAAGTGGATGCTGCCTTTTCTCTCAATCAGAGCCATGAGGGTAAGGGTCGAGGGGAGGGGAAAACAGAGGTATTTTATAGGGTGGATGTAAGGGTGCAAGGAACAGAATATTTCTAGGTCAGCTTGAGTAAGTGTGGCCTTGGCTGGGAGATTGTACATCTATACTAATAAAAGGGTAATATGCTAATTAGACCAGATAGACTGGACATCTTCCGGTCGTCTGGTCTTCCTTCTCGACAAAGCTACAGTGGTGGGGGCTGAGCCAGAGGCAGTTAGGGGTGATCAGGTCGGCAGGAGAGGTGGTTAGGGGCGATCAGGCAGGCAGGCAGGCAGAGGCAGTTAAGGGCAATCAGGCACACAGGCAGGTGAGCGGTTAGGAGCCAGCCATTCCAGATTATGAGAGGGATGTCTGCAGGGATTAGGCCAAAACTGGCAGTCAGACATCCCCTGAGGAGTCCCAGATTGGAGAGGGTGCAGGCTGGGCTGAGGGACACCTCTCCCTACCCCCCCCCCACCCATGTGCACAAATTTCATGCACCGGGCCTCTAGTTGATCAATAATAGAGAGAGCATCTCCGGAACTTTGGACAAGAAGTATCCCAGGTCAACCTTCATGGACAATAGAGCTGGAGGGCAGTTCTGGACCACAGGCTGTGTGCCCACTCATGAGGGCTTCACAGGTGTTTCCCTTCTGTTTCTGCTCTATTTTTCTCTGCATCTCTTCTTACATAATCCTGTAAGTTTCCATACTTCTTACTTACATTTTGGAGGGAGTTGATTGGCTGGGATATTTATTTTTTTCAGACCAGCCTATGGGTAAGCTGCTCTTAGGTCAGATATCTGCCAAATATTTCAGAGGTAGCCGGGAGAAGTTGAGTTGTTATACGTGACTTCAAATGAGTTGCCTACATCTGTCCCCTCCCCAGAGGCTGCTTTTTCTCCTAAGTGAGTCTATAGTTGTGGCAGTCATCATGGTTAACATGTCAACAAGAAGAAAAAAAAGAGATGAGCTGAATGAGCAGTTGGGTTTGTCTTCTTCAAAGATCAATTCCAAGTATGACTCCCAGGGGAAAGACAGTGGCTGTGAGCCGGGGCTGCGGTGAACTCACAGGTAGGTATTGCCTATCAGCTTATGACTATAAGATGGCAACTAAACTTTCAAAACACCACACTTGTGAACTTTCAACCTACATTTTCATATGGATTAATCAACTATTTCTATAATAATGCTGCATAACAACTCTCATTTTTGCATCTAAGTTGTGGCTCTGTTGGGCTCAGCTGACCTAAACTGGAGTCAGCTATGCGTGGCTGCAGGTCATAGTCAAGTCTGATCCAGGAGTCTCTCATTTTGGGATCTAGGATGAAGAAACTACTGGGGACGTGTCCCTCTCATGGTGGATGGAAGAACTGCAAGAGGTGGAGCCAAACCACCATTAAAGCCTCCAGTCATACTGTATCTGCCAATCTTTCAGTGGCCAAGGCAGGTCACACAGCCAAGCCCAAGATGGGTGGGGAAGTACACTCTTCCCATGGGTGGAAGGTGTAGGGGAGAGGGAATATTTGTTGAATGATAACATAATCAACTAGGCCACGTATTTCTCCCTGCCACCCTGAATCACAGTTTCAATGCCAAACAAGACAGTTGACAGCACTCCGGCTGACACTGTAACCTCCTTGAAAGATGAAACCACATCCCAATTTCTTTTGTGCCTAACTTCAAAGTACCTAACCCTAAGTACCACTCTCTGAGGGTGCTCAATAAAATGCCCTTCAATTTATCAAAGTTCTGGACTAGGATAAGCATCAAGCAACATGGGACTATGGTCAAATCAATATCTTCTCTGCTTGAAGAGCTTTGTGTATATGGAAAATAAAATGGTAAAATGTGGTTGTTAAGAGCGTGGGTTCTAAAGTCAAAAGAACTAGTTCTAATCCCAATTCACAACTTCCTAGCTGTGTGTCTTTGGGCAAGTTGCTGAGCCACTCCGTCTTGGTTTCCTCATCTGTAGAGCGACAATAACAGCGACTTCCTGACCGGGTTGTTCTGAGGATGATGTAGCATATTCATGGAAAGCCCATCAAGGAGGGCCGGCCCCACGGGAAGTGCTGAGTTGCAGAAAGCACGCTTAAAAAAATAAGTAAGCAACGTCTGCCTGTTCAGAGAGGCAGGATTATAAAGTAGAAAGAGCTGGAATTTGGAGTTTAAAAAGTGTTGGGTCCCACCTCCTCTGGTCGCACCACCAATGACCTTGACGGAGTCCCAGTTCCCTCACCTGGGGAATAACGGCTCCCTCCCCTGCCGGTGGAGGATCGGGTGACATGTGTGAAGGCACCTCTGCAAAGTGAAAACCATCAGAAAAATGAGCTGCTTTTATAAAATTATTTCATTTTTTTGCATTGCTTCTCTGATGACAACTAATGGACGGTAAAGGACTTCCTGATTCCGTTTATAGAGGCGTGTCAATGACACATGCGCTTCTCCCGAGCGCTTGGTGGCATGCGTCATCGCCCTCTCTAAGCTGGCAGACACCCTGCAGGCTGGTCCTCACAGATGCCCGCGGACAGGAGTGTGTTCCTCTTTCCCAAACAACTGCTTGGACTTTTCATAATTCCACAGCATTGACAATGGATGTCTTGAGCTTTTTGCTGAGTATTTGCTTTGTGCTGCTGTTTGGCCTGTGCCTGTGGTCTTCCCTTTCCCTCCTCCCATCCCTGGTGGACCCCCTGCATTCCACTGCAGCTGCTCTGGTCAAGGTCACAGATGACTGCAGCATTGCCAACCCCAGTGGTCACTGCTCAGCAAATCACACTCCACCCCTCGGCAGTTTTGATTTGGTAGTTGATCACTGCCTCCTCCTTGAAAGACTGTCTTCAGCTAACCGGTGAGCCACAGCCTCCTGCTTCTCCTCCTCCCACCAGGCTGCTCCTTTGCCCTTCTCTAACTTGGAGGATGGTCCTCAGATCTCTTGTCACCTCTGTATACGCTCACTCCCTGGGTGATCTCATTCAGCCCAGTGGCCTTAAATACCATCTCCTTGTAGACAACGCCACAATTTTATTCTTTAGCTTAGACATCACCCCCTCCCCCAGCCCCACCACCAACAGAGTCATAAATCCATCCGCCGGCTTGTCACCTCCACTTGGATGGCTAAGTGATGTCTCAGATGTGATGTGTCCACAACTTGGCTCCTGCTGTCCTGACCTTGATCTGTTTTCCTGTCCCCTGACCCCCCCACCCCACCTGCCAATTCTCAGTAAACAGCCACTCTGTTCTTCTTGTTGCTCAGGACAAAAACAGGAATCATTCTCACTCCCCTCTCTCTCTTATACCCCACCTGCAATTTATCAGTAACCCCTTAGGCTCTGTCTACAACCCCGCTTTTTTTAACCACCTCTTCCATTTGCACCCTCAGCTGAGCCAGCATCATCTCTCGCCTGGATTACTGAAATGTTTCCTATTTCTTTTTTTAAAATATATTTTATTGATTTTTTACAGAGAGGAAGGGAGAGGGATAGGGAGTTAGAAACATCAATGAGAGAGAAACATCGATCAGTTGCCTCCTGCACCCTCCCCACTGGGGATGTGCCCGCAACCAAGGTACATGCCCTTGACCGGAATCGAACCTGGGACCCTTGAGTCTGCAGGCCGACGCTCTATCCACTGAGCCAAACCGGCCAGGGCTGAAATGTTTCCTATTTCTACTCTTGTGCTACCCTTGTCCCTCTCCCAAGAAGCCAGGTCATTTAAAAAGATTATCATGTGTGTCATTCTCTTGCTGAATATCCTTCCGTGGCTTCCAGCATAAAACCACACATCCTTACTCCGACCTGCGAGAAGCTCTAAGTCCCAGTCCCCATTTATCCCTCTGGCCTCTCTTCACACTCTCCCTCTTGCTGTTGGCTTACTCTGCTCGGCCACGCTGGCCTCCGTGCTCCTCCTTGGACACACCCACCAGCTCCCACCGCAGAGCTTTGCACTGGCCATCAGCACGTTCTGCTTTCAAAACGCCGTGTGACCAGTGTGTGTCCCCAGAAATGGGATTTTGAAACTTACTTTCTCCTTTATGCTTGTTAAAACTTTTCTAATTCTGTTCAATGACCACTATACATTTATTTCGTAATCGGGAAATAAATATGACTTACGTCAAAGCCAAGATCCTCAAGGACAGTGCTGTGTATGTAAATGCAGTTGCTTAACTACATCGTAAACAGGCTGCCTCCTCAGTGCAGGCTCCTCCTGCAGCCCAGACAAGGATCCACCCACAGGGAGGCCCGCGCCAAGCCCACCCTCTCCTCTGGTCTCGTCCCCCCAACTCTGCCTCCTTTCCATTCCCCCACAACCCCCCAGTGAATGAGCTGCACACCAGGCTGGTGATAACTGATCTCCCAGTGAAGATTCTGACTCACCAGATTAAAATGAAATGAAATGCGTTTTAATATGTAATCTAGCATGATGAGTAAATTGATATTTTCCCCTTGTGAGTGGCATTACCTGTCATTCTAAAAATTAATCTCATTTAAGAGATGCTTAAAATATGGAGCAATAGCACAGTTCTTCAGCCCAAGCCGTTAATGGGTAATTTTTATGTGTGAGTGATGATTCTCAATACTATCAATGCTAGTTTCCTTTCAAGCTATTAGTTACTCTCTCTCTCTCTTTTTCTCTCAGCTGCTACAGTGGAAACAAATGCTATTGGCCTAAACTTCATATAAACAACAAAAAGTTCTTTAGGTTCAGTAAACGATCAAGGTCAGGATAACATGGTTGAGGGGTCTCCCTCAGGTGTGGCAGGTGCCTATAAACAAGGTGACTCCCACTCCTTTCAGGCTGCACCTCCATCTTCCAGTAATTCCCCAAAATGCCCAACACAAAGGGAGAGAGGAGAGGCACCTGCTGTGTGTTCTCTAGGCCTCTTAGAAAACACGGAGTTGTTCCTTTGGCCACATACATAAGAATCTGCAAGAAGGTGATATTGTGGACATCAAGGGAATGGGC
>NW_006299704.1:376897-378525 GCF_000327345.1 Myotis davidii | reverse complement strand
GCTCCCTCCAAAGGCTCCGGTCCGAGCCCTGCCACCCTTCAGCCCGCGTGTGAGAACCCTTCAGTAAAGAAACAATCCCTGCTGTATGCATTTCCAGCTGCTCACAAACGCCTGGCACTCAGGGAGGCAGCAAACAAACAGAAGCCAAGAAGTCGCACCTCCGTGGTTGAAGATGATGTGGGGGATTCCAGAGCCGCTCAGCTCCCCAGGCTCCTCACACGGGCTGAGTGACCAGGAGAACTCTGTTCTCCACAGGACAGTATGATGGGGCCGGCCATGCCCAAGTGGAAGCCTTAAGGATAGAGAGAAGGGCAGCTGGGTAGACAGAGCCCTGAACCAAAGGCTCAGCGGGCTCCGGCCGCAGCAGGGCGCTCAGGCAGCGAGGAGAGTGGGGGCCTGGTCTTGGCCTGTTCGGTTCTGTCAGCCCAGAGCCTTTGGCAGCTGTCGGCAGAGAGGGAACACGTTGTGTACAGGTTGCTGTAGTGGATTCAGCTTCTTACCCCATCACATAGCCCTGGTGGTTCACTGGAGCTCTGGGTAATGGCTGAGCCATGGCCTCAGGCTCCTGGAGGCCAGGACTGCCAATCACCGCTGGCAGGAGAGGGAAGGTGCCTGGGAGAGACAGGTAGAGAGAAAGCTGTGAAGATGCCTGTATTCTAGACCAGACAAGAGAAGATAGGAACCTACATGGACCAAGGAGTGAAAATCAGAGAAGGGAAGGGAAAACAGATAGCGAAGTGTAATTAAGTCCACAAGAGTCCTCAAATCTGATGTTATCCCTCACTTTCATTCTCCAATAAAATTTTAAATAAAGTGATTCAAGTTTCAGCTCTTTCTCATTCATTCTCCCTGCCCTGACCTCTGGCGATGATCCACGTGCTTTCCTCCAAAGCAGACATGTTTAGGGGCCACCTGGGGTTTCCACACACGAAGTCCAGGCCCAGCCAGACACCCCGACTCCATAGGCCTGGGAGAGGCCCAGGTGTTTTCCCAAGGGTTTCTAGTAATTATGTCGTCCACAGACCATACTTTTTTAAAATCTTTTTTATTGGAAGTATTACATATGTCCCCTTTCTTCTCCCAATGACCCCTTCTAGCTCCCCACCCCCCGCCCCAGGCCTTCACCACCCCGCTGTCTATGTCCATGGATTATGCATATACGCATTTAAATTCCTTGGTTGATCACTTCCCACCCATCCCCACCTTCCCTCTGAGATTCCACAGCCTGTTCTATGCTTCTATGTCTGTGGGTCTATTTTGTTCATCAGTTTATTTTGTTCATTAGATTCCACAAATGAGTGAGATCATGTGATATTTGATTTTCTCTAACTGACTTATTTCACTTAGCATGATACTCTCAAGGTCCCTTCATGCTGTCTCAAAGAGTAAGAGATCCTTCTTTGCATAGTATTCCATGGTGTAAATGTACCACAGCTTTTTTATCCACTCATCTACTGACTAGAAGCCTGGTGCATGAAATATGTTCATGGATAGGGTCCCTATGACTGGCCAGCAATCAGGACTGATCAAGGTCTTCCTTCTCCCAGCTGCTGGCTGCTGGCCAGGGCCTTCCTTCGTTCTGTGCCACCCTCCTGGTGGTCAGCACATGTCACAGCCAGCAGCCAAAC
>NW_006299704.1:373550-376652 GCF_000327345.1 Myotis davidii | reverse complement strand
GTGCTGTGCAGAAGCTTTTTATTTTGATGTAGTCCCATTTGTTTTATTTTCTTCGTGGTTTCATTGCCTTAGGAGCTGTATTGATAATGATATTGCAATGACATGTCTGCTATTATGCTGCCTATGGTTTCTTCTAGGATTTTTGTTTTCCCATCTTTAAGTCCTTTATTGACTTTGAGTTTATTCTTGTGTATGGTGTAAGTTGGCGGTCTAGTTTCATTTTTTGTGCATGTATCTTCCCAATTTTCCCAACACCATATATTGAAGAGACTGTTTTGACTCCATTGGATGCTCTTGACTCCTTTGTCAAATACTAATTGACCATAATGGCGTTGGTTGATTTCTGGGGTCTGTTTTGTTCCATTGGTCTATATGCCTGTTCTTGTGCCAGTACCAGGTAGTTTTGATTACAGTGGCTTTGCACTATAACTTGAAATCTGGTATTGTGATCCTTCCAACTTTGTTCTTCTTTCTCAAGATTGCTGCAGCTATTCGGGGTCTTTTTCGGTTCCATATAAATTTTTGGAATATTTGTTCTAAATCTGTGAAATATGCCATAGGTATTTTAATAGGCATTACATTGAATCTGTAGATTGCTTTGGATGGTATGGATGTTTTAATGATATTGATTCTACCAATCCATGAACATAGTATATGCTTCCACTTATATATGTCTTCCTCTATCTCTTTTTTCAATGTCCTGTAGTTTTCAGAGTACAAGTCTTTTACCTCCTTGGTTAAGTTTATTCCTAAGTATCTTAATTTTTCTGTTGCAATTATAAATTATATTTTTTTAGTTTCTTTTTGTGTGAGTTCATTATTGGTGTATAAAAATGCTATGAATTTTGGGGTGTTAATTTTGTATCCTGCTACATTGCTGAATTAATATATTAAGTCTAGAAGTTTTTTGGTGGAGTCTTTAGGGTTTTCTATGTACAATACCATACACCGACCATACTTTTTAGTAGCACTGCAGTAAGAGCAGTAAAAGTGGACTGTACCAGAAAGAAGACTCACTGATGCTCCCAGTGCTGGTGCGGAACCCTGAGAGGTCTGGGTGTTTACTAGGTGCAGGGCTGTTGCATGCTGTTTCTCAGACCCAGGTCCCACAGCAGCTCACCCCAACACAAGTAGTTCTCCAGCTGGAGACCTTCCATTTCATCATCCAGATCCAGGCTCAGTTCTTGCCTCTCAGGACTTTTCAACACTGCCCTCCGGAGCAGGGGACCCCATGGCTTTCCTGATGCTTGGGTTTCATTACATTTTTGACAATGGTTGTGGTCCTCTATGTGTTCATTCTCACCACAAAGCCGTGCCTGTTTTACTTTCCAGTAAGTGCTCCATAAACATTAGTTGAATTGAATTGAAAGCATACAAAGGGGGAAAAACAACACAAAGATGTGGAAAAATCCATGAAACTGGCAAGACTACATGAAAAATCAAGCACTTACAAAGGCTTGAATTTGCTTTATTTCATTTTTGATAGTTTTAAGAAAGGTTGTTCAGTTTTAATGCCTGGATCCTGCTTTGAAAACAATTATTTTCTTGCATTTTCCCATATGTCATGCTCACTCTTTCTTGGTTGTCAGGTTTCCTGGAAGAGGCAATGCGTTGTGTAGGAATCACACCCAGGGCACTTTTTGACCTCATGAGAGAGTGCTGCACTCTGAGAAGACACAGTGCGCCTCCCCCACCACCCCCACCCAGTCTCTGCCAGACCCAGCTCACACAGCGCCTATGCTCCCCACCGAGGCACAGCTTGCGCTTTCATATTTGGCAAAGTCTTTATGGAGAACGTACACATATTACTTGGGCTGTATTTTTGTGCAATTGAATCCATACTTTTTAAAAATATATATTCTTATTGATTTCAGAGAGGAAGGGAGAGGGAGAGAGAGCGATAGAAACATCAATGATGAAAGAGAATCATTGATCTGCTGCCTCCTGCATGCCCTCTACTGGAGATTGAGCCCACAACCCAGGCATGTGCCCTGACTGGAAATCGAACCGTGACCTCCTGGTTCATAGGTGCCACACCGGCCGGGCTGAGTCCATACTTTTAAAGATCAGACATAGATATGGAATGGCAGCAAAAGAATTTTACAACATTCTTTTCATCTGTTTAATTCTAAGCAGTTTAGAGCACAGAAAAGGTCTCCTTACATGGGAATAGAAATTACAGAATTGACCACTCTTGAAAAAAGTAAAAGCAGTTGTTACTTATAAATGGAACTAATGGAGGTTTCATGTGTATGTGTAAACACAGGCAGGATATGCACTTGTATCTGCACAATGAGAAACCTGCTGCCACTGCTCACCTCAGATGTGCCTGGTCCCTCCAGTTAACAGATCATGATCAAGAATGGAGGGTGTGGATTGCATTAAGCTAGACTCAGCCAGCAGTGGTTGAACATGTGCTCAGGACCATGACAGGCAGAGAACTATGCTAAGCATACTGAATGCTGCCCGCTGCCCTCATCAAGCATCCATTCTGTGGTGAGGAACAGAACACCCACAGAGGCTGGCTGCAGTGCCTGCAAGGGCGCAGTTATGGAATACTGTGGAAAGAGTTTTGCTTGGATTTTCTATTAGGAAAACAGTCGAATAACAGATCATCTAAATAGAAAGTCTGATCCCCCAACTTCCCCTCCAAGATTTGAGGTCGTGTTCACTGGCCTGAATTCTTTCTATGCAGAGTTTAGAGTGACAGAACAATGAAGAAACCTCAATAGTGGTAAATGTGAAAGCCACTTATCTACACTGGTGATAATCACCATACAGTTATTTTAAAACATAATGTGAGGCAAGATAAGAGAAGGCACCAGTGAATTCTATACTTACCTTACCTCCATGTGGTGCACAGAATGGGTCCTAATCTTGTCAAAACATGAACATGTCTTAGGATGTTATATGGGCAGGTGTTACATTGGATTTTCAAAACAAAATGACAAACCATTGCAGGAAACAAATCTACTCCAACCCCTAGGTCTGTGTCCTCCAGCCCCATCCTCCATGCATCCTCTGGACCTCCAGACCCATCCTCCTTGCATCCTTCTGGTCCTCCAGACCCGCCCTCCACACATCCTTCTGGTCCTCCAGACC
>NW_006299704.1:370699-373525 GCF_000327345.1 Myotis davidii | reverse complement strand
CTTCTGGTCCTCCAGGCCCGCCCTCCCCACATCCTTCTGGTCCTCCAGACCCATCCTCCTTGCATCCTTCTGGTCCTCCAGACCCGTCCTCCTTGCATCCTTCTGGTCCTCCAGACCCGCCCTCCACACATCCTTCTGGTCCTCCAGACCTGTCCTCCTTGCATCCTTCTGGTCCTCCAGACCCATCCTCCACGCATCCTTCTGGTCCTCCAGACCCATCCTCCTTGCATCCTTCTGGTCCTCCAGACCTGTCCTCCACACATCCTTCCAGTCCTCCAGACCTGTCCTCCACACATCCTTCCAGTCCTCCAGACCTGTCCTCCACACATCCTTCCAGTCCTCCAGACCTGTCCTCTACGCATCCTTCTGGTCCTCCAGCCCCGCCCTCCACACATCCTTCTGGTCCTCCAGACCTGTCCTCCACACATCCTTCCAGTCCTCCAGACCTGTCTTCTACATGTCCTTCTCAATATTTTTCTAAAAGGCAAATCTGTTCATACTATACCACCATTCTCAGCAACAATTCATTCATGTATCCATGTAGCCATCGACTCAAAACACTTTAATAACATGCCAGACACTATGCTAAGCATCGATGGCACTTTTTCCATCTTCATGAATCTTCCATTGGGCTGGAAAAATAAATACTAATTATATGATCAAAGATATAATCTTTCTTTCTCCCTCCAGCCTACGGAATAAATTTAACCTCCTGAGGATAACATGTATCGGTGTCATTTCTCATTGGCCTGTAAACTTCCATCCTGACCTCCTCTCCTGCCCCTGGTACACTCCTGCCACAGTTCTCCAAGTGTGCCAAAGTCTTCATCTCTCACGCCTTTGCACACGAACTCTTCTTTCTTTCTACTTTCTCCCCTCTCCTGCCCGCTTCTGTGTGGAGGTTGTGGATGCCTTTCCTGCAGTCCCCGAGCATCACTGCCTTTCCCATCTGCAGCGCCCGCAGGGTCACACTGCTCTCTTGTGACTCGTTCTCCTCTTGGACTGTGGACTCTCAAAGGGAGCGGCTGCATCTCATTTGCTTTCACCTTCCTTATGTAGCACAGAACTTGACCCAGAGCAGATGCTAAGAAAACGTTGGTTGATACTAAATGGTTTTTCACAAACGTATTAATTGAATATAGAGGTTAGGAAAGAGAGATAGACGTGGAAGCGGGGGGCGGGGGCCATAATTCACCAGCACCAGCTAACAAAAGTGAGGTCAGAGTGGGAATACCAAAGGCCAATAGTTGTATGTTTGAAGGATCTTTAGAGGTAAGAAATTGAACTAGAATTTTCTGCCATGTAATAAGTCTGGTTAGGTTATTTTGTTTTTCATACTATCACATTGATGTTCAGAATGAGGGGGAGAGACTGTGGACTTTAGGCATGAAATCTCACCTGTTTACATGACGGAGAAAGAAACCTCGCCTCTTTGTCATGTTTGGCACTACTGTGATATGCTGTGGCATGGCCTTGTATCCAAGGACACTCCTGACCACACCCTTCAAACCCAGCAAGACTGAGGCAGACACCAGCCTGCACCGGTCCCCGGCACTGTGAGTTTGTTTTGCTTTAAAAAAATGAAGGTGACTCAGATTCATGGTGACATTTAGAACTATCAGCTATAGATGAAGGGGACAAGGAAGGTTTTATTTCCCTCCATTCCTGGGAGACTGTATTGTGTTTGTCACACTAATTGGAAGGAGACCAGCTCATCCGTAGCTTTCTGAACACATGGTGTGACTGATTGAGGTGCTCTGACTTGAGGTCAGAGTAAACTGCAATGCAAACCTCCGTTCAGTGAGAGCACCTGCTGGCCTTTGCTTGAGAGACATGACAGACCAGGACAGGGAACATCTATCCCAGCCTGCATGAGGCATCAGTGTCGGAGACATGTCCACACTCCCTGCACGGGCCACAGGCCAGCGCCAAAGCCTCTGGAGCCTGCGAGACAGCTCTGCTCCCTTCAGCATCTCCCTGGACTGGAAGGAAAGAGAACTAAGTTACAGCAAGGTGTCTGGCAGAAACAAGACTCACTCCTAGGGTCTTGTTAAGGATACAGAGCAATGGAAATTGATCCTGTGGACATTCATGTAAAATTCATTTTTTTAGCCCTGGCCAGTGTGGTTCAGTTGGTTGAGCGACGACCCGGGCATGGAGAGGTCACCAGTTTGATTCTTAGTCAGGGCACATCCCTGGGTTATGGACTCGTTCCCCAGTAGGGGGCGCACAGGAGGAAGCCAACTGATATTTTTCTCCCTCTCCCTCTCTCACTAAAATCAATGAAAGCATATTTAAATATTTTTATTCAGCTTCTTATTCCTACACCAAAGCTGTATTTTTTTTCAATCATTTCTGAATAAAAATTTTCGTGAAATTGCTCACATAATGAAGGTACTCTGCCTGGTCCCCTTTTCATCAGGTGACTGATATGAACATGATCTCAGAAGGAAATGTTTAACACATTCAAAAAAAACAATATTCTCCAGCCAGTTAAAATCACCTTTTGAAGGATAAACAAAAATATCTAACACTAAGAGTGAGTGAATGGAATAGGGTTGTTATGAGAAATGTTTTATTTTAAAAAGTAGCCCCTGTGGGCGGGGCCTGAGGGCGGGCAGCAGACCGAAGAGCCAGCGAGAGGCCGAGGAGCCGGCGGCTGCGGGGACTGTCTGCCCACGGGCGCCTTCAGTACCTCTGCCTGGTTTTGTTCATGTTCCCAGGAGGGTGTGAAAAGGGGCCATGGATCCGGCAGCGCTGGTGGAAGCCGTCGTGGAAGAACTGGCCTGTCCCATCTGCATGTCCTACCTCAGGGAGCCCCTGGGC
>NW_006299704.1:369521-370645 GCF_000327345.1 Myotis davidii | reverse complement strand
TGTTGCTTTAAAAAAATGAAGGTGACTCAGATTCATGGTGACATTTAGAACTATCAGCTATAGATGAAGGGGACAAGGAAGGTTTTATTTCCCTCCATTCCTGGGAGACTGTATTGTGTTTGTCACACTAATTGGAAGGAGACCAGCTCATCTGTAGCTTTCTGAACACATGGTGTGACTGACTGAGGTGCTCTGACTTGAGGTCAGAGTAAACTGCAATGCAAACCTCCGTTCAGTGAGAGCACCTGCTGGCCTTTGCTTGAGAGACATGACAGACCAGGACAGGGAACATCTATCCCAGCCTGCATGAGGCATCAGTGTCGGAGACATGTCCACACTCCCTGCACGGGCCACAGGCCAGCGCCAAAGCCTCTGGAGCCTGAGAGACAGCTCTGCTCCCTTCAGCATCTCCCTGGACTGGAAGGAAAGAGAACTAAGTTACAGCAAGGTGTCTGGCAGAAACAAGACTCACTCCTGGGGTCTTGTTAAGGATACAGAGCAATGGAAATTGATCCTGTGGACATTCATGTAAAATTCATTTTTTTAGCCCTGGCCAGTGTGGTTCAGTTGGTTGAGCGACGACCCGGGCATGGAGAGGTCACCAGTTTGATTCTTAGTCAGGGCACATCCCTGGGTTATGGACTCGTTCCCCAGTAGGGGGCGCACAGGAGGAAGCCAACTGATATTTTTCTCCCTCTCCCTCTCTCACTAAAATCAATGAAAGCATATTTAAATATTTTTATTCAGCTTCTTATTCCTACACCAAAGCTGTATTTTTTTTCAATCATTTCTGAATAAAAATTTTCGTGAAATTGCTCACATAATGAAGGTACTCTGCCTGGTCCCCTTTTCATCAGGTGACTGATATGAACATGATCTCAGAAGGAAATGTTTAACACATTCAAAAAAAACAATATTCTCCAGCCAGTTAAAATCACCTTTTGAAGGATAAACAAAAATATCTAACACTAAGAGTGAGTGAATGGAATAGGGTTGTTATGAGAAATGTTTTATTTTAAAAAGTAGCCCCTGTGGGCGGGGCCTGAGGGCGGGCAGCAGACCGAAGAGCCAGCGAGAGGCCGAGGAGCCGGCGGCTGCGGGGACTGTCTGCCCACGGGCTCCTC
>NW_006299704.1:364216-368997 GCF_000327345.1 Myotis davidii | reverse complement strand
CATCACTGAGAAACCCCTGGCTGTATTTATCAGGGAGACCTCGCCCATGGCCCCTCACTCTGTTCCAGCATTGCCAACCAGGATCTTTTTCCCTAGCTGATGTGCGCCTTGATCCAGACACTGCTTATTCCCGCCTCATCGTGTCTGAAGACAGAAAGTGTGTGCGCTATGGAGACACCAACCAGAAACTGCCCGACAATCCTGAGAGATTCTACCGCTATAACATCGTCCTGGGCAGCCAGTGCATCTCCTCAGGCCGGCACTACTGGGAGGTGGAGGTGGGAGACAGGTCTGAATGGGGCCTGGGAGTGTGTAAGGAAGATGTCGACCGGAAGGAGGTGGTCTATTTATCCCCCAACTATGGCTTCTGGGTGATAAGGCTGAGGAAGGGCAATGAGTACCGGGCAGGCAGGGATGAATACCCCCTCCTGCCCTTGCCAGTCCCTCCCCGGCGGGTGGGTGCCTTCCTGGATTATGAGGCCCAGGACATCTTCTACAACGCGACCGACAATGGCTCCCATATTTTCACTTTCCCCCACCACCCCTTTTCTGGGCGCCTCCTGCCCTACTTTAGTCCTTGCTACAGTATTAGTGCCAACAACACCGCCCCTCTGGCCATCTGCTCCCTGGACGGAGAGGACTGAGACCCACCATCCAGCCAGAGGCCTCGGAATTTCACCTGGGCCCCAGGGGTCTTATAGGGCCCCGCCCCTGACAAGGGTTCCCTGAAACTGAGTTGCGCCTAGAATTTGGGATTCCTCTGCCTGGCCCTGCGGTCTGCTGCTCCTCAGCCCGCATCTCTCTCTAAACCACTCATGTGAAGGAGTTGAGGCTTAGGCTTAGTCACATGAGCATTGTCCCTGTGAGGGAGGCGTGACAGGGCTGACGGTGACTCTCACAAGGAGGACTTGTCCTTTCTGTAGCTCAGGCCCCTCTTTTTCAGCCCCTGTCGGCGCCATAACTAAGTTACAAAGTAGATCCAAACTTCTGGAAACCTGTTGGCAAAGAATCCTGCTCACATCCAGAGTTGGCTGTTCTGCTGAGGCCAGGCGGGGGAGGCCTCACCTAGGTTTGCTGCCGATGAGCAAATGTTTGAGCCCTGCTCTCTGACCTGCAAACTAGAGGCATTCATTGCAGATTATCCAGACCACTCCCGTGGCCATCCCTTAGCACGAACTGGGCACACCACTGTCTCAGACACAGGGAGACCTGTGTCCTGGCCCTGCCCCTCTTTGAGTGACAGAATCAGAAAACTTGTGAGCCCTGTTTTTATTTTCACTTTATGAATGAGAAAACTGAGATGGCCTTAATAGAGCAAGTTATTTCTCGCAGAGCTGTTGAAAGAAGATTGTAGAGATTATAACGTATTTCTCACGTTCGAATGAAACAAGATCAGCAAGACTTGCTTCTCAGGTCACGTATCTGCATGTCATTCATTACATTTGGGCCTGAAACTTCCCACCCGATTGAAAGATTTTTCAGCCTCTAGAAAAATGGGTGGAGTGGCTGTATACTCTCCTACCTCACAGGGTTGTTGTGAGGATCTCAGATCCATCCCATACTTGTGTTCCTTTCTCAGGGACAGAGGAAGGCAAGTTGAGAATATTGCCCATGTTACCTTCCTATCACATTCTCGGCCAGCATCTGACAGCAGGGCCTCTGTCTCAGGGCCTCTCCTCACAGTCCAGAGCCCTTTAGACAGAACGTGGCCCTACCAGGGCAAAATCTGGGCTACTGTAATATACTGTGTATCTGTTGTACGTTTGTCTTGTTTGGATTAGAATTGGGACTGTGACCGCAGGATAGAGACTAGATCATTTAAAATGAAAAACAAAATGCCCAGGAAAAAGACTCACTTGCCCACAAGCTAGTTGAGCTAAAGTTTAGATCATATATAAACAAAAAATTGATTCTTTTAAAGCCATAAAAGAAAAGCAACCCAATAAAAAAATGGGCTAAATATTTTATCTGAATTCTACTAAGGAGGAAAGAAATATAGCCAATAAAATATACAAAAAAGACATAAGACACTGGGGGGTAGGAGAGGCTAGGGGATTATCAAGAGGGGGGAATAGGAGACATATGTAATATTCTTTGTAATACTTTAAGCAATAAAAAAAAATAAAAATAAAAATAAATAAAAAGTAAAAGTGAAAAGTGGTGGCAGAGTAAATGGATGCTGCGTGGACACGCTGCCATAAACAAACTGGAATTACAACTAAAATACAGAAAAACTTCTTGAATAATC
The DNA here is from genome assembly GCF_000327345.1 of Myotis davidii. Taxonomy (NCBI): domain Eukaryota; kingdom Metazoa; phylum Chordata; class Mammalia; order Chiroptera; family Vespertilionidae; genus Myotis; species Myotis davidii. The sequence continues at coordinate 366,749 of NW_006299704.1, read as the reverse complement.
AACAGAAGACTCGCTGGACAGACTCCAAGGACCGAAAGTAGAGACCGCATAGAGATTGATAGGAGGGGCAGAGGCATGAAACAGCTGGCCAGGAGGCCACAGGCAGCAACTGAATCCTGGAGAGAGATCTCAGCCATGGGGGGTGCCACTGAGAACTCTGGGATCTAATCTCCAAGCTAGGTCCCCCAGCAGAGAGCACCAAAACTGAAGAGGGTACCCACATAACATCTGACTGTGAAAAGCAGCGGGGTGCTGTCTGCCAGGGAGTGGTAGCTGAAAATTCAGGCATCCTCTTAAAGTGCCAATGCACAAAATTCCCTGTGGAGCCATCCACCTTGTGCTCTGGCAGAGGGAGGGTAAAGTAGACTGGAGATGTGAAAGCAGAACCCAGGACTAGAGACTCAGAGGATAGAGCTCAGATGGCAGACACCCCAAGTTTCCTGGGCTGAGTCATTCCCTCACACAGTGGAGGACATCTTTCCCACATAGACATCTGCCTTTCCTAGGGCTAGACAGTTGACACACCCTATTGGAAAACACTTTGCCTTGAGGACACTTAACCCATTGTACACCATAAGCATCTGTTAGTGGCAAGCGACGGACCTTCCCCACATGCCAAGCGTGTCTATAAAAAAAAAATGTTTTCCCTAATTGGCAGCCCTGACCAACTTTAAAATCATTTTTCGCAATAATTTTCAGCTCTAAATATTCAAGAACACCCGAATTGTGAGTAATATATTTATTGTTTATAATATTCGTTGCAAATTTATTTTTTAAATTAAATTCAAAATACCATGGCCTGTGGGGATGGTTTCTGTTTTAGACATGTGGCAGTTAACTGGTTAAGAAACTAACAATAACTATTAGCCTCCAGGCAGAAGCAACTGCCCCACCCTGTAGAAAAACACTCTCACCACACCTAAGGACAATTGCCTGGGGTGCAATTCAAGACAGAATCCTATCAGTATGTAGGCATAGGCAGTCTCTGGAAGCTTTGCATCTTTGCCTGATCTAATTAGTCAGAAACAGCCTTTAACACTGTCCTGCACTAGAGATTGAGAAGCATGGAGAATCTACCTAATACATAGTGACAAACTCAGATAGCCAAAATGAGGAGACAAAGAACCCCAAAATGAAAGAACTAGAAAATTCTCCAGAAGAAGAGATAAATGAAGCAGAGATAAGAATTTTATCTGAAACAGAGTTCAGAGTAATGATGGTAAAAATGCTCAACAGCATGAAAAAAGATAATAACTATAAAAAAAGAACCGTCTGAGATAAAGAATGACAGCAGAAATAAAGAACACATTTATTTATTAAGAAGGAGTACACAGCAGGTTAGGGGAAGTTGAGGATCGAATCAGTGAGTTAGAAGACAGTTGAAATAACACTCAATCAGAGAACCAACTAGAAAAAATTAAAAAACAGGAAGACAGCTTAAGGAAGCTGTGGGACAATGTGCAACAGAAAAATATTAAAATAGCAAATGTGCCAGAAGAGTCAGAAAGGGAGAAAGAACTAGAGAACATGTTTGAAGAAATAATGGCAGAAAACTACCATAATGTGGTAAAGGAAAAAGTCACGTAAGTTCAAGATGCACAGAGAACCCCAAGCAAGAAGAACCCAAACAGGCCCATGCCCACACATCATAATTAAAATACCAAAAGTTAAAGACAAAGAGAGAATCTTAAAGGCAGCAAGAGAAAAGAAAACTATTATCTACAAAAGAACTCCCATAAGGCTGACACCTGATTTCTCATCAGAAACTCTACAGGCCAGAAGGAAATGGAATAAAGTACTCAAAGTAATGAAAAACAAGGATCTGAGACCAAGATTACTATATCCAGCAAGGTTATCATTCAAAATAGACAGTCAAATAAAGAGCTTCCCAGACAAAAAAAAAGGGGGGAGGGGAGCAGGCTAAAGGAGTACATCCCTACCAAGCCTGCATTACAAGAAATACTAAAGGGACTGCTGTAATAAGAAGAAACAGAGAGAGAAACTTAGCCATACAGAATTAAAATGGCAATAAATAACTACCTATCAATAATAACCCTAAATGTAAATGTATTAAATGCTCCAATCAAAAGGCATAGGGTAGCTGAATGGATACAGAAACATTCACCCAACTATATGCTGTATACAAGAGACCAACCTCAAAACAAAGGACACACACAAGATGAGAGTGAAGGGATGGAAAAAATTTTTCTATGCAAATAGAAAAGTAAAAAAAGTGGAGTAGCAATGCTCATATCTGACAAAATAGACTTCAAAATGAATGCCATCACAGGAGACAACAAAGGTCACTACATAATACTAAAGTATCAATCCAACAAGAGGATACAGCCGTAGTATACATATGTGCACCCAATATTAAAGCACCTAAATATATTAGAAAACTTCTAGAGGACTTTAAGGGAGAGATCAACAATAATACAGTCATAGTAGGGGACTTTAACCCTCCACTGACTTCACTGGATAGATCTTCCAGACAAAAACCTAACAAGGAAACAGTGACTCTACAGGCCACACT
>NW_006299704.1:360973-363594 GCF_000327345.1 Myotis davidii | reverse complement strand
ATTTCAGAAAATCCAAGAAAAAGGAACACTTCCAAACTCTTTTTATGAAGCCAGCATTATCCTAATTCCAAATCCAGATAAGGCACTATAAAGAAAGAATTAGAGGCCAATGTCCCTGATGAACATAGATGGTAAAATCCTCAACAAAATATTAGCAAATCGCATCCAGCAATATATTAAAAATATCATACACCACGATCAAGTGGTACTTATTCCAGGGATGCAAGGCTGGCAAAATGTTTGCAAATCAATAAATGTGATACATCACGTAAACAAATTGAAAGACAAAAATCACATGATCATATCAATAAATGCAGAGAAAGCATTATACAAAATCCAACACCCATTTTTGATAAAAACTCTCAGCAAAGTGGGAATAGAGGCAGCATATCTCAACATGATAAAGGCCATATGTGACAAAACTACAGTGAAGATCATACTCAATGGGAAAAAACTAAAACCATTTCCCCTAAAAATAGAAACAAAACAGGGATGCCCACTTTCACCACTCCTGTTCAAATAGTACTGGAAGTGCTAGTCATAGCAATTAGACAAGAGGAAGAAATAAAAGGCATCCAAATTTTTAAAAAAATAAAGTGAAACTGTCACTATTTGCAGATGACATGATTTTGTACATAGAAAACCCTGAAGACTACACCAAAAAACTGCTAGACTTAATAAATGAATTTGGCCATGTAGCAGGATACAAAATTAAAATCCAGAAATGTATGTCTTTTTTTTATACATCAACTAGAGGCCCAGTGCACAAATTCGTGCATTGGTGGGGTCCAGCCAGCCCGCCCCAATCGAGACCAATCAGGGCCAGGCCGGCCTAGGGGAGGGGCCAAGGGAGGTTGGTCAGGCGGCCACACCCCTGATAGGGCCGGTTGGCTGGCCACAGTGTGTTCATAGCAACTGCTCATTCCAGTCATGCTGATCACTCCAGTCGTCTGATCGCTTGGCTTTTATATGTATAGATAATGAAATCAAAGAAAGAGAAGCTAAAAAAAAATCCCATCTACAATTGCAACAAAAAAATTATGATACCTCGGAATAAACTTAACTAAGGAGGTAAAAGACCTGTACTAGGAAAACTACAGGATGTTGAAAAAAGAGATAAAGGAAGACATAAACACATGGAAGAATATGCCATGTTCATGGATTGGTAGAATCAAAATCATCAAAATGTCCATACTAACTAAAGCAAACTATAGATTCAATGCGATTCACATTAAAATATCAACAACGGGGAGAAACCAAGATGGCGGCATAGGTAAACACCTAAAATTGATGCCTCGCACAACCACTTCAAAACTACAACTAAAAGACAAAACGGACATCATCCAGAACCACAAGAAGGCTGGCTGAGTGGAAATTCTACAACTAGAAGGAAAGAGAAAAGCACACTGAGACTCAGAGGAGGTGCGGAAGTAAAGTGCAGAGGTACGGAGGCGCACACGGAAAGGGCTGGCAACTGAGGATGTGGTTGTCTTTTTTCAATTGGGAGGGAAACACAAGCTCCCGACTGCTCTGAACTCCAGATCCAGGTGAGTCTCTGGGGACCTAGACTCATATGCAGAGAAATTGGACTGTCTGGCATTAGGCAGAACTCGGAACTGAAGGGCAGCTTTCCCTCAGAGGTGCTTGCAGCGATTACCAGGACACTGAGATGTGGGGCCCCTTAGGGCAGGGCTGAGGATCAGCCATAGCTGTTTGCTCTGCCCTGTTGATTCCCTGAGTCCCCGCCCCACCAAAGCTGTGCAGAGGCTTTTGCATGTGAATGGCCTAGCCCTTTGCAATCTAAAATTACCTAACAAACTGCAGCTGGATCAGAGAGACCCAGAACATCCAAAAGAAGTCCCAAGACCCCACAGCAGCTTGCATTGCTTCACAGCTGGGCCTCAGCTGGGCACCTGCAAACCCCAAGCAAAGAAGGGGAATCTGCATATCTCTCCTTAGCTCCTGCTGAGTAACCTCAAGCAGAGGCTAAATTAGCACCTCCTTAGATCCAAGAGCCAGTGTACCCAGTGGTCAGAGTGGGACCATCTAGATTACAACTCCTCAGATCCATAAGGGACACAATCAGGGGGCAGACTCAGTGAGCACCAAAGCCCCACTGAAGCAAGTCTTGCCCCAGAAGGGTGCCTTCAGCACAGAAGTTCTCCCACTGTAGACACAGCTGACTCTCACAGCCAATTGGCCTGGAGGTCAATTCCTCCCGGTGATCCTACAACAATCAAGGCATAACTACAACAAAACTGTGCACAAAGCACACAAAGGGGTGAACCAAGAGTGTCCACCTGAGGTAACAGGGGAGGCTGAGCCACTGGGCCCTACAGGACACCTAGCACACAAAGCCACTCTACCAACACAGGGAAGCATAAGAAATGCGGATACAAAGAAACAGGTCACAAATGACAGAGATGGAGGAAAGCGAACGACTGGATATAGAGTTCAAAACAGCGTTTATAAGGTTTTTCAAGAATTTTATGGAAACCGCCGATAAATTTAGTAAGACCCTCAAAGAGTCTAGTGAGACCCTCAAGGACATGAAAAAGGACCAACTATAAATTAAGCATACACTGACTGAAATAAAGAATAATATACAGAGATCCAACAGC
>NW_006299704.1:359098-360227 GCF_000327345.1 Myotis davidii | reverse complement strand
GTAGATTCTCTCTCATGATTGATGTTTTTTATCTCTCTCTCCCAAAAATCCTCAGGTGAGGATTAACAATAAATAAGTAAATAAATAAATAATAAATAAATATATCAACAGCATATTTCACAGATCTAGAACAAACTCTCCAAAAATTCATATGGAATAAAAAAAAAAAACCCAAATAGCCACAGAAATCCTGAGAACGAAGAACAAAGTTAGAGGGATCACAATACCAGATATCAAGCTATATTACAAAGCCATGGTTCTCAAAACTGCCTGGTACTGGCACAAGAACAGGCATATAGACCAATGGAACCAAACAGAGAACCCAGAAATTGGCCCAAGCCATTATGCTCAATTAATATTTGACAAAGGAGGCAAGAGCATACAATGGCGTCAAGACAGTCTTTTCAATAAATGGTGCTGGGAAAATTGGACAGATACATGCAAAGTAAATGAAACTAGACCACAACTTACACCATATGTCATAGCAATATTTTTAGCAATACAGCTCTTAGGGCAATGGAAACTAAGGAGAAAATGGGACTACATTAAAATAAAAAGCTTCTGCACAGCAAAAGAAACCATCAACAAAACAACAAGAAAGCCCACTGCGTGGGAGAACATATTTGCCAATGTTCTCTCTGATAAGGGTTTAACCTCCAAAATTTACAGGGAACTCATACAACTTAACAAAAGGAAGAAGATGAACAATCCAATCAAATAATTGGCAAAGGACCTAAATAGATACTTTTCAAAACAGGACATACAGAAGGCCAAAAGACATATGAAAACATGCTCAAAGTCACTAATCATCCAAGAGACGCAAATCAAAATGACAATGAGGTATCATCTCACACCTGTCAGAATGGCTATCATTAACAAATCAAAGAACGACAACTGCTGACGAGGATGCGGAGAAAAAGGAACACTCGTGCACTGCTGGTGGGAATGCAGACTGGTGCAGCCACTGTGGAGAACAGTATGGAGTTCCCTCAAAAAATTAAAAATGGAACTCCCATTTGATCCAGTAATCCCACTTCTAGGAATATATCCCAAGAAAACAGAAACTCCAATCTGAAAGCATATGTGCACCCCTATGTTCACAGCAGCACAATTCACCGTAGCTAAGATT
>NW_006299704.1:355577-359080 GCF_000327345.1 Myotis davidii | reverse complement strand
TATCAGCAGATGAATGGACAAAAAAGCTGTGGTACATCTACACGATGGAATACTGTGCAGCTGTGAAAAAGAAGGATCGCTTACCCTTTGAGACAGCATGGAGGGACCTGGAGAGTATAATGCTAAGTGAAATAAGCCACTCAGAAAAAGATAAATATCAGATGATCTCACTCATATGTGGAATATAATGAACAACATAAATTGATGAATAAAAATAGAGCCAGACACATAGAAGCATCGCTCAGACTGTCCAACCTAAGAGGGAAGGGGTAAGAGATCAGCCAAAGGTCTTGCATGCATATCAGCATAACCAATGGACACAGACAGGAGCGGGGAGAGGGTATATGCTGGGGGTGGGAGCGGCAAGGAGGGGACAATGAGGGGGGAATGAGACTTACATAATAAGTCTTAGACAATAAAGAATTTAAATTTTTTTTTAAGTGAAAGTGATTTGTAAAAGTTGGGTAGTGGGTGTTTGGGCATTTATTTTTCTTCATTTTTGCCTCTAAGCTTACATGCTTTATAATAAAATCATTTGAAGCCTCATGTGCATAGAATTAGAGAATTTCAAGATGTAATATGGCCAGGATAATCATTTATGTTACAAATTTTCAAGGTGGCCACACTTCAGAAAGGCTCAGTAGTTTCTGTTGCGGGGTATGGGTCTCCCCTATAAAACATGTCATGATTCAGCTTCTTAATTGATTCTGGCTTTTTCCCTCATTATTTTGTATTGAGTAAATCATGCTTTTAAAATTCTGGTTAAAGAAAAATTAACCCAAATATGACAGAGGAGAATGTAGTTAACTGTAGTTAATCAGTGGTTTCCATTTGGGCGGGGCTGGCGAGGGCCCCTGCAGGCTCACTCCGAGGGAGGCCGCCTCCCACTCCTGCCTGTGGGCTGCAGGCTGTGGAGGTCCTATGTTTCCTGTGAGTCAGTGGGACAGAGCTCCTGTCCATTCCTGTCACCAAGAACAAGCAACCAGCTCTGGCCACACTCTCTGGGGGCGTGCCCTGGGCGTGGCCACTACCACGGGGAGGTGAGCGCCAGCCATGTGGGCAGCTGAGCCCCGGCTCCCACAGATGCTCCTCCCAACCCTGCGAGTGCTTTACCTCCCTGGGCGGAGGGGCTTCGCCAATGTGAGCACTTGAGCATCTTGAACTCGGAGGTGACGCGAGGTTACCCAGGTGGGTACTGGTGAGAGGAGGAAAGGACAGGAAGGCAGAGCCCAGTGGCACAACCGCAAGCCAAGGACTGTGAGCCGCCTCCAGACAGCAGGCCAGGGACAGACTCTCCCAGAGCCTCCGGACAGAACCTCACCCCCGCAGCCTGGGTTTTAGTCCAGTGAAAGGGATTCTGGACTTCTGGGCTCTGCACATGTGAGATGATGCACATGTCATCGCAAGTCACTCAGTTCTTGGTCATTTCCTAGGCAGCCACAGGAGACGAATCCAAACAGACTGTGGCTGAGAGAGGAAGAGCCAGGGCTGGGAGGGGAAAGAGCAAGGGTCATGTTCTGAGCCAGCCTTCCTGGTGGCAACCCCGGCCCCGTGGTGGTCAGCTGGGTCGTCAGGAGCAATGGTCCTCGTCTGCTTTTGCTCTCTCATCTGCGAAATGAGTGATAGCAGAACCCGCCTCGGGGGCGTTAGGAGTTGGAACTGCATGGTGCATGCAGTGTTTGCCCAGCGCCTGGCACCGACGGAGCGGAGGTGCAGTAAACATTAACGATTATTATCTGAGCCCGCAGCTGCTCACAGGCTTTGCTATATGTTTATGGTGCCCAGGTTTACTGGCCTGTTTAATAAGACACTCTTCCTTCTGGCGACCACATGAATTCTGTGTTTCTCTGTATATAAAGCTAGATTCCCTGCTCGTTGCGGGCAGTGACACTGGGGCTGAGTGCATGGTCCTTGCTTGGTGGGCATTTGTTTTGTTTTCATTGGGCACAGAAATAAGTACAAGTGTCTTTTATGCAAGAAGAGGTTTGTGGTTACCTGTTTGGGTCTTGACTCAGAGGCCTGGGGTTCACGTCCTCCTGCCTGTCCTTGCACTCAGGCGGGTCTCCCTAAAACCCTGGGTCCTGCCTGGGCAGGAGGACCCCTGCAGTGCTGGGCGTGCAGGCCAATTGGGGTTGTTCTAACTCTAAAGTTGTGGGAATGTAAGAAGCTTCCTAGCTCGTGGCCAGCATGGCATGGCTCCGGGAAGGGAACTCACTGGGGTTCTGTCCTGTTTCACTCGACAGCGCCCTCAGGTGGTGCGGCCTTTGGGCACTTTTATGGCAACTGGCTCAGTATAAGCTCCTTTCAGCTCATAGGAAATGTCCGCCCCTCAGTGGCAATGGGGTTGCCAAGTGCTTCATTCCAGGCCGGGAGGAGCTTGTGCGCTGTGAGGCGGAAGGCAGCCCAGGGCATCAGCTTTCATAATGTTAGGTCGTAATCTTTTGATAATAAATAGGCAGGAGGTGCGCGCGGGGAGCTGTCCCGGAAGAACAGAGTGTGAAGAGCTGCAGGCGCCCAGCTTGGGAGCTGACCCAGAGCCCTTCCTCCACCAGGCGTGCAAGGGGCTGTAGGCAATAGCCACCGTGAGTCCCGGGTTTGGAAATGCTAAGTTTCTTTCCTTTATGAAGTCTCAGAGCCTAGTAGCACACTTAAAATTTCCCAGTAGTGGATATAATAGATAGGTAGAAATGAGACCCAAAACTAAAGCATCAATCAGAGAGAGAGAGAGAGGAAGAGAGACATACTCAGGATGAGGGATAGAAAACAACTGGTGACCAATTGCATGGTGAGGGTGGGGGTGCTGAGTAGTGGGGCACTGAGGAGGCGTGGCGGGGAGAGCGTTCAATACAATTTCAAGGTGAGGATCGTAGGCAGTAGTAGCATTTCAGACACCAGAGGAAAGAGAAGGTGGAACTGATTGTATAGAACAGTGATGGCGACCCTATGACACGCGTGTCAGAGGTGACATGCGAACTCATTTTTTTGGTTGATTTTTCTTTGTTAAATGGCAATTAAATATATAAAATAAATATCAAAAATATAAATCTTTGTTTTTACTGTGGTTGCAAAGATAAAAAAATTTCTATATGTGACACGGCACCAGAGTTAAGTTAGGGTTTTTCAAAATGCTGACACGCCGAGCTCAAGAGTTTTGCCATCACTGGTATAGAAAGATGATGGGGTTTGCAGTTCTTAGGACTTGTTTTCTTCATGATGCTGACAGGCTAGCTGACGGGCCAAGGTCTGGAGAAGACGAACGGCGGGGACAAAGCTGGGTGAAGTTGAGGAGTTCAGACTGTGGGTACCGAGAGACCTCCAGAGAAAGCAGGGTCCCAAGGATGCAAACCACGTCCAATTACGGAAATCAGTTGATGATGTTGTGGTCGTGGGCAGAAGGGTGCGCATGTTGAGCTCTCAAGTGCCAACTCATATTCTGATTAGGATCACTAATGGCAGCTGTATCTGTCCTTGCAGAATCACCACTTGTGCAATGACTATGAACA
>NW_006299704.1:341130-355511 GCF_000327345.1 Myotis davidii | reverse complement strand
GACCATCAAGTACTTCATGAAGATGCTGAGCAGTGTCAGCGAGACCCTGATCTTCATCTTCATGGGCGTGTCCACCGTGGGGAAGAACCACGAGTGGAACTGGGCCTTCGTCAGCTTTACGCTGGCCTTCTGCCTGGTCTGGAGAGCCCTGGGTGAGGAGCAAGTTGCCCCAGAGAACAGCCGTCAGCTCACAAAGAGCAGGACTTCTTCTCGCCCCTCCCTGCTGCTGCTGTTCCATCTTCCTTCCTTTCTTCATGCTCCCCATCTCCCTCTCTTCCTCCTCTTTTTCCTTTCATCCTCATTCTTTTCCTCTTTCTTCTCTTCTCCCTCTTCCTCTTCTGTTCTTTTCTTCCTCGAGCATCTTCATGCCTTTGTTATAAGTCAAGTTAACCTTTCTTGACTCGTCTGAGTCCACATTTTAACCCATGAGCTTTCACCAAGAGCCTAGTCGTATAAGGAGAGGAAGGGGCCAGATTCCTTGGGGCCTGTGCTTAAGTCCTTTCCCTGCCACAGAAGCTCAGAAAACGAGTCTTCGAATTTACACACCCTGGCTCACACAGGCCGGTGTTTTGGCTCTGTTTTCCTTCTCAGGTGTCTTTGTCCTGACTCAGGCCATTAACTGGTTCCGGACAATTCCCCTGACCTTTAAGGACCAGTTCATCATTGCCTATGGAGGGCTCCGAGGGGCCATCTGCTTTGCGCTGGTGTTTCTCCTTCCCGCGGCTGTGTTTCCCCGGAAAAAGCTCTTCATCACGGCTGCAATCGTCGTCATATTCTTCACTGTCTTCATTCTGGTGAGTAGAGTATTTTTCTCCCAGCAAAGTCTCTACCTTCACCAGGAGGAAACCTATCGTTAGACTATCATAATTGTGAGAAATGCTCACCTGTCCGAATTCAATTAACGGGCTCGGAGACAGAAGTTGGCGAAACGAGACTTTTAGTGTGGTCTTGCAAGAGCCGGTTGGACAGGCACATGGAGCAGCAATCACAGGCAATTGATCCCTAATGTGCGAGAGTCCCTCCCCGGGCCCTCACTGGCTGAGTCCTATGGGGTTAGCAGTTTTCTCCCTATGTCACCTAGGTCTTATTATCTTCTATTGGGTTATTTTAAAAAATGGTCTAGGCCTTTTCTAGTTGCCTCCACCTCCCTTTGTCTAGTTGTGGCAGCGGATCTTCCTAGGAAATGTGCTGCTGGTCACGTACAGAGTTCTTTGTGCTTAGACCCTCTCCCCTCCTCCCTCATCCCGCTTGCCCTGGGAACTCAGTAACCATTTCCATGAAAAGCTGACTCTGCTGGAGATGGATCCCAGAGGCCTATCTCCTACATAATGAGCCCCTTCTCCAGGGGCAGCTCCATAAAGGTGCGTGGAAGCTCTATCACATGGATGTTTCTCTCCCCCCTCCGCGCGCCTCCCGCTTCCCTCCCACTCTCTCTAAAAACAATGGAAAAAATAACCTCACTCCTTGAGTGAGGATTTTAAAATATTATGAAATTACAAATAACTTCAGTAATGTTACATAAAATGTAAGCTGTCTCTCTTGTTTTCAACTTATGCTCAAGACCAGGCACAGGTGGAGTCCAGTGTAGAAAGCTGAGCCGTGGGAGTGGCTGTGGGCGGGCAGTCTGGGCGGCTCCTCCCTGCCCCTGCCCCTGCGGCCTCTGCTTACTTGCTCTGGGATCTGGATAAGGTCCCTCCTCCCAGGCAGCAGAGAGGAAATCTGAGCACAGCAGCTGGTGCAGGGACTGGCCGGATGATGTGACTGGATGATTTGCTGTGTTTAATTATAACGAAGTAAAATGCTCATAAAAGGAAGAAAAACTTAACAACTTTTCTTGGAAAGGAGAAATGATTAGAGCACAAAGTTATTATTTAATTAATCCCTATAATCGTGTAGCGGGTCCTCAGAATTCTGGAAACCCATTCATTGACTGTCTGGAAGCCCATCAGGTAGCAAGGCTGGCTGGAATTCAAGGGGCAGCAGTCTCTGTGGCCTCCATTGACCATAGTGTTGTATCTGCTCTGCGGTGTTGGCCGGAGTGGTGAAGTGTCTGGATTTTATCTGACTAGCAGGTTACCAGGTTACTGTTACATTTTCATGGATGCTTGCAGAAGACACCTGACTCCCGGGTCAGAGACGAAGGACTTTCTTACTCAGGGTTAAATCCTTCATGTTGATTTGTGTCAGTTCTCTACACTGAAGTCGCTGTGGGTGACACAAGGGCCGGTGGGGAATGCCTGCATGTGCGGGGGCAGAGGGACAGGGGCAGGACTGAGCTGAGGTCTGACACTCTTTGTCCAAGGGTAGCATTACCTCATCTCTCAACTTAGCTTGTTGCAAGTGCAACCTTGACCCGGCCTGGTGACAGCAGTCGGCCTTGCGCTGTGGCACCCTCTGCAGGGGTGTGGACACTCAGACAGCAGGGAGCCTCCCAGACAGCCCGACACCCCTGCTCACAGCCTCTCAGCATTGAGGTGCCGGCACTCTCTTACAGAGCGTGAACCTTCAAATAAGCCTGGGTTTGGAAAATAAATGGCCATTGGAAAATAAATGTTTTCCATATTGCTGTGCAGTGTAATAATGGCACATTCCTACCTTTCACTCCCATGCCATTACTGGTAGAGTTCCATGGAATTCAGAAAATTTTATTCTTGTTCTACAACAAAATGAGCAAGATGATCAGAATGTTTTAAGATGAAAAATGTGGGTGCATCGTTTAGGATGTGAGAGAGAGAACAGCAGACATAGCACCAGGGGTTCTGACTGAACAAGTGAGGGAAGAAGGGGCATTCAGAGGGACATTCACTTCCTGCAGGCAGTGTGTGGGGCGGTTGTGTGGGGCGGGGGGGTGGGGGGGACGACAAGGTTGCCATGCTGAGCCTGCACATTCGCCTCTTGGGGTCCTGGAGACTGCCCTGGCGGCTGTGCTATGGGCCTAGAACTTAGGGGAGAGGCACACTTGAGACGCACCAGCGCGGAGGCGGCTTTGAGAGCCTGAGTCTGGCCCAGGGCAGAGTGAGGAGAGATGGCACTGACCTTTAGAGGTCAAGCAAACGCTGAAGAGCTGGCCCAGGAGCCTGGAAAGGTGAACAGTAACATTGAAGAAAGCATAGGAGGCGTCCTGAAGTCAGGTGAGGGGCGTGGTCAGGAAGGAGAGGGTTCTAGCCACCTTGGCTACAGCTTTGGGGCCAGGCCAGGTGGGGGGCCCTGTGGGGGCCAGGCCAGGTGGGCAAGGAGCGGGGCAGGGAGTGCCCTGCTTCACAGAGTACTGTCAGAGCATGAAGGGGAGGGTTGGGGGGAGGCGAGCCAGAAGCAGGAGGTAGGAGACACCGCAGCTCAGTGGAGTCTGGGAGAGGAGAGTGGGAGTAACACAGGGGAGCATGTACCGAAGGGGGTTTCTGCGTCTGAATTTACAGACAGGAGTCCTAGCAGCAGTGGCAGTGAAGGGGAGGGCACAGGGGGGAGGCCGCATGCAGCTAGCACTGTGCAGTGCCAAGGCCTGGAGGAAGGCTGAGCAGAGGCCTTCCCAGGGGGGCTCGAGCCGGTGCGGGGGTTGAGGGGGGGGAGCGTGAAACCTGCGCGCACCTGGTAAACACTGTGCCCAGGGGGCTTGCGGTCTGTGTGAAGTGTGTGTGGCAGTCACACTGAGAGACATCTATTTAAATGCTCTTTGATGGATTTAAGAGAGTGAGCTATCTTTCTAGGCCTTATCAGGTTGCTCCCCGGGTGACCTAAATTAGAGAGAGAAACATCAATGATGAGAGAATCACTGATCAGCTGCCTCCTGCACGCCCCACACTGGGGATGGAGCCCACAACCCAGGCATGTGCCCTGACCGGGAATCAAACCATGACCTTCTGGTTCATAGGCCGATGCTCATCCACTGAGCCACACTGGCTGGGCTAGTGATATATTTTTTTAACAAAATAGTTTATTTAAGTTTTTCCCAAAATTGCCTGCTAAATCAGCAAAGAAATATAAGGCAGTTCCTTCCTTTAAAAAAATTAATTCAAAGAAATCAGTTTCTTCCAAAAGAACAAACCAAAAAGGACACTCATTACCGGTATTTTATAAGCAGTAGGTTTTACGGCACTGAGAGCAGAGAGGGGGCCGCGGCTTTCAAGGTGCAGGGGGGGGGGGGGGGGGGGGGGGGGCGCTGGAGCAGAGAGGGGCCGTGGAAACCAGTTCCTCTGTGCCTGCTGCCCAGCAGCCCTTGCAGATCCCGCTCTCAGGTGGCGCATCTGTTGAGCCAAAGCCAAATGAATGGCTGAAAATTGTACTTGAGCTTTGCAGCTATGTTTTGCAGTGGTTTGATGGAAGCCTGAGGTGGTGTGTTTGTTTGATGATTGTTTGTTTTTAAGGGAGTGAACTATCTTTCTAGTCCGTATTGGGTTGCTCCCCAGGTGACCTAAATTAGAAATTTTCCAATGTGCCTTCTCAAAGGTGTTCTTTTTTTCCCCTCTGTCTCTCCCAACCAAAGACCTAGGCTCCTGTAATATAACATCTAACTTAAGGAAATAAATTCATACGACACTCAGAGGTGCCAAGTACCCTAGTTCCAAAGCATAAGGATTGAGAAAGGAAGGAAGAAACCAAGGAAGGAAGGAAGGAAGGAAGGAAGGAAGGAAGCAAGGAAGGAAGGAAGGGAGAGAGGGAACCACATGGTTATATAAATAGGGCTTGGAAGAGTGTGTATGGAAATGTGGGCCAGGAAGGAAGGAAAGAAGGGAAGGAGGGAGGGAGGGAGGGAAGGAGGGAGGTGAAGGGAGGGAGGAAGGAAGGAGGGAAGAAAGGAGGGAAGGGAGGGAGGTAGAGAAGGAGAAGGGAACCAAGTAAGGAAGGAAGGAAAGAAGGATTGAGGTAGGGAGGGAAGGAGGGGGATAGAGGGAGGGAGGAAGGAAGGAGGGGAGGAAGAAGGGAGGGAGGAAGGGAGGGATGAAGGGAGGGAGGGAGGAAGGAGGGAAGCAAGGAAGGAAGGAAGAGGAGAGGAAGGCAGAACTTGTGAAATCTCTCCCATGGGGCATGACATGACTGCAGATAATCCAGAGAGAGGAGTGACCATTGAAGGGAGCAGTGTCAGCAGCCCTTGCCTACAATCAGTACTTGTTATTAAATAGAAACTAATTATAAGGCACTAGAGGCCCAGTGCATGAAATTTGTGCACTGATAGGATCCCAAGTGGCTGCCAGCTGCCACCAGGTACTGCTTCCCTTCCCCCAGCCAGCCCTGCCCCTGGTCAAATTCCTGGATGAACTCCTGATTGAGGGGACAATTTGCATACTACACTTTTATTATATAGCATGTTGTAGTTTAGAAACTTCAGTGGATCGGGGCGCCAGGCCATGCCTGCTTCCTGTAGTTGGTCAGTTGTGTCTTATTTGTGACAGTGCAGTTATTTCTCGATTATTCTCCCAGAGTGAAATTGGCACAGGACTGGGGCAGGCCCTTGTCCCATCTTTATTTTTATGTGCTATATTTACAACTACCATGGACCCACTATTTACTAAATGAATAGTGACAGAAAAAAGCAGGTAAAATGACAGATTATATCCTTAGAACACATTACATAGTTTTAAAAATTGCAGTGATTTTGTCGATGTTTTCCCTGGAGTTATTAAACTAGTGGCTTCATGGACTCTGGATGCAGGGAAATCCATCTCTGTCAAACACATGTTTGCACCTCTTTTCATTTACATAAGTTATAAATGACAGAGTGTGTATTGATTAGACAACTGCTATTACCACCTATGTTATTTCAAAGCAGCACACTTTGAAAGTGACACAGATACAATGAAAGGTGTGTCATACCAAATTTGGTCAAATCAGTTCACACTTCAGACAGTTAAAGTTAAGCTGAAAAATGCCCAACGCTGGATTGATGGGATAAAATAAATGGCCTCATTTTTTAAAGTGTGTGTGTGTGTGTGTGAGAGAGAGAGAGAGAGAGAGAGAGAGAGAGAGAGAGAGAGAGAGAATTTGTTTTATTAAAAGCATTCTTAAAGATTTAAAGATGTGTGGAAATATGAGATGGAAATCAAATGTACAGCAGGGAACATATCTCAACATATCCACTACCCCCTAAACCCCCAGTAACCCCTCCTATACATGTATTCTTCATGCCAAGTAGTGGTAGCCTTCACCTACTAAGCAAGAGACTTAGGGAACTTCACTGATGCCCCTTCTCACTGCCCCTCACCTGGCCTATTTTAGGGATAATATCACCTAATTTTAGTTATATTCCTGCTAGTTTGTTTGACATCTGAAAGTCCTTGTTATTCTTTTTCTGAATTTTTCTGGTTACATTTGCTCTCCCAGCCTCTCAGCTTGCTCTCTCACGTCTGCTACAAATCCTTTGGAATGTTATTGGGGTTGTATTGCATGGATGTTGAAATAAAATCATTGTAATAATATTGTTCAGTAATCCCATCTAGGAACTGTATATCATTTTAAAACTCAAATCATTTTAATATCTTTTAATTAAATTTTATAGTTGGTTTTATAAAGGTTCTATGCATTTTGTGATATATATGAAGAGAATATTTAAGTATACATACATGTGTATTTAGTGTCTAGACAGTATACTACTCTATATCTAATGTATTATTTGTACTCTGGTGCATACTGTTATATGTGTTCTCTCTCTCTAGATGTAGATACAGACATAAGTATAGTTTTCATTGCTATTGTATAGGTGTTTTGATTCCTTTTTAAATCGGTGTAAGGGATGGATTTGTGTATGTGATTTTATGTAGACACTTCATGAAACTTTCTTGGTACTTTTAAATGAAAAATAATCATCTTAGATATTTTAGGACCAAAATAAAGCGATCCCTGAGCAGCAATCACCTTGTTTTTCCCAAATCTCTCTCCCCCTTGATTGACTCGGACAAGTGGAGCCGGCCCAGCACGGAGCGAGTTCCCTGTTGGTTCCTGGTTGTGATGGAAATGCTTTTCATGTTTCATTATCAAGTCCGCTGTTCCCTGGGGTTTGGCAGGTAGTTTAGCATGTTAAGGACATTCCTTTCTGTTCCCTGCTTGCCAGACACGCTGTGGTTCTCATTTCCCACGCTGGGTGAAACATGCCCAGCTCTCCGTGCCCTCCTGGCGGCCAGCGCGCTCCTCCGCCCAGCGTGTCTGAAGGCTCCCCTCGGTGCTCCCGCGCCCTGTGTCTCGCTCATCTCTGCCTGCTCATAGCTGTTTGGGGTATATTTTTCTCCCCATCACACTATAGTCCTCAGCTGAGGTCCTTAACTATTCCTGTTTGTGTCTTAAATGACCAAGCTCCTGACATGTATAAAATAGATGCTCAATTAAAATTGTTTTAATAAACCAATGAATGTAAAAATCATTGAAAAGTTTTCTATGGATAATACAAGCAGGTGATTCCTGTAACTTGGATAATACTTTATTCTTTCTTAGAATTTCTTTCTATTCTTAGAATTACATTTTCAGTTTCTTGCATCTTATTCATCCTGTTTCTAGCACATGCCCTCGGGAAAGACGCCAGCTGCTGAGGAGGAAGAGACCACACAATGTCCACACACCGGGTTGCATCTTGGGAGCAGGATATCTTTGCTGGTTATGGGACCTGAGGAAAATAAAAGTTATCATTGAATTTTTAATTTTATTTTATAAGAAAATTCACTTTCTCTCTTTACATGCAGGGAATAACCATCCGGCCACTAGTGGAGTTTCTTGATGTTAAAAAGGCCAATAAGAAGCAGCAGGCCGTGAGTGAGGAGATCCACAGCCGGGTAGGTTCCGGGGGGCTATGGGCCAGGTGAGAAAGAGGACGTGGGTGCTGGCACACAATGTGGTGCCGGGGGCTCAGTGCCTGGAGAAGAGGGATGGAGGGAGGTAAAGAAGAGGGAGGGCCGAGAAAGGCAGGAGTTGGGGTGCGGAATGAGCGAAGCCTCGGGGTGGCTTCTCCAGCTCAGCCTGGTGCGCTCCCCAGTGAGGGGCCCTCATCACCTCCTTCAACCTGAAAATGTTTCCACTAGAAAATTGTCATATTTCATATTTTCTAAAATTATGAATAAACATTTAAAGATGAAAAAAGTAATCTCAGAATTGCTTAATATCCAGGTGACAAATATCTCATCAATGTTAGAAGATTGATTCTTGTTTCATTGCTTTCAGTTAAAAAAAAAAAAAAAGCAAAAGCTACTAGTATTTGAAGTGTAGGCATGATATGAATAGAGTAGAAATTAGTGCTTTTAGTTAAGATTAATCAATGAGCTGCTTTCTTCTTTCTAGTTTTTTGACCATGTGAAGACTGGGATTGAAGATGTCTGTGGACACTGGGGCCACAATTTTTGGAGAGACAAGTAAGGAGGCGGAGCCCTCACCTGATGAGGTGGCTCCCGATGGCTCTGGGCACTCACTGATGGGAGTTGTGTTTCATAACGTTCCCTGTGTTGCCAGAGGGTGTCCTTTAGGACAGAGCTGGGCTGTAACAGACCTGAAGCAGCGGTGGGTTTAACAAGACAGAGTGTGTTTCTCTCTGGTATAAACAGCCAGAGGCAGGCAGTGTAGGTCTCCTCGCTGAGTTCTGCTCACAGGTTCCTCACAGTCCCAGGGCCCTCTGTCTAGTTGATGCTACTAACAACTTCCATTTCAAAGTTGCTTCATAGACCAAAATGTCTGCTCCAGCATTAGCTCTTATGCATAACGTCCAAGCTGACCTTGGGAAGAAGGATCGTGAAGAGACAAAGAATATGTTCTAGCCTCCTCCTAACAGGGACACACACATTTCCACACAGTCCTTCCAGTTACATCACAGGCCTGGCCCTTCGCAGCCAGGCCCAGTGGTGGGACACTTCTCACTGCAGGTGACACTGAATGCAGTCTATTTGGTAAAAACTGGGGGTCCCATTACTATTTGTTCTGCCAAATATCTTGAGAGCATCTGAGGACATAAATAGACTAACAGAAATAACAAGTATTTTTAAAGCTACACTTAGCTAAAAGATTATGTGCACTTTTATAAATGCGTCTATCATCTGTCTATCGTCTATCACTTGTCTATCATCTATCATCTATCTATCATCTATCATATGTCTGTCATCTATTTATTATCTATCATCTATCACCTTTATCATCTATGATCTATGATCTATCATCTATCATTGATTATCTATCATCTATCCATCATCTATACACCATCTATCATCTATCATCTGTCTATCATCTATCTATGATCTGTCATCTATCTATCATGTATCTATGATCTGTCATCTATCTCTCATCTATCTATGTTCTGTCATCTATCTATCATCTCTCTATCATCTGTCTATCATCTACCATCTATGTATCATCTGTCTATCTGTGGGGTTTTTACTTTTAAATGCTCTGTGCTGGATAAATAAGATTCGGTGACTCTCTTCAAGGATCTTAGAGTTGAAGTGGAAAAGGCAGCCTAGCCAGTCAGAACTGCTGGCGAGAAAAGACTTAGGAAGGAGGTGGCATGTCAGCTGGTCCCTGAAGGTGGGCAGGTTCTAAGCTGTGGTTGGTGGGTCCTCTTGCCCTCCTGCCTTGTCTTTCCTAACAGAGCCCACCCCAGCTGATTACAGGAAGTTGACCAGCCTACCAATTTATGTAATGTAATATAGGGCATTTTTAAGTGCTTCTGTGATGGCACACTACCTGAGAAGTGTAAACGACAGACTCAGGCCTTTAAATGTTTGCAGTATAATAAAGGCAACAAAAAAGTCATAAAGCAAATAGAGGGGTGAGTGTGAGTGTGTGTGTGTGTGTGTGTGTGTGTGTGTGTGTGTGTGATGTCACTAAGTCATAAAATGAGTTGTGCAGATTTCAAATGCTATAACCACCTTTATAACCCTGACCATACTGTTTACCAATGTAGAACGGCTCCTTGGAACCAGCCATACTTCATCACTAAAGGAAAATATTTGTCACATATAGACATAAAGTAATAAAACAACACAAACTAATATCTTCACTGTAAAAATCTGGCAACATGGCCATTTACCTTGGGCAGTGTTCACTGTTCCTGGAGGCGGGAGGTAGGCCAGAGCACCTGGCTGTTGCGTGGGACCGCGGCCCTGCATTACAATCCCTGGGAGCGGCTCGATGCAGATGGCTCTGCCTCTCCTCCCCATGGACCCCACAGCCATGCTGTCCCCCTGCTTCTCCCTTTCGCCAGCACTCTTCTCCCTGCCCCACCACCCTGCTAAGTCCTGCCTGGTGACAGGTGACAAGTGAGTAGAACAGTTTGTTCCTTTTCAAAAGTAAAGATTGGGCTAAAGATTTATATCACTCCACTGCCCCAAATGAGGAAAAATATGAGTGTCCTGACCAAGTAGCTCAGTTGGTTAGAGCCTCGTCCTAATAACACCAAGGTTGCAGGTTTGATCCCTGATCAGGGCACAGACAAGAATCAACCAATGAATGCACAAGTAAGTGGAACAACAAACCAATGTTTCTCTCCCCCCGCCCCATCTCTTTCTCAAAAAAAAAAATTGATACATACGTTTTTTAAAAAATAGATGTGTTAGAGATGGGTTCCGGGCAGAGTTAGAAGAAGGAAGAGGTGGCCCCTGTGGTGTGTGGATTTGCCTGGGACACAGGTGGAAGGAGGATCAGGGAAAGGCTGGCTGTGTCCTGTCTTGCAGGGAGAGGCATTTAATCTCTGGGCATGAGCCTGTTCCAGCCAAACACTGCAAGTTGCAGGCTAATTGAACTGTAAATACTAAATTTGTCAGAGACAACTGATTCGTGTCTCTGAAAGGCGATATTGTTACATGCCTGACTTGCTCTCTGCCATGTGCATACTTCATTTAATTATTTAAGCATTTCCTTTAAGCATTTCATACACAATGTTTTACAGGTAAATCTATAATAATAAAAGTGCAATATGCTAATTCAACTGGACAGTCGAACGACCTTCCAGACGAAGCTGGGGCTGCAAGGGCCCAGGCAAGCTGCCGCAGCTACGAGGGCCGAGCTCCTTGCATGAATTTTGTGCATCGGGCCTTTAGTTTTAAGTAATTTTCTGAATTGTGAAGTGCGCTGTTTATGCTGGGAAGTGGGTATGGAGGGATGCGGTACTGACAAGCCATTTCAGCTTTAGTTCTCTCAGGTCCTATCTCTGGTATGTACTAATTATTGATGTTACAAACGATGACATGAAAAGAAGTGATTGTTTTAGGTGTGCTGGGTACCCTTCCGTTCCCCCTGGGACCCTCATGCTGTTGCTTTCTAGTGTTCTGCAGAGAATTCCGGAGGCAGTGGGTCCTTGGAGAAAGATGTGACAGGGCAATGCAGTAAGGGGGGTTCTCAAACTTGGCAGAAGGAATCTAATGATGGAGAAAGAGACTTCCCATGTGCAGCTTGGCAGAGAAATGAAAGGTATGGAAATAAAGCAGAAAGAAAGTGCGCAGCTCTGCCCGGCCAGTGTGCTCAGTGAACCAAGAGGTCGCTGGTTCACAACCAGGCTTGCTGGTCCCCCCAGGGGTGTGCAGGAGGCAGCCAATTGATGTGGATGTTTCTCTCTCATCAGCTTCCATGTGTCTCTCCCTCTCCCTTCCTCTCTCTCTAACGTCAATGAAAACATCTTTTTAAAAAAGAAAGTACACAGCTCCTATCCAAAAACATCAGATGTCATTGTCCTTAATGTTTATTCTTCATTTTGTTTGTCTCTTGGGAAAAGCTAAAACAATATAATAATAAAAGAAATTTTAAAAAAAAAGGTGTTGCTGCCAAGAGTCCTGCTCAAACTTAGACTAAAGTCAGGCCCAGCAGTT
This sequence comes from Myotis davidii, assembly GCF_000327345.1. Taxonomy (NCBI): domain Eukaryota; kingdom Metazoa; phylum Chordata; class Mammalia; order Chiroptera; family Vespertilionidae; genus Myotis; species Myotis davidii. The sequence goes on along the minus strand of NW_006299704.1, from coordinate 343,746 downwards.
AGTGCCGTGGCCAGTCACCAGCAAAACTTCTAAGGATGACTCTTTCATGATTCACAGCCCTCAGTGTTCCAAGCCCAGAATGCGGTTAGCGTTGTTTTCTGTTTGTTTTCAAAGCACAGGTGTGCCTATAGAACTCCTTGGGCTCATGGTAATCGCTGTAATAAATTTCTTCCTTTCTCAACAAATATTTACTGCATGCTGTTTTGTTTACATATTGACATAATAATGTTACATAACAAACCAACCCAATAGTCAAGTGCTCAAAACAATAGTCACTTATTATTAAAGCGCCTGAGTCAGGAGGTGGAGGTGGAGGGGAGGCAGCTGCTCTGGGTAGGGTGGGCGGTCTGACTGTCATACCCCTGCTCCAGAGGGTTGTGTGGTGTCCGCTGGCCCCGCTGCCTCTTCTGTACCTGTGCTGGCTTCACGCTTCTCCATGTGGCATTGCCCTTTGTCTCAGGACTGATGGTTACTCCACTCGCATCCTCCTCATGGTAATTGTGCAGGCACAGGAGGCAGGGTAGAAAGGCAAGCCTCTGCTTCCATCGCCATGCCTGCTGCTAGCCCACTGACCCACACAAGGAACTTACTGAGCTGAGTGGCAGGAAGCGGGCCAGGTGGGTCACTTAGGCCAGGGTGGAAGGACATTGCCAAGCAATATGGCAGAGGATGTGCATATAGGGAGGAACTGGGGCCGCAGGATTCCTTCTTGCGTCCAAGCTTACAAGTGTGAGGCACTGAGCTGTGCGCTGGCAATACCCAGAAACAACCCCCACCTCACCCACGGAGGCCACTCTCATGCAAGGAAACAGCACCACAAATACTAGATTCATTGCATGTTAGAAAGTAGCTTCTGTGGAGGAAAATGTATCCAGAAACAGAATAGGAATTTGGTGGAGAAAGGGTGCCATGTCTGTAGGAGGAGGTTCTCAGGAGGAGGAATAGTCAGTAGAGAAGCCATAGGTGGGAGCACAGCTGGAGAGTGTCCAGGAAAACAGAAACACAATGAAGACCACCAGCAAGGACACCAGGGAGGACACGAGGATGGGCAGGAAGGACACCAACAAGGACACCAGGAAGGACATGAGGATGGACAGGAAGGACACCAGGAAGGACACCAGGAAAGACACCAACAAGGACACCAGGAAGGACACCAACGAGGACACCAGGAAGGACACTTTTCTCTACTAAGTTCTCACCTGCACCTGCTACCACTTTTCTTCTCACGTTACTATCAGGTGCGGGGAAAAGCAAAGATGTAGAACTGATTGGGTAGAAAGAAGCTGCTTCTATAGATAATGTTTCTTACAGTAGAGAAGCCATAGGTGGGAGCACAGCTGGAGAGTGTCCAGGAAAACAGAAACACAATGAAGACCACCAGCAAGGACACCAGGGAGGACACGAGGATGGGCAGGAAGGACACCAACAAGGACACCAGGAAGGACATGAGGATGGACAGGAAGGACACCAGGAAGGACACCAGGAAAGACACCAGGAAGGACACCAACAAGGACACCAGGAAGGACACCAACAAGGACACCAGGAAGGACACCAACAAGGACACCAGGAAAGACACCAGGAAGGACACCAACAAGGACACCAGGAAAGACACCAACAAGAACACCAGGAAGGACACCAGGAAAGCAGGAAGGTGGAGGCACCCAGGTAAGAGGAGCACTATCGGTGCAGCTCCAGTGTGTGTAGGGCCTTCAGGTCACTGCTTTTCCTCAGGTGAGATGCAGGGGAGTCTCATTGTTTGACATATGTTTTAACAGGATCACTCTGCCTTCTGTGTCAAGGATGAGCTGTAGGAATGTGGTGGTGGGAGCAGGGAGACCAGTCAGGTGCCCATTGCAAGAATTCATGGAGAGATAATGATGTCTTGGACATGGTGATAGCAGTAGAAGTGGTGAGGAATGGCTGGGTTTTGTGGGTATTTTGGCACCAAGACAAACTGCTGATCGGGTGGACAGAGTACTCATTTGCCAGAGGTATTATAACAAAGTACCACCATTGTGGTGGCTTAAACAATAGCAGTTTATTTTCTCAGTTCTCCGGACTAGAAGTCCAAGGTCAAAGTGCTGGTAGATGTTGTTCCTTCTGAGGGCCATGAGGGAAGGGCCTGTCACAAGCCTCTCTCCTTGTCTTGCACACGGCCTTCTCTTCCTGCCTCTTCATGGCATCTTTCCTCTGTGCATGTCTGTCCACATTTTCTCTTATTACACAGTCACGTCATATTGGACTCAGGCCCACTCAAGTGACCTCATTTCCATGTAATCACTCCTGTCTCCACATATGGCTACATTCTGAGGGACTGGGATTCTGGCTTCAACATAGAAATTTTTAGATGGACACCATTTACACTAATAAAAGACAAACATGCAAATTGATCGTACCTTGGCTACACCTTAAGCCATGCCCACCAGCCAATCAGAGAGACTATATGCAAATTAACCCAACCAAGATGGCAGCTGGCAGCCACAAAGCTGGAGCAAGCAGGAGGCTTGGTTGCCCAGTGATGGAGGAAGCCAAGCTTCCCACGGCCGGCTCTGAGCTCCACTCAAGGTATCAAAGTTTCAATTATAGAAGACAAATAAACCCAAAAAACCTGCTTTA
>NW_006299704.1:324022-340835 GCF_000327345.1 Myotis davidii | reverse complement strand
GGATGTCCAACTACAGCTTAGGTCTGCTCCCCGCTGGTAAGTGGACATCCCCCAAGGGCTGCCGGGCTGCCAGAGGGATATCTGACTGCCAGCGTGGGCCCGATCTCCCAGGGAGCAGGGTTAAGCCAGCAGGTGGACATCCTCCAAGGGGTCCCAGACTACGAGAGGGCACAGGCCAGCCTGAGGGATGCCCCCCACATGCACAAATTTTTGTGCACCAGGCCTCTAGTTCAGTCATAACATGGAACATGAGAAATGGAGAATAATCAAAGATAACATCAGGGTTCTGACCTGGTGGAGTTCCCATTAACAGAAATGGAAGGGTTACAAGGGGAGATGAGCCCAGCTTGAGCACATGGAGTTTGAGATGTCTACTCGATAGCCATGTGGAGATGTTGATTAGGCTGCTGAATATTTATTTCTGGGTTTGGGAGAGAGGCTGGAGCTGTAGATACAAATTTGAGAGTCACTGGCATAGAGATGTATTAAAATCCACACGACTGGGCCAGTTCACCAGGAGAGTGCGTGGAGGAAGAGAAGAGGACAGAAAGTTCTATGTGTGTTCGTTTAAAAAAGTTTCTTTTTTTATTTGGACGGAAGAAGAAAAGGAATTTTAAAAAGTGGTTGAGGACAAGGTAGGCAGGGACCCAGAGCAGTGTTTCCCAGAAGACACTGTTTTAAACAGGAGAGGTCAGAAAAGCTGAGAACTGAGTAACTGGCCATTGGATTTATGTCGTGGGGGGATCACTGGTTACTTCAAAATGAGTAGTTGGAATGGAGTATTGGAGGGAAAAGCCTGAATTTTCAAGAGAAAATTAAAGGAGAGGAATTGTAGACACAGAATATTAACAACACTTTTGAATAATTTTTCCGAAAAGAGAAGCAGAGAAATAGGAAATGTAGAAATACACATTAGATTCATATATCGATATGTGCTATATATTTTTTTATTTGCATGTATCCATATTTTATGTACATATGTATTCAGGTATGCACATTTAAAAATAATTATAATGTATAATTAAATTATACTTTTCTTTTCTCCAAAAGCAAAATACTTCCTGTTGTGCACACCAAACTAGTCAGTACAAGACTAATGACATGGCCATTGGCTGCTGAAATATTCGCCGCTAGTGTTAGTAGATAGAAATGGTGCACCTGTGCATAAGGGAAATGAATGCAACACGATGATAGTAATCAGTCATTAGTGAACATTGTAGTTCGTTATTAATAATTATGCTTAATTATTGTAAAAATTAAGTTACAAAATATTTATTAAAACGTTTCTTACATACCATTATATTGGTTAGGCTGCAAAAATATTCATTGTGGGCTGCATGCGGATGTGGCCCGCAAGTTTGACATGCTTGGTGTAGGTAGCATTAGTTAATCAAAGCTTTGATTTTCTTTATTCCCAGGTTTAAAAAGTTTGATGACAAATACCTGCGGAAGCTTTTGATCCGGGAAAACCAGCCCAAGTCGAGCATCGTGTCCTTGTATAAAAAGCTGGAGATCAAGCACGCCATTGAGATGGCGGAGACCGGGCTGAGGAGCGCGGGGCCTTCGTTTGCGTCCCTGAAGTAAGCACTGTTCACAGATAAAAGCTGGCATCTCTGAGTATGTCGTTACAGTTAGTTGTAGGGTTTGTGAAGCCAGTAATAATAACAAATTCACCCTGTGTCCTAGAGGTACCTTCAGATCTCTCAGAAGAATGCGATTCTGCTTAAAAGTGAAAGTGTAGAAATGTGTATCTTATGCTGTATTACGTCAGGTCATGTCACATTTCATCACGGTCTGTTACTTTAAAATCGACTATTCAGAAGATGCCTCGTCATGTGTAGGGGGGCTGTGCCTTTCTTATATTTGCTCTGGGAAATTCAGTACTTTGGAAAGTAAGTTAAAGTCTCTTCAGCAGGCATTCTGCAGTGGAATACTTTAAAGTGTGTTCTATTTGCAGGAAGTTATTTAGCTACTAAAGGCCTGGTGCACACCTGGCCTGCAGGGATCGGGCTGAAACCGGCTCTCTGACATCCCCCAGGGGGTCCCGGATTGCGAGAGGTCAGTTCTTGGCACCCCGGAATCGGGTTCCCTCCTCTCTGGTCCCGGGTGCGTCACCCGAGAACCATAGCTGCCAAGTCACCGCAGCTGAGCAGCTCCTACGTTGAGCATCTGCCCCCTGGTGGTCAGTGTGTGTCATAGCTACTGGCCAGTCAGCCAGTGGGCTGGTTGCTTAGGCTTTTATATATATAGAAGATTTCCTTGGAGATAGCAGAGTGTCATAATTTAAGGCCAGAAAGGACATTAGTTTGGTGATTTCTGCTGCAGTGTTTCTCAATCCAGGTGGCTGTTAGAAACAAGTTGGGAGCAGGAACTCCCAGAGCTACTGGGCCCACCCAGACCGACAGGGTCAGGATCTCTGGGGCCAAGGACCAGGGACAGGTGGCTTTATAAGCCCTTCGGATGTTTCTAATTTAAGTGGGACTGAGATCCACTGACCTAGTGTGTCTCCTTAATTTTAAAACAGAAGAGCCCAGCTGGCATGGCTCAGTGATTGAGCATCAACCTAGGAACCAGGAGGTTAGGGTTCAATTCCCGGTCAGGGCACATGCCCAGATTACTGGCTTGATCCCCAGTTAGGTTGTGCAGGAGGCAGCCAATCAATGATTCTCTCTCATCATTGATGTTTCTATCTCTCTCTCCCTCTCCCTTCCTCTCTGAAATCAATAAAAATATATTTTAAAAAAGTAAAACAGAGGAAATGAATACTCAGAATTGTGAAGTGATTTACATATAAAACCCAACGTCTTACAGCAAAATTATAGCAGAACAGAAGGACAGCTCTACTGCTTTTTTCTTGCACTGATGAGCTTGAAGCTCATTTAAACTAAATGTCACCTAATTAAAATTCTAACAGTGGGAGCATTTACATGAGAGAGGAAGCTTCAAATCACACCCAACCGCGTAAACCACGATTTTACTAGGACTCCAAGTCTCCTATGAAAATTATGGGAGTTTATGCAGCCAGAATGAAAAGAAGCAGTGACCAGGATGGCTTGGAGGTCAAGGCATCATGCTGTGTCATAAACAGTAGTGAACTGAGCAGAATGACTGACTTCTCAGCAGAGAACGCTGTGCGCCCTTACGTTGGTCCATTTATTGCCCTGAGGTTGAGCTTTCCAAGTAGAAAACGGAGCTACACTGATCCTTAAGTGTCCCTCTAGCTTTACAATTTCAAGATCTTTCTTAGGCACCATTCCATTTGCAGCTGAAACAAAGGATGATTCAATTAGCCAGCTTCTCAAGGGACAGCCATTGTCTCTGTGAGCACAGAAGAGAGAATTCTCAGTTCTACTCTCTGTTCTCTGTTCACAGTTCATTTTGCAGTTGGTAGTAGGTAAAGGCAAGTGTCTAGGACTAGGGAACTCGGCAGCAGAATGAATGGCCGCTGCAGAGTTGGCTGAATGAGTGCCGTATGCATCACTCCACCTCTCCCAACGTGTTTTACCTAGAGAGGAGAAGCAGAAGGGGAGATAATAAGGAATCCTATTTCTAATCATAATGGACTGAGTGCTACAGACCAAACCAGCTTCTGAGAATAACTAGAAAAAGAGGACAAAATATATTTTTAAAGTCTGCTTTTAAGCGGGGAAGTACCAGCATGGGGGGAACGTTTTCAGCCAAGTCACGAGAAAAGGGAACCAAGAAGATGGAGCCGGCAGTAGGCGCTATTTTCCTCCTGGGCCACAGAGAAGGTGTCTGAGTCCAAAAGGTTAGAACAGAGGTTTTGACAGACGGATGGGTCATAGAGCTAAGACCAAAATTCAGGGCCCACAAGCGGGAGGAGCTTGGGTATCCAGCTGTAGGTGTTAACCTCACAGCCTGCACCTTAACCTCCAATCAAAGAAGTCCAGTCCAGGGTCATCTTAATCCACGGCTGTTTGACACTTGAGTTTGATATTCCCCCTCTCCCAGTTGCTTTAGGGAAGGGAATGTAACTATTCTTTGGAAAAAATAAGAGCATGAAAAGCCTTAAACTGCCTCATGAGTTTTCATATTTAATGTTTAGCAACCAATCAAAAGAAAATATTGAGAAAAAGATAAAAGCAGAATAGTAACAGGTAAAAAGGGGATTTAGATAATTGAGTTATCAAACATGGACTTTAGCCCTGGCTGGTTTGGCTCAGTGGATAGAGCATCTGCCTGCAGACTGAAGGGTCCTGGGTTTGATTTTGGTCAAGGGCTCATGCCCAAGTTGCAGGCTCGATCCCAAGGAGGCAGCCAATCCATGATTCTCATCATTGATGTTTCTATCTTTCCCTCTCCCTTCCTCTCTGATATAAATAAAAATATATTTTAAAAGCGTGGGCTTTAAAATAAAATATAATAAGCCTAAAAAAGAAAAGGTCATTTATATTTTTGGCATTGTCATGGAGATTACATGAATAAAAACACCTTAGGGGAATATTTTAGCTAAAAATAAAGCAACTAAATTTAAGATCTCATTTTATAGATGTAAACACAGGTTAGATACAGCTGAAGAGATAATTGGTAAATTGGGAGATAGGAGAAAAGAAAACCAGAATGAAGCACTAAGTGAAAAAAAAAAAAGGATGAAAAATGTGGAAAAGAAAGTAAGAAATACATATGGAAGAACTTTCAAAAGTTCCAAAAGGAAGTGAGAGAAAAATTGGTAAAAGCAATATTTTAAGACAAAATGACTAATAATTTCCCCAAACAGATAAAAGACATAAAATGTGACAAACCCCAAACAGATTAGATATGAAGAAAACCAAATGCAGGTATATGACAGTAAAAACTGCTAAAGATCAAAGGCACAAAGAGAAAATTTAAACATACTCAGAGAAAAAGAAAAAAACTGACAATTATTTTTCAACGAACACAGTGGAAACCATCATTATCTTAAAATTTTTGAAAGAAAGTAACTTATAACCTAGAGTTTCATATCGTGCTATAACACCCTTCAAAAAAAGTAGGTTAAAAACATTTTCAGATGAAAGTCATCACATTGAAGTCAATGATAAAGGGTTTCATAGAAAAGCTTGCAGACGAAGGGAGGAATTAAAACAATGGGAATGGAAAATATCTGTAAAATTAAAGGAGTATTAATTGCATAAAATAATAATGTCTGTGGGATTTTAAATCTATACAGACTTAAAACTAACAACAATAATAGCTTATACATTGGGAGGGAGGTAAATGGTGTTATTGATCCCTGCATTGTTCAGTAAGTGGTAAAAATAAAAATGTATTTTGGACTTTAATAAATCAATAATTAATATTATAATATCAGATAACCACTAAAAAATAGTTAAAGAAGGTAACAAGCCAACATAGAAGAGAAATAAAATAGCAAAATAAAATAAATTCTAAAAGGGCAACAAACTAGAATAAACAATCGTAGAACATATAGGACAAACAGAATGCAAATAGTAAGAAAATAGTCTTAAACACAAATTACATTAAATATGAACTTCATTTAAAAGGGAGAGATGATTAGAATGGATAAAAATACACAACTCACTAGATATTGTTTATAAAAGATACTACTTATATGTAAAGTTAGAGGATAGCTAGGAATAAAAGGTTGGAAAAAGTTATACCATTAAAGCACTAAACAAAAGAAAGTTTGTGTAATCACATTACCATAAAATGTAAACATTATGCAAAAATATTGCTATAAATAAAGAAATACATTTATAATGACAAAGTTTCAAATCTATAAGAAGGCATAAAACTCTAAATTAGCACACAAATATAACAGCCTCAAATATATGAACCAAAACCTGACAGAACCACAAGTAAAATACACAAATTCGGAACTGTGGTGGGTGTTTTAAGTGTAAACAAGGAAGGTAGTTGTGCTCTTGTCACTATACTTATGCAAACATGTTATTTAAAACTTGGTGGGAACATCGTACAAGAAAATCAGACACCATCCCTAGCCGGATTCCTCAATGGTTAGAGCGCCAGCCCAAGGCCTGAAGGGTCCCGGGTTCGATTCCAGTCAAAGGCATGTACCTTTGTTGCAGGCTCATTCTCCAGTGCTGGTCAGGGCTGAGCAGGAGGCAACAAGTCGATGTGTCTCTCTACCATCAATGTTTCTTTCTCTGTGTCTCTGCCCCTCCTTTCCTCTCTCTCTAGAAATTGATGGAAAAAATATTGTCGGGTGAGGATTAACAAAAAGAAAGAAAAAAGAAAATCAGACACCAAAAAGATTGTTATTTATTGACCTAATTTTTTCATTTCAATTTTAAAATTATGTTAATTAACTAGAAAGTTGGACAGCTACCTGACAACGTCTCAGTCTGAAAAGATGCTTCTTTAAAAACCCTCTAAGCAAAGGAGGCAATAACGAATCGTCTACATACAGGAAAGTTTGATGCAGCCTTGCATTTCCTTGTTCATTCCTTTGTGCGTACCCATTACCATTGGGCGCAGGTTTGGACCCCAGTAATTACCATTATCCTTGGTTTACAGTAGCAACATTTAAAATAATATGAGAACTACCTTCTTTATTTTGTGTGCCCTTGGCTCATCTTCTGTATGCATTTATGTATATTAACTGGCCAGCTTTATATTCTTAATTTATTTTCTTAGTTTATTGAGAGAGTGAGAGTAAAACTATATAAACATAGTCAATTCCCGTTGTTTGCAGGACTTACAGTTCTATAAAGTTGCCCTTGAACGCTGATTTGCAAACATTGAATATTGCTCCTGGGAAAAAACACAGGGTTAGGTTTCTGAGCGCCTCTGGTCAGAATGCTTTAATCAGCCAAGCAATGCATAACTTGGTTCCATTTGAAAACGCCTTATGAAATATACTGTTGTTTCATTGCCATTGAACTTGCGGCCAAGGGCACCACAGCTCATGCTTGAAGGAAGCCTGCGGAGCACTGCTTTCGCAGAAGGCCATCACAGCCCCCAGGCACATGGGACACCGCCCACTTCGGAACTATGCGTGGGGGCCTTTAAAACAGCAAAACCACCATCACAAAACTCAGAACTGCAAAAACTTGTCACTAAATAGACCACGAGAAGGCCCGTTTCTGACAGGACCAGAGCTAAACCAGAAAGCAAAGCGCTGCTCCCGTCATCCTCATTTGGGAACCTGCACGTCGATCAACGCAAATTTGTCTCCACTTTGCACAGGTCCCCAATGGCTGGGCAGGTCCCCAAGTACGACAGTGTGTTTACCAAGTACATTTTACCAAGTGGGTGAATCTGTTGGAATCCCTGAATAAAGAAGATGGACTGTATATTCATGAATATTATCAATAGTGTTTTTGCAAACATAGCTAATGGCATGTTTTTAAAGCCCAGGCCAGGATAGCAAAATATGGCTAATTAAGTTTCTGTTGGAAAAAACAATCCTGTGTTACTTTTTTATGACGGATTAGAAATAATAAAGCGATGGCATTATAAGCCACTATAGTTTACCTTCCTAAAAACAATCAGATGAGCAGATGGAAGCCTGTGCTGGAGTAACCTGCCCTCAGTGATCTTGCACTGAGATAAAATTTCAGAATTTTAAATTATTTCAAAATGTTGAATTATTCCTGTGTTATTCTTACTTAAGAGTATTCTTCTTAAATAATGATATTATGTCTTTAAGAAAGACTATTTTTGAACAGTAAATCATTTTTTTTCTAAACTTTCAGTGACTGTCATGAAGAAAAAATAAGGAAGCTTACACCTGGTGAAATGGATGAAATTCGAGAAATATTATCAAGAAATCTCTATCAGATCCGCCAGCGAGTGAGAATAATTTATTTAACAAAATATTTACTTGCTTTTAATTAAAAATGTGCCTTCTGATTTTGTACTACCCAATTATAGTGCATATGGTCCCACTATTACACTAACCCTGAGGCCCACTCCAGGCATCTCCTCTCTCTCAGACCCCATTCCACAGTGCGCTGTCCTCCAGGCACCATGGGGAGCCTCTGGGAGTTCTGCCTCTATGAGCTTGGAGACTTAAAATACACAACTGTGGCCCTAGCCAGTTTGCCTCAGTGATTGGAGCGTTGGCCCGTGGACTGATGGGTCACAGGTTCAATTCCAGTCAAAGGTGCATACCTGGTTGCAGGCTCAAATCCTGGCCCAGGTCAAGGTGTGTGCAAGAGGCAACCAATCAATGTGTCTCTCTCACATCAATGTTTCTCTCTCTCTCTCTCTCTCTCTCTCTACCCCCTTCCCTTCCACTCTAAAAATCACTGGAAAAAATATCCTCAGGTGAGGATTAACAAAAATAAAATTAATTTTTAATTAAATAAATATACGTGTGTGTGCGCGCGCGCACGCACGCGTGTGTATAAAATAATTGTGAAGAAAATAATTGATTGCTTTCTTTTTATTTTTTAATGAACTACTTTTATGGCTTTATAAGACTTTTTAAATGTATTTAACCTTCCTTAAATGCACTATAATTGGATAGTTATTCATAAGGTGCTATAGTTTCTTCTTTTCATGTGTCATCTGAATCGCTTTTTAAACTGCATTTCCATTGTGAACACCTCATTCTCATAATTTGCTAATAATAAAGCTAACACTTAGCGAATGCGTACAAGTGGGCAAGCCCCATGTCAGCACACTATGTGCATTAACTCATTTAATCCTACAGTTAACAGTGTTACCATTGCCTCCATTTTACAGATGAAGAAATAGAGGCCGGGGAGGTGAAGTGGTCCAAGGGCCACACTGCTTGTTAGGAGTCCTCTTCACTCCTGCTGGGTCATCTCTGCAGCTTCCTAGCTGTTCTCCCCAAAGACTGCCCCAATCCACCCGACGTTACTCCTCACTCCTCCTCCTCTTCCCTAAAGCACCTTTTTAAAAAAATTCTTAAATCTTTATTTGTTGAGAGTATTACAGATGTCCCTCTTTTTCTCCCCATTGCCCTCCTTCACCCAATTCCCGCCCCACCCCAGGCCTTCGCCGCCTTAATGTCTGTGAGCATCAGTAATGCATGTCCTATATAATAAAAGCCTAATGTGAGCGAGACAGGCCAGACATACCCTGGAGCCCTACTGCGGTCCCTCCCCTGCTAGCCAACCTCCCACATCCCTCCCCGGCCCTGATCGTGCACCAGTGGGGTCCCTCAGCCTGGCCTGTGCTCTCTCACAATCTGGGACCCCTCAGGAGATGTTGGAGAGCCAGTTTCAGCCTGATTCCACAGGCCAGGCTGAGGGACTCCACTGGTCCATGAATTCGTACACTGGGCCTCTAGTATGCGTATAAGATCTTTGTTTAGTCTCTTCGCGCCCCCCACACCCCTTCCCTCTGAGAATCGTCAGCCTGTTCCATTTCCATGCCTCTCATTCTATTTTATTCACCAGTTTATTCTGTTCATTAGATTTCTTATTAGATATGTATTTATTGCCTTTTTATTGTTCATATTTTTCATCTTTTTCTTCTTCCTCTTTTTAAAGAATACCCTTCAACATTTCATGTAATACTGGTTTGGTGGTGATGAACTCCTTTAGCTTTTTCTTGTCTGTGAAGCTCTTTATCTGACCCTCAATTCTTTTTTTTTAATAAAAATACAGATTTATTGTTGCAATATTCTTACATAATACAGATACCTAGTCATATTAGTCTTCATTAGTCTTCATGTTAAATATAAATGAACAAAAAATTAAACAAATCAGCAAACTGCTGGAAAATCCCTCCAAACCATAAACCCTTATCAAAATGAACCCTGAGAGGATCAGATGATCTTATCTTAAGTCACCATGCTCTGAAGATTAACTGCAGCCAAATGTGAATGTGTAAGGAAGCAATAAAAACAAAGTGACATGGAATCGCACACAGTGAGCTGGGCAAGTCAAATGGCTCCATGGACATTTCAGCAGTGTCATCTTTGTGTAACAAAGATCAGGGGCTTGACCTCAAACTATAGGGTAATTTCAGAGCAATACCAGGACAGCATGGCCAGAGGAGTTGGTAGTCACATGACTTCAGAACATGAGTTCCCAAGGACCCACCGATGAAGAATACCTCCTCTTTACTCTGAAAGCCTGTCCCAGAGCCCTAACTCAAAACCAGGTTACTAAAAATGACTAAGGATCAGCACCTGTCTTGAAAATTCACAACTGTAGCGATACTACATGTGTACATTTAATATCTGGAGAACTCTTGCTGCATTTCAGAACAGAAAGTTTTGAATGTTAACCTCAAGAGAAAGTTACGATATTGTGGCTAAAATACCCAGGTCAGGACTGGCCTGACGTGTCTTCCCTATAAAAATTGAGATCTAAGTCCATGAGCGACAGGAGACACAGTTTCCTTCGTCTTCTCTCGCGGGGTGCACTGGTGCAGGGCCTGTCCTTGTCACAAGTCTCCCACGGTCCTCTTCAGGCTGGAGCAATGGAAACAGCTGGTGGGATGATCCCAAGAACTCACCACCCAAATCCACACACAAGCATAGTTCGGCCCCAACATCCCCTGCTAGCCCCAACATCCCCTGCTAGGACACAGCTCCGTGCCAGCAGTGCAGGATGGGACAGCCTATGACGGCCACCAGACACCCAATCTCTGAGTGCAATGGCAAGGATGGCCATCACCACTTCCTAGAAGGCATCCCAGACTGACTTCCATGGTGGGTCAATTACAAGGCTCTGTGGCCGGGGCGCTCCAGACCGTGGACATGAGGTGAAACTTGTAGGTTTTGCTCAGGCCTGTCATCCAGAACTTGAGAAGTTTTCCGTTGTCCTCCTCAGACGCTCCAAGGATACTCAGGAGCTCCTGTGTGTTCTCTTTGGGCCGACTGACCACCTTGGTGAATTTGAAAAGGACCTTCACTTTGCTGTTTCATGTGCCAAAGGGACTTAAAGGGACAGCTTTCGGGGCTGCCAGCTCTCACAGTCTGAGAGCGAGGAGGAACCTGTGGGGCATTTGGTCAGCTCCCGCCCTTCCACACCCTCTGGCAAGACAGAAGCTTTTTCCTCTTCAGTCTCAGAGTTGTCCCAGCTTTCTGATTCCTCTTCTAAATCCACGAGCTTCTTCATCTGGACCAAGGTGTCCTGGGGGAGGGAGGGCGATGGGCAGAGGGGCCCAACCAGGAACTTCTCTGTCAGCGACTGCCACAGAACGGAGCCGTCATGTGCTCTCGCCAAGAAAAAGCTGAACCTGAAGCACCTCAAGCCTCTTGCTCATGAGCGCCTTGTCCTGGAATTTACTGATGATCCTGCAGGTCCCCGAGCAGGAAGGGCAGGGAGCTGGAGGTAGATGTGGTCCATTGTGATCGTGGTGATGCTGTACCAGCGCTGGAAGCCCCAGGCCAGGCTGTCTTTGATGAAGAAGGTGTGTCTGAACACAAACCCATGTTGCTCATCCCAGAAGAAGATAGGGCCTTCACGGCCAGGGCAGACCTCACACATGTCCGACTTCTTGGGTCCCGGGCTGCTGGACTCCGTGCTGGCCCCTTCTGCTGGGCAGTGTGTGCAGATCCCACTGCTCATCTGGATGCCACCCTCCTCCTCCTTGGCCTGCTCCCCCTGGCCAGGGCTGTCCCCAGCCCCCTTCAGAAGAGGGGCATGCAGAACCTCCGTGCAAAAGAGAGTGCGGGGGCCGTGGAGCTCACAGAAGTGGCAGAGGGTGACGATGGTGTTCATGGTGCCCTGGAGACAGCACGGCCTGTGTTGGGGAGGAGGGAAGGCCATCAGCTGCCTGTGGGCTCACACCACAGAACCGTCAGCAACTCAGGAGCCTGGGACTGGGCAGGAATTGCCAGGGGCTTCCCATCCAGCAGAGGTAGCTACCCAGCAGGCAGCACTAGCCGAGCACCTATCCTGTGCCAGCGCTGCTTTTGGTGCAGGGAGAGCAAGAAGACAGTCCCTGCCCACGAGGAGTTACAGCCAACAGGAGGGAAAATATACTTCCGTGATCACAGACAGCCCTTCAGTCAGAGTGCTGAGCAGGCCTCGAGGCCACAGCACAGAGTGAGCAGCTGCCTCCTCTGCGTGATGCCCACTCAGGGGTCCTGGCCCAGCTGCACCTGAGAGGGATGTGGTCTCAAACAAGGGCTCCTCAAACAAGGGTAAACCCTGAAGGAAAGAGGGCAGGGAGCCAGGGGCTGAGGGAGACACGGCTGGGGGCTGAGTGTTGGCAGAACTGAGGGAACAAGGCAGAAAACCAGGAGGAAGAAGATGTTAGGGACCTTTGAGGCCATGGCAAGACCCTGAACTTCTCTGGCAGAAATCAGAGAGCCTTTGCTGGGTTCTGATGAGAAACATGATAAAAGTGAACCTTGCAAAGTCTCCAAGGGGAGATGGTGTTGGCAGAGGGAACACAGGCTAGAGCTGAGCACAGGGTATCTGACCCTCAATTCTAAGTGATAGCTTTGCTGGGTAGAGTAATCTTGGTTGTAGGTCCCTGCTATTCATCACTTTGAATATTTCTTGCCACTCCCTTCTGGCCTGCAAAGTTTCTGTTGAGAAATCAGCTGACAGTCATATGGGCACTCCCAGTAGGTAACTAACTGCTTTTCTCTTGCTGCTTTTAAGATTCTCTCTTTGTCTGTTTTCTGTCATTAGTTCTTCAAATAGGTTTTCAATATCTTGCTCTCTTTTCTGGCACCCCCATAATGTGACTTTTGGTATGCTTGACATTGTCCCAGCGGCTCCTTACACTATCTTCATATTTTTGGATTTTTTCTTTTTACTGTTCTGATTGGGTGTTTTTTGCTTCCTCATATTTCAAACTGTTGACTTGATTCTCAAAATCCTCTACTCTACTGTTGAATCCCTGTAAATTATTCTTTATTTCAGTTAGTGTATGCTTAATTTCTGACTGGTCCATTTGTTATTCTCACTAAGATCCTTGAAAATCTCACTAAGCCCCTTGAAGGTCTCATGAAGATCTTTGAGTAACCTTATAACCATGGTTTTGAACTCTGTATCCAGTAATTTTCTTTCTTCCATTTTTTTCCTTTGTGACGTGTTTCTTTGTCTCTGCATTTTGGCTGCTTCCCTGTGTTTGTTTCTATGTATTGAGTAGAGCTGCTATGTCTCCTGGAATTGGTAAAGTGGCCTTGTGTAGCAGGTGTCCTATAGGGCCCAGTGGCTCAGCTTCCCAGTCACCTGAGCTGGGCACTCTAAGTGCACCCCTTTCTGGGCTGTGAGCACAACCTTGTTGTAGTTGAGCCTTGATTGCTGTTGGCCTCACTGGGAGGAGTTGACCTCCAGGCCAACTGGCTGTGAGGACTAGCTGTGACTACAATGGGAGAGCTGCTGTGCAGGAGACATCCCTCTGGAGAAGGTTTTGCTTCAGTGGGGCTCTGGTGCTCACTGACTCTGCCCCTTGAGTGTCACTTATGGATGTGTAGGATTGTAATCTGCTATGGTCTCATATTGACCACTGGGTACACTGGCACTTGGGTCTCCAGGGAGGTGCAAAGTCAGCCACTGACTGGGGCCACCCAGCAGGTGCTACTGAGAGATCTGTAGATTCCTCCTCTTTGTATTGGGCTTGGAAGTGCCCAGCATTCAAAAATGAAACAAAACAATTGTGGCTTCCAGGCTAAACTGTTTTTTTCAGAATTTGGGATCTCCATTTCCAGGTTCCACTTTTTCCATCCTTATTTCCACGCCTCCATCCCTCCAGCACCCACCCCAAACCCTCACGGAGTACAGGTTCTGTCTTCCTTCCTAGCCTGGGAGACTCTCTTCCCTGTCAGCTTCCTGTCAGCTCCATTGATCCATATTCTTCCATTTTTAAGGTTCCCCAACACCTTACATATTACTCCCAACCTTTTTTTTAAATGAGCATGTGCTGTACCATATATGTTTAGTACTTAATTTCATGATCGTATTATTTTGTTAGCCTTCAATGGCACATTTCCCAAGGCAGGAATTGAGCCCTGTTCTATTTTACTTCTGCACATTTCCACTAGGCCTAATACAGCCTGGACACAGGAATATTCCAAGAAGTATACATTAATTCTATCAGAAAATGAGCCTAATTACCAATTACAATTTGTTTTAGGAACACATTTCTATATAGCTTATAAACTAAAATGTCTGCCATGGACAGCCCACCTTGAGACATTTCACAGCTTCAAAGATGAGGACATGAGCATTGTAGGCGGTAACAGCAGCTTGCTCAGCCTTCAGCCACTGGAATGAACTGTGCCTCTATTGATTAATCAGAGGACATGGCACCACCAAGTGTCTCAAAGTGGTTTGTTTTTATACAAGTAATTGCTATTCCATGGAGGATGAATAAAGTGGACTTGTATTTTTTTCCCCAACTGATAATGATGGGTAAATACATACAAGGTACTTCAAGGTAGACAAAGGCACTTAATAAATTCAATCATTTTCTCATTTATAAAGACCATACTTTCCAATGGGGAGAAAAACTTATTCACTGGCTTTATAAGAAGACTAATTCTTTCAAAATGTGAAAGAATGTCACCTTTCATATTTTTTTCTCTCTGCACGTTGGCTGTTAAGTACCTCACTGAGATGCTGTGCCAAAGAAATGTAGTAAAGTTTTGCAATTTCTGGGGCCATGATCAGTTTTTTGTTGTTGTTGTTTTTGTAAAGTGGCACTTGTGTTTTTATTTCAGACTTTGTCATACAACAGACACAATCTGACGGCTGACACAAGTGAGAGACAAGCCAAGGAGATTCTCATCCGCCGAAGGCACAGTTTGCGAGAGAGCATTCGGAAAGACAGCAGCTTGAGTCGGGAGCGCAGGGTAAGGGCGTCGGGGCTCTGGAAGCTCTGCTGAGGGTTGATTCGCAGCAATTCTGGGAGAGAGGGCATTTAAAAGTCTTTCAGAGGTTTCGTGAACACCTATTGTGTTCTGCACACAGTTCTAGGCACTGGGGATACATTGGTAAACAAAACGGAAAGATTCCTATGCTTGTAGAATTCATATTCTCATCCGGGGAAATGTGGTCACCGACAGACAGAATAAGCAATTCCTATATAATAAAAGGCTAATATGCAAATAGACCAAATGGCAGAACAATCGAACAACCGGTCGCTAACCACCAGGGGGTGCACTTGGAACATGGCAGGCACGAAATTCGTGCACAGGTTGGGAGGTCCCCTCAGCCGAGCCTGCACCCTCTCCAATCCAGGGGATGTCTGACTCCCTCTCACAATCCTGGACCACTGGCTCCTAACCACTAACCTGCCTGCCTGCCTGATCGCCCCTAACTGCCCTCCTCCCCTGACCCCCCCGCCTGATCACCCCTAACCACTTCTGCCTCCCGGCCTGATTGCCCCTAACTGCTCCCCTGGCCAGCCTGGTCGCCCCACACAGCCTGCTGTTCAGTCATTTGGTCATCCCTCAATGCACCCCCTACCAGCCTGGTCGCCCCATGCAGCCTGCTGTTAGGTCATCTGGTCATTTTGGTTGTCACGGCCCCTCGATTTTATATATATGGATATATATATATATTATTGATTTCTGAATAGAAGGGAGGGAGGGAGAAATCAATGATGAGAGAGAATCATTGATCAGCTGCCTCCTGCACACCCCACACTGGAGATCGAGCCTGCAACGCAGGCATGTGCCCCGACCAGGAATCAAACTGTGGCCTCCTGGTTCACAGGTCAACGCTCAACCACTGAGCCAAGCCAGCCAGGTCTTGTTTTTTATAATATTCGGTATTTGGTTATCAGAGATAAAAATTTTATGTTTGAACAAAATTATCTTTATCTTTGTGTTCAATATGGCAGCATTGATTAAAAATTAAAGAAATTAAAGACAATGGCAATGAAAATGTCAGCAAATTGGCTATAGTAATGCTGTTTGTTCTATCATTTTCAAGACATTCAAGTAAATAAAACTAAAATATGCTACAATTTTTAATCTATCTTTTTCTGCATACCTATCAGTTCTAAGGCTTTTTCACTAGTATTGTCATAAATAGGTGGTTCAGTCTCTTTTCCTTGAGAAAACACAGTGGTTTTCACATCTTGTTCCAAATGGTCCCACTTTATTTCCCTTTTTTTTTCTTTTTTTCTCTCTTGGCTTCTTCTATATTTTAGAAGAATTTTAGTGATTTTAAATTAAATAATTATTGCTAGGGATTTTCTTCCCCATCCCTAAAGGCCCTCACAAAGTAATTTTGGCATGGAGAACTAACATGTTACATTTTAATAAAGTTTGTCATAAGAATTTAAACTTCCAGTGAATGCCATCTGCATAGTCTAAGGTTTTCTGTGTCTTGTGCAGGCTTCCACGTCAGCCTCCCGGTACCTGTCCTTACCCAAAAATACGAAGCTTCCAGAAAAGCTACAAAAGAAAAGGAATGTTTCTAATGCAGGTAATGAATACAGGTGGAGCAGAGAGGAAGATGCTTCTGTTCTGCCTTGTTACGCACAATGAGTTCAATAGTTTGCAAAGCTAAAGTAACAATACGGTGACCTTTATTAGCTTTGCAGCCTTTTGGAATGGAGTTCTGTGCACATTCCAGAATTCAATCAGTTATTTTTCATAATGATTCTATTTGATGTAGCAAATGCAAATATTATTACCATGTAGTTAGTGAACAGGGGTCCTCCACTACTGGGGTCCTCCCCCAGAAAAGCTATAAATGTGCAAAGGTGTGTTTAATTTTTACAGTAATTGTAATATATTTTCATAAATCAGCCATATATTTTACTTCTGTAATTATTTAAACTTTGACATAAAGTCAGATACCTCTTTATTTTATGATATCTTTATGTAGATATTGAGCCATTGTCTGTGAAACCCCAGAAGAAAAATGTTAGGATATCATGTTCTTAAAATGTAGATGTAACAACAATATCCCACCATTTTTTCCTTGTTTATTTC
>NW_006299704.1:322317-323876 GCF_000327345.1 Myotis davidii | reverse complement strand
AGAACAGGGGTCCTCCACTACTGGGGTCCTCCCCCAGAAAAGCTATAAATGTGCAAAGGTGTGTTTAATTTTTACAGTAATTGTAATATATTTTCATAAATCAGCCATATATTTTACTTCTGTAATTATTTAAACTTTGACATAAAGTCAGATACCTCTTTATTTTATGATATCTTTATGTAGATATTGAGCCATTGTCTGTGAAACCCCAGAAGAAAAATGTTAGGATATCATGTTCTTAAAATGTAGATGTAACAACAATATCCCACCATTTTTTCCTTGTTTATTTATTTAATCAAGGAGAGGAAAGTCTAAGGATGACCTGTGTGTGGAGGCTGAGGTGGGAAATGAGGGAAGGAGGGGGAGGGAACCTGGGCGTGCAGGACAGTGGCCACGTGACCACAGACATCCAGCAGAAATGCTGTTACCAAGACTCTCAGCTCCCAGCATCCCAGCACCTCCTCCCTGCAGGAGTCCAGGACCCCAGCAGTGGAGGACCCCAGTAGTCCAGGACCCCAGCAGTGGAGGTCCCCAGCAGTGGAGGACCCCAGTAGTCCAGGACCCCAGTTTTTATGCAGTTGGTTCTAATCTCAACTCCTCCCTCTGTTTGGAAGGTGCACACTGGTTTTGACCCTTTTGTAAAAATATGAAGAGAATAAACAAGGCAATATATGAGATCAAATCAAGGCAAGATCTTGCAATAGCAGCTAACTCTTGGTGTCTTCCTGTGGTGGGTGGAGTCCCCTGGGGCAAGTCCTGGGACAGGTCCCTGGGGCAGGTCCTGGGGAAGTTCCCTGGGGTAGGTCCTGGGGCACATCCTGGGGCAGGTGGCACACAGCCCAGGCTGCTCTCGGTGCCAACAGGCTCCACCACACTGACCCCTGAGCTTCAGTCCCTTCATCTGAGATGGGTGACGTGAGGGGAGATTCCTAGATGCGTGTAGTTAGAGCTGAGGTCAGTGCTGGCACATGTCAGAGCTCCGCACCATCTGCGGAATGCCCAGGGGTAGCCCGAGGGCTGGGGGGTCAGGCAGGTGCCCAGCTTTCAGTGGGAGTCGGGAGGGAGCCTGCCTCACACCAGACCCCTTAGCACTGCCATCGGGGACCCTCCTCTGAAGCACATTCCCTGCTGACCTTCTGCTCGGTGCAGGTGGCAACAGCAGTGACTCGGACGCCGATGCCGGGACCACTGTCCTCAACTTGAAGCCCCGCGCAAGGCGCTTCTTGCCGGAGCAGTTCTCACAGAAAGCAGCCCAGGCCTGCAGGATGGAGTGGAAGAACGAGGTGGACGTCGATGCCGCCCGGCAGCCCTGCACCCCGGCACCCCACCGCAGGGAGGGGGCCACGCAGACCCCAGGCACGCTGCGGCAGCCCCTGCTCCCCCATGGCCAGCTAGGCCCCGGGCAGGAGGGCCCCACGACTGAGAGCCAGCGACCCAGGCCGCCCCCCAGGCTGGTCCGAAGGGCCTCGGAGCCTGGAGGCCACAAGGCTCGCTGGGGGAGTGAGCGGCCCTAGCGGGAAATGCCCTGCGGCCAGCGCCACTGTCACTGCTCCAAACAG